>NW_026067917.1:5327026-5581647 GCF_014885135.2 Alexandromys fortis | reverse complement strand
AAGAAAGAAAGAAAGAAAGAAAGAAAGAAAGAAAGAAAGGAAGGAAGGAAGGAAGGAAGGAAGGAAGGAAAGAAAGAAAGAAAGAAAGAAAGAAAGAAAGAAAGAAAGAAAGAAAGAAAGAAAGAATTGGTTTGGAGAATAGTATATCAAATAGTATGCCAAAGGTGGACAGGCACTCACACACCAAGGCAGAAATGTCTAGAATTCTAGTTTGACCAGCAGTTCCTGGGTGCATCAGAGAGGCACTAAGAGAGACCTATGTTCCCCATGCCAGGAGGATTGGGGACAGAGCTTCTCTGCAATGGAGCAGACAGCTGAAGGCCCTAAGTGATAAAACTGTGCTGGCAAGGCAATGCTTTCCTCAGAGAATCCTTGTCATCATAACAATTTACCCAGATCTGGTAAGATAAAGAGCTGGCCACACAACTCATGTGATCCACCTACTCAGCCCAGGATGGCCCAAGCAGCAAACCGTCTTCTTGATATCTCTTACCCAGTGGTAAGCCCCCGTTTCTGACCCATTCTGACCATGGTTGTATGAAGTGCAGACAAAACACTGAGTCTAGGGTTCTGCTTAGACAAGGAGATGGAAGGTATCAGCAATAAAATGGCCAGAGCTGGAGCAGAAGCAAGCAAGCCCCGTGTGGTGTTCAGCAGCAGAGAGGACCTGCACAAGCACATGGAAGCACTTTGCTCACCTTCCTCAAATTGTAATACCACACTCTTAAGGGAAGCAATGGTCCAGGACACACTGTCCGCCTTCACCATGTGCTTCCAGCATTTGGAATATGCATTGCTTTGTTGATCCGTGTACTGAAGGAGTCTAAGAACCTTATGATGCCTGTGTTCAAATAAAACAAAACAAGAGGAAGAAAAACAGTCAAGAAGGGAAGTTAAGAAAAAAGAACAGATTTTCTTAACAAGAGGTTCCTGTAGAGGTTCCCTGGTTCCACAGCCATTCCTACTCAGCCAGGGAACAAAGAAATTAGCTTTGCGCCAACAGGAATATCTGTATTTTTTTTTAATAATTCTTCGCCACTGCTTTTCTCAAGGGACTCATCATTTTAATTTCAACACAAATTTGTCAGACTGGAAGGTGGGAGAATTTTAGTCATAAATTATTCACGTGGAAGCGCATTAAGAACTTGCCACACACACACACACACACACACACACACACACACACACATGCGTGTTTTGAAGTACATAAAAGTGTTGTTTCCCAGGCCTAGCTCTGTGATGTATCTATGGTGATTTGTATGAGCCCATCAGTTAGGTTCACCAGACTCGTGAATTTAAAAATGGCTTAAGAAGGCTCTTCATTGCTGACCGTATCATCTAAACCAGGGAGTCATGAGGAATGACAAGCATTCACCCCTACAGCCCGTGCTGTCTGTTTCTGTTTCACTTAGTGCCTGAAGGCCTTCCATATGCATATAACCTCTACCATCACCACAAGCAGCAGGGCCAGGGGAGGTGGGAAGGGTGGTCCCAAGAGTGTTCCAGGCTTTAAGTGCTCCCTCAGCCCTGCTCTCCCAGCCTCCTGATCTTCATTGGCTTTCATCCGTCATCCTGGAAGACAGCAGAGCCTTTGATGTCCATCTCTGTGTCCACCGACAAGTTTTCTGCTCGGCGGTCATGAGGCAGTCCCTGTCTGTGAACCCTCACTCTCCAGTCCTATGAGCCCAGGCCCCTCTGAACTGAGAGGTGATCAAACACTGGCGGAAAATGAGTACCGTCAACGGAGAAAGAGCATGGGTTTAGCTTCAACACAGAAAACTAATTCGGGAAGATCCGACGTCATGGCTAGAAGCAGCACTATCCTAGGAGTTTGAAGACCTCTACACAGCATTGAAACTAGTCAGTGTAGATCAGTTCTTTCACTGACTGTCAAAAGATTTGGATCAATCAGTCAACCCATGAATTCCCTTCTAGATCCAAGACTCCATGTTTAGACCATGTTAGCAGATCAGAAAGGATGGGCAGATAAATTCCCTAGTGATAAAAACCTTTTATAAGCGACATAAGAAGATTGGAGACCCAGAAGCAAAATCAAATATGAATAACTTCTCTTCCATTGCCCCATCCTTCTGTAAGAAGCAGATTGACCAGAAACCCAGAAGAAGTTAGGAGTCATTCCCCTAGACGTGAACAACAAACAACAATGAGGGACTAGTACCCACAGCTCTGGAATCTGCTCAGAGTTCTGGAGGCTCCTTAAACAGGGGACTTCTTTTGTAACTCTGATTTGGGAAGCCAGTTTCCATAATGAATCTCTATTCTTATGCACATGTGTGTGCATTTCTCTGTGCATGCTTCTGTGTGGTGTGTGTGTGTGTGTGTGTGTGATGACATTTTTTTCTGGAGAATTTGTCTAATAAATAATACATTACCAGTTTGCATCCCATTCAATATAAATCTAAATATTAAAATTAAAATCCCTAAACTTAATAATAAAATAGATATCAATAGTCTGGGTTAAATTTAAATACAATGCAAATTATTTACAAATACACACATATATGTTTGTGTTTCAACTTAATAGTACTGTCAATTGAAGAATAAGTATAATAAGCATACAGATTTCCATATTTGTCCAGTAAAACAGGCCATCAACAGGTAAGACTCGCCTTGACAAACGTGCCCTCCATTTCCCTGGTATAGTCCTTTTCTGTTATGAAAACAAAACACCTGAGTCTGGGTAGAGAGAGAGGGGGCAGGTATTTAGCTTGTAGTTTTGGAAGGTGAGAGTCCAAAATTACTTTTTCATATCTATTCAGCCTCTCTGGTAAGGACTTACAGCAGGCGCGTGCAAAAGTGATCTCAAGGCAAGACAGGAAAGTCTGTGTGACACAGGAGCCAGATTTGCTCAGTTCCCCCAGGAACTTAGTGTGCTCACAGGTTATTGCCCCTCCTAAGGGACAGAACATACCAACAGTGTAATCACCCGTCACTAGCCTGACCCTCCGGGCACTGCCGCAGCAGGATGGAGCTCCTCAGCATGAAGTTTGGTACCCAGTTGTGCACATTCCACCTCTGCTGCCCTCCAGCCAGGCTCCACTTCCCAGATGTCAGCAACCGCAGCAGATGATGCTTCTGTCCACTGGTGGTAGAAGGTGTTTCTCCTCTAGCGTGTATTAGCACAGAAGTGAAAGGGTGTCACCTTACGTTTAAGGGACTAAGCATGGCATGAGGAAAGGAGCAGCGGAGAGAATAGGGAAGTGCTTGATGGCAGATGCTCAATTGGCCAGCAGCTCCCTCCTTCAAAGCGTCAAAGCCCGAGGGAAAGCTGCAAACAGACATCAAGGAATTGAAACCAAAAACTGTCAACTGCTGAACTTGTAGATTTCTTTTAGGTGCCAATGACAAGAGTATAATTCAAATCAGCATATGTAGACGTGGGACTTCACTAGCTCATGTCATTCAAGGAAGAAAGGAACAATAAACCTTGGGAAGAGTGGGGACACTACTAACCCCCTGAAATCACGGGCTCTTCCTCCCTCCTGCCTGCCATCAGCTCCCCATTCTTTGGCACCCTCCATTCTCCTGACAGTTCCTAAGTCTCTCTCTCTGGCCCAGAGTTCACCCAATGAGAGAACTCATTAGGCAACTTTAAATCATCCTTTGAATACATCAGCTGGGCACCGAAGACGGCTGCCAGGATAAGCTGTTTCCTGAGCCTGTCAGACAGGGCTTGGGATCGGAGCTAGGAAGCATCACTTCTGTGTTCAGTGTGAGCCAAGAGCTTGGGAGAACAAAGTCTGGACTAAGGACTGCAGACATCAAGTGTCCTCTACATCCACTCAGAGCACATGCCTGTTGACAACTTGGGCATCTACCCCTGTCAAGAAAACCCCCAGTCTTCTATCTGGAACACATAGCTTCAGTCACTGGACATTAGTCTTGGGTTGACTTGCTATGTCACTGAGGCAGCAGCAGTGAGGTAGCTCTCCAACAAGGGACTGTCTGAGTGTCCAGAGGTCTGTGCCTCTGACTGGAACTCCTGTAAGTACTTCAAGATGGGAATGCAAAGAAAGAGGTGTTAGTGAGGCTTGAGTTTCCATAATCACATCACTCTTCAGCCAGAAAACCAAGAGCTATTGCTCTTACAAGACCAAGAACAAGGGGCAGAGTAGGAGTTCAGGCTGTGGGGGATGGTCAGGTCTTCTGCTACGGCTCCCTTACTGTGTCACTGGGTAAGTGGCATTGCCTTTGGGCTCTGTCAACTGGACCTGATAACTGTACTTGCCCCACAGACCTCCTCTGAGGAGGAAATGGCTTCATAAGAATAAAATCGCCTATAAGATTGTGCTTCACTGTCAGAAATAGATGGAGGTCTCCTGATAACCAAAATGTCCAAAGTAATGAGTCTCTGTACACACACCGTATCAACATCTGCCCTCCCCACCTTGTTCATTGCTCCAGGTAGGAGAGGGATACACCTACCCTTATTCTTGGACGGTCATCTCTTTAAGAGTCAAGTCATGTGTCGCTTGTGGATGCCTTAAAATGTCTTTATCCTAAGTAAGACATGGTGGTACACCCCCGTGAATCGGCACTCCGAAGATGAACATTGGAGGGTGATGAGTTCAAGGCAGGTTCCGGCTGCACAGCAAGTTTCAAACAAGCCTGGGTTAGGCAGCAGAACTTTGTCTATAATTCTATTTTTTTCTTTTCCATAAGAAAAAGCATGGCTTGCCCCCCCCCCATCCGAGGGTGGTTGTGACTAATTTAGGGTTGGAGAGATGGCTCAGTGGTTAAGCGTCCTCCCAGCTCTTCAAGAGGATCAGACTCTAGGTCTCAGCACCCACGCCTGCCAGCTCAGAACTGTCAGTAACTCCAATTCCAGGAGATCCAACACCTTCTTCTGGCCTGTGAGGGAACTCACATGCACGTGGCACACAGACACACACACACACACACACACATACAATTTTTAAATATAAAATATAGTAATTCTTCAGCTCAGATCCTGAATCAGACCCCAGACCCCCCCCCCCAGCTTGTGCCCTCCCCCCACTGATTCTTGTACTCTAAAGTTTCTTGAAAGTTTACTGGGGAGATGGGAGAGAAACTCCAAGATAACAGAGTACAGGCTAATGCTTTAGCCTATTGAAGCGATCAGAAACACGGGACATTTCTCCTGTGCGGCTCCGTGTAATGGTCCATCCTGTCTCAGAGGCTAACAATAACACCCCGCTGCCCTCCACAAGACCGAAGCGAACAGATCCATCCTTGGCCACCTGCCACGGCTCCGCACCAACAGAGAGCGAAGACAGCCAGGTTCACGCGGAGCACCTACCCCCCAAAGGAGGCAGGAGGACAGTGGTTCTCGCTCTCCCTGAAGCCAGCAAAAAAGCGTCAGCCCGCTCCAGGATGAAAAAGCAGTTCCTCTGAACTGCTGACGGAAGGCATCCCTGGGTTGTGAATGTACTGAGGGTCCCTCCCCCACCCCTCGGAAGTTGCTAAACTCGTTACTGGAAAGAGTCTCGTTCCTGAGATTGTTCCATATGCCCAATGCTGACAGCTACACTGGCACACCATGAGTCCCCGTTTCTGAAGCGTGTGTGGAGACGCGGCGACGCGACTTCCACGTCAATCCTGTTCTCTCAACCCAGCTCTGACATTTGCAGAGGACTCTTCCATAGGGGGGAAAAAAAAACTAGACACCCTAGAACTCAGTCTTTTCCCTTTAAGCCGTCTCTGGCTTTAACATATTCTTCATCAAAGATACACTAGAAACACTGTCTAGTGCGTAGAGAAGGTGTAATTCTTCAGTTTCTCACTGAGACGCAGGTTGGCAAATAGGTTAATTTTAACTTCACAGATTGCAAGGTGTGTGAATAGAACAGCTATATCAAGAACAAAATAGAGCTGAGAAGAAAGAACCGCTCCGAGCCATCAAGCTGTTTCATCTCAAAGGTCACGGGGGTTCGGGGGGGGGGGCGCAGGGACTGTAACAGTACTCTGTGGAAGGACCTTTAGGTCCCTTTAATTCTATCAGGAATAGAGAAGAGTATGGAACATGAAAGGGAGGGAAAGCTGTCCAAATTGCAGTTAATATTTATTGAGCACGTACTACGTGCCAGGCAGCCAGTTTAGAGCAGGGCGCGCATGATCTCAGCCCTCACAGCAACTCAATGCAAAGGAGACCATTTTTGAGCTCTTTCATCGCTACGGCAGCGAGGGATCAGAGAGTTGAAATAACTGCAACTAGCAGGTAGTGGTGAGGCTTAGACCAAGTGTGCCTGACTTCCAATGCCTGGGCCCCATTTCTCGACCCTGCCTAAACCCACCGACAAGAAACAACTTAATCCACTGACCCTCGGGTGCCAGAACCCTCCGCACAGTTCCTGGACAAGCCAACCTTTCACCGCCTCTTGCCAACACTCGTTTACTTTCAATCTCCTTCAGGAAAACAAGCAAACAGGGGCCAAAGGTAAAGGAAAGAGTTGAACCGCGCAGGCGCTCCACTGATTTGAGTCACTCCGGTACCAAACCCCTGAAAGGGCCATTAACACTAGCGAGATTGAAGGAGAATTCCAAAGGAGGGAGTCGTTAAAATCGGGGAACAACCGAGACCGCAAGGTTATTCAGTATTCCCGGGGCCTCACAGGCCTGCGGGATCCAGTTGGCTTCAAAGCAGTTTTATTTGCTTTGCCCTTTTACCCACCTAATTAGCTTAGACAAAGACTTTGCTTCTGGTTTGAGACTGCAGTCCTGTAGGGATGCCTAACTGGTTTTTCAAGTAAGCCAGCAGCAAGGCCCCACCTCCAGATTAGATAGTTTGCCATTTAGGACTCATAAGGATCCTTATATCATTGGAAGAACTTCTCCGCTCTACAGACTGATAAACCAAAACGTGTCGATGGGTTTTCAGATGGCAGAAACGGCCGCGGAAGATCGTCACGCGCACCTGAATGGTGGAACTGGGAGACTTGACGGTCTGTGAGCCATTTAGACTCCTGAGCAAGGGCCTTAGCTTCGAAGTTAGAAATCACAAGCAAGTACACTCCAGCAGACTTCTGTTAGCGATGGTATATTTAATTAAGTGAATCTCTGTTAAACATTTTGTTGAGCCCTTGGGAATGTAAAGAACCCTTGTTGAATGAAGGCAGAGTTATCCCCACTTGATCCGGGACACAGCTCTCAGAGCCAGCGCTGGAGATTGTGTAACCTTGCATACTAAATAAATATCTCTGCTTGGATGAAGTCACAGTTATCTTAATGCCTTGGCAAAAGGAGCTCTCGTGTAAATCTCTTTGACAAAATTTATCCTCTGAATGAAGCTCTCTTTGCCTGGGGTTATAATGTACATTGATTGATAAATGGACACTGGTAGAAACTATTGGCTAACAGTCCTCTTTTCCACTGATACATGCAGGAGACTGCCTCCCACCCTCCTCCGCAGGTACACGTGGTCATGCCAGTAGAAAACATCTCTTCCATATATTGGTCATAAGACCTTCCTATACAAGGTCAAGCAACAGCTCCTGTCCCCAGGTGACTTCCTGGGAGAGGTCCACTTTGTTGATCTGTTGGTTTACCCATTACACCTGCCATATGAGAAACTAAGAAACATCTGCCATGTATTAGCCAAATCATATCCAGGGGCTAGTATCACTGACTAGCATGGCAAACTTTTTGGGGAAAACCTCCCTACAGATTCATCAGAACCATTTCACTGTGTGGATACCCTGGGTATGATTCGTGAGAAGTGTTAGTCCATAAACAGATTTCTATTTTTAGTTACATAGAAATGAAGTCACATAAAGTTGTCCTCGTGAGAAGTAGGTTGGTTGCAAATCAACATCGTTAAGTGTAATCATTTGCTTAAGATTCCTTTGGGGCAATTGCTGGACCCCCTGACTATGGAGTCTGCGTTCATGCAAAACGTCTTTCTTTCCTAGCCATGGCCAACATGTTTCCCTTTCAGCTTCTGGGGACAGTGATCACCAATCACTTTGAAGTGGTCCCCCAGGGAACGGCAGAAGAAAATCTCTCACACGCCATTGTTAATAAGTAGGGTCCTATACACTGTGTATCACTTCCTGTCTCAACAGAGGGTAAAAAAAGAAAATGTCAGTGTTTTTAACCAGGTGAAAACAACATGAAAGCAACGTGCACAAAATCCATCTGAGGTGAATGCCCTTTTATTCTTTGAGGTTCTACATAACTATTCATTTTAAATGGTTTTAGCTACAGACAGAACAGTTCATATTAAAGTAGACAAACTATTTTTCACACACAAGAACACTAATCCCTCCTTTCCTGGTTGATTTCTGAAGATTCAGCATTCTGAGAAAGTTATGATGTGCTCTCTCATTTCTGAGCTCACACATGGCTAGAATATGCAGAATAGGGACAATTCCTAGAAACTGGGCAGAGAAATGAGAAATAAAACAGAAGAGAACGTGTGTGGGGGGGGGGGAAGAAAACATGATAGAGCTGAGATCGGAGTTGTAGCAAGGGGTTCCATTCACAAAAAAACACAGAGTTAGGAGTAGAACCCAGGTGTAGAGTGGTTAGCTGTACAGTGGCTATTGGGGTGAATGAAGTGATATTCAGCCCCTACCCCAGTAGACGTGGAATGGCTCAGAAAGACCAGTGCACTAGCATTCCACTGGCCGATAAGTTATGAATACAGAGTACCTTTAACTCTCACGCTCAGCTCACCCTAGCGCCCCGTACACATCGCCACCTTCCACACTCTACCTCCCACACACTTGTCGTTGTGGTTGATAACCAGTCTCACGTGGAAAAGGACCTGGTAGCTGTCATTGTTAGCAGAGTCTTATGGTTTTACGTCCCTAACAGGCCCACACGTTGGAAGCTGGGACACTCGCGGCTACAGTAAAATGAGAAGGCCACGTGAATGGGCTGGCCCTGGACAACCACCTGTTCTCAGTCCAACCCTGTCACGTCAGACAGGGGCCCAAATCATAATTCTCTGGCGCTAAGATCTCTCTACACTTCAGCTCTTTCTCTATTGCCTCTAGTCTTGGTTTCTTTGTAAACATGTCTTGAAAGCAAAAGAAATCTGATCTCAAAATGGATTCCCTTTCTGGATTTTGAGGTCTGCCAATAATTTGTACCATCTAAGGGCATCAGAAGCAGCTATTTTGACCATAGCCAGATGGCTGCAGATTCCCAAATTATCTGTATCTTCACTGTAACATTTTTTCACTTGTTTTAGGGAACTTTTTGTGAGCCTATTGGTACCATTTATTTCAGCAACAAAAATTCTCCTAAGGAACATCTTTCCAGCCTCCCCCTCAGTTTCTTCCTAATAGTTGACATTGTGAGGTTAAAATATGAATTGGATAATCTATTCAGTTCTATAATGCTTCAAAGAAATATCATTATCTTCTTGGTAGGTCATGCTAATTATCACATACTAATTAGCCTGAAACCACAGTCTCTACCTCAAAATTCACCCTGCCCCCATGCTACCTGAAAAAAAAAAATCTCAACAAATGAGCAAACAAAAGCTAGTAACACACACTGTATGTATACATTTATAGTCATATATTAAATCATCCAGCTTTATATGTGGTTAGAGATAAAGACTGATAAATATAACCATAGCTCTATAGACAGATATAAGTACATGTAGATACAATACATTATGGAAATAAAGTACTAATCACCGAAGTTCAGTCAAGAATGAGAAGACAGAAGGAAGTCTCTTTGGGATTATTACAATAAAAAATAACAACCTGGATTATTAAAAGGAACTGATATCCTCCTCCTCCTTCCCAAGACAGCAACATTGATGTTATTAGAAGATGACATTTATGAGTCTCCGCCCCACTTATTCCTTCTCCTCCTCTTCCTCCTTTTTTTTCCCACCTCCTTTTCCTCCTCCTCTTTCTCTTCCTCCTCTTTCTTTTCCTCCTCTTTCTTCTCTTCCTACTCTTCCCCTCCATGACAGCAGCATTGACGCTGGCCTCTTCCTTGCAAAGGGAAGGAACAGGACGCGGTGCCTGAGAGATTAGCATGAAGCCAGCAGACTAATCTTTTGCATACATTCCAGTTTTTCCACTGGATCTTCATGCAAGCTGTTGTTAGGCTTGATCAATGTAGCACAATGATAAACAGCACAGCCTCCAGTTCTTCAGTTGGCACATGAGAAGAAGGAAAGTGGCGGAAAAGAGAAAGACGATGGCCAGCTGGAGGTGGTAGGGTGTAATTGTTAAAAAGAATTGTTGGCTATTGGTCTGCATGTTCCAGACCTGGTTTCTTTAGTCTTGCTTAGTCTTAAATGTTCGGGAAACATGCAGTTTGAGTTGAGAGTTTGGGTTGGCTTGAATGCCTATCAGCCCTTGTTTGCTCCACCTGGAAGTTTAGAAAAGCAATTCCTTATTTGTGTAAGATGACTCCATTCCTTCTATCCGGATAAACTGCATTATGCTGAGATTAAAACAAATCAAGCAAACAAAACCACCGGGGCTATAATCTCAGCACTCAGAAGGCAGGAGAGCCAGAAATTCAAAGTCTTCTTCAGCTTTACACCAAGTTCAAAGTCAGCCTCGCTCCATGAAACCCTGTCACAAAACTAAGCAACAAAATAACTAAATCAAGATTCGTGTGACTTAATGTGGCACCAGTTAATTTTCTCACGCGGAATCCTTGGCAGGCAGGTGAGCCACCTGTCCAGGGTGTCTGGACTCTAAGCCTCGACGTAGCATCTCTTGCCATTTAGATCCTGGGACCAAAACGTTAACGCTGATATACTCCAACTGCAGTTTCAGGAAAAGGGGACCTAGAGGACCTAGAGGGGCCAGCCCTGCCATTCACCACCTTGGCCAAGACTTGTCAGGCAGTGTCTCCCAAATTCAAGGGGCACAAAAAAAAGTAGCCTGTTCACAAACACTTAGAATAACTGAAAACTAAAATTTTCTTCCAAGTGTTTATGTCAGGAAATATAAACATAAAATAAAATAACGGAAGATATGAAAAACATAGACTATTTTTTGAGGACATTAGGGGCCAAGTTCTCAGAATTTAGAAGCAGTTCTGTCATTCGACACCGGAAGTGTGCCTTTGACCCCTTGTGTGAAAGGCAGACATAAACGCCTCTACTTTCACCACCTTGCACGGTAGTGGTGAGGGTCAGAATGGCTGACACAGATTGGACTCTGGATGCCAAAGCCGACTTCAGGAAGAGCTCTAACTGGAGAACAGTACCGTGTTAGACTGACATATTACACTGAGCCATTCATTGAGCAGTTACTACTTTAGAAACTCGATTCTTTATGCTGGATTCTTCTCAGAGGGCAGCTGTGGATCTGAAGAGGAAGACAGACTTCCGGTTTAAAGGTGCCCTGTGTGGGACACCTTGAAAGGAACGCAGGGACGGGATCCATAAAAGCCGGTGACGAAAAGAAGGTGGGCCTGGGAGTCGCGCGCGCGCGGTTTCTGAGGAGCAGTGTGCCAGAAGCAGAGTAGTGGTGGGGAGGAGCGCTCTGATGGAGAAACGGTGAAGGCAGCTGGCAAGTGTGCCCTAGATCCAGGTGCTAATAGGAAGCCACAGCAGGCTGCTGAGCAGGAAGGTGAGGCGCGACAAAAAACGCTGTTTAGCAGGATTAATTGGGCACCGTATCTAGGGTGGTTAGGAGCGAAAAGACACTGGGTGCAAGGACCTCGTGTAATTACATCTCGAATAGAGCTAGAGAACAAGGAGGAAGAAAAATTGGGAAGATAAAGGATTAACAAGCACAGTGTACGACTGAGGAGATAAGGGGCTTGAGATAAAAGAGAATCAAGAATGCCCCCAAGTTTAAGACCGAAAGATAACAACGTGACTTTACACTGCTGTCGTACAAGGAAAGCTATCTTTAAACTTTGAAATATGGGCGTTATGAAATTACTTATTATTAAAATGAGGGCTAATGACAAACCATTTCTTTTAATCTATTTGAGGTGACCACGTGAGTCCTCAGGAAACAAAACAGAATGTAAGGTTTGAGAAGTATATTGTACTGTGTCCCACCATCCCAGCCCTCCAAGCTCCCCTCCCCATCATCTCCGTGTAAATCCAGACTGGAGAGTGGCTCTTAAGGCCTTTGTTAGTGTATCCAATACCACAGATGTGAACCTAGAATTCCTCATACCCTCTCACACACCTTCACGCTTCTCACTCAGACACAACTCATGTTAGCGACACGTCTTTGTTTCCTTAGGTCCTTTGTGTGGAATGGTTCTTCTCTCCTTCTCTGAAAAGTAAAGGCTATGTCTTCTTATACCTATAACTTTGGGCCCTGGGGAGACAATTTGACTTGCTTGGTTTGAGATTAGAACCCATAGGATTCGTGTCCCTCTACCTCTATCATGACCAGATCATTCAGATTTAACAGGGGCCCAACATCCCCACTCACCACTACAAGAACCATGCCTCAGGAGACCTAGCAGATCCAGGCAAGCTGGATGGCTGACTGTCTCCTAACAACATCCCAAACCATAGGTGGATGCATCCTAGCCTCTCTGAAACCCTCCCGCTGCTGATCATAGGATGCCTGTGCTCGCGCTACCCTCTCTTCACACTTTAGTCATATGTTTTTGATCATCACACCACCTGGCAAGAAAGATGGTGCTCTTACACATCTTACAGATGAGGAAACTGAACCCAGGAAGGCGAATAGCATATTTGAGAAGAAGCAGAGCTGGGATTGGCCCCAGGGGGATCTGATTTCTTAGTCTGTCTAATGGGAATCCCTGCATCAGAGGAACTTGAGCCAAAGATTGGCTGGTGTTTCTACACAGTTGACTTTAAGCCAATTCCTACTTTTCCTGACAATGAGCAATCTATTGTACATTCCAGATAGTCTTAGAAACTGTTGAGCTGAGTTAACTGATGGAAAGACACCCATTGCTGGAGAGCGGAGAGTAGGCACAAAGTAGTATCTTAGTTTGCTTTCTGTGGCTGTGATAATCATCATGACCAAAACAACATGGACAAGAAAGGATTTACTTCAGGTAATTGTAGTCCATCCTGAGGGAAGTCAGGACAGCAAGCCAAGGCAGGAACTGGGGGTCACGGACTGAAGCAGAGGCCATGGAGGAATGATGCTCACTGGCTTGCTCAGCCTACTTTTGTACACACCCCTAGGACCACCCTCCCAGGGACAGCACTGCCCAGGGTGAGCTAGGCCCTTCCACATCAGTCATCAGTTAAAAAACTTGCCCCCACAGTCTTGCCCACGGGCCAAGCTGACAAAGCATTTTCTCAGATGAGGTTCTCCTTCCCGGATAAGTCTAGCTTGGGCCAAGTAGACACTACCCAACCAGGGTAGGAGTCATGAAGAAGAAATGCTCAATAACTTTCACCACTACAAAGGAGAAAGAAAGACGGCGATGAAGCTTCCAGCCAGAGCTTGAGATAAAATTACACCCAGTCTGACTTTCCCGAGTCTCACCTCTTTTCAGTCAGATGGAAACCAGGCTCTTTTTGCAACATTTTTTCCCCCAGAACATTTCCAAGTATTACTTCTCATTATTCTTATATTATTCCATTTGCATTTTAAGCATACAGTGGAAAGGCTTGAAAACAATGAAACATGCAAATAAGGAAGCTGAAAGTGTTCTTTGAGAAGTTAAGTGATGAAAAGTAACAGCATCCAAGCTCTTTAAATGCAGTACATTATCTATTAAATCTGCTTCTTTGCCTTCTCTACCTTCCCCCTGCTTTTGTTACACGCTGCCTTCAAATAAAAAAAAAATTCACAATAGCTTTTTTTTTTGGTAGGAAAAAGTAACTTTCAGAGGGTGAATTATTTATTTTTAATCTTACAGACATAATGTCTTTTTTGTAAGGAAGAGAGTTTGCCACGGGTGGGTAATACTGTAATTCTCTATTGGCCACGACTGGAGGCATTGTCTAATTAACAGGGACACGTGTGATACCGATACACTGAAGTTCTGTGCTGTCGTGAGGATATAAAGAGTATTCCCTTCCCAGGACAGAACCACTAAGAATGCTCTTACCTAGTTGAGCCATCACAAGGACATTCGGGTTTCGTAGCAAAGAGCTGGATTTCATAACTTCTGCTTAAATAAAGTCACTTTTCAAATTGTCACCTTTGGTAATCTGCTTGCTCATGGGGGCGGGGGGGAAGGACCCAATTCTACTTTATTTGACTGCCTTTTGAAGCGTCTGAACTGGCCGTCTACACAGGTCCAACACAGAGGAAATGTGCCTTCGTGATAACAGGGAGGACCAAAGCCACTGAATCCTTCAAGGATGCGGAGGTGGTATTAAAATCTTCAGTGCTGATTTCAAAGCACCTGAAGATGTGTCTTGGGTGACCATGCCCCAAGTTGCTTTCCATCTTTGCACTCCTTCATGCTCACTTCCGAGTGGGCTCCATCGTCTCTGCAGATTCTGACTACACCTCCGCTGTACTTGGTTAAGACAATATTGGACTGTGTGGCATCAGCCTCTAGTGCACGAATATGCCTCATCTCGGGAAACCTGGAGATGTTGTGGTGAGTGAACCACAAATCAAGGAAGGGTCTCTTCAGATCTGTCTTCAGGATTTTACAACATCCTCATTTTCTCACTGCCCTGGATGGTTCATCTCCTTCAGCTTCTCCTATCTACACAAACTAGTCTCCTAGGCACACAAGATCTTTTCCTCCCCAGGAGTATTGTATATACAGATTCTCCAAAGAGAAAATGCCTTATTTTTTGATATGCCAACAGATAAAATTTATTACCTTTGATACATTATCCTTTTTTCCATAAGAGCAATTGACAGAACTGTGAAAGAAAAATGGGAAATATCTTAGCATAGAAGATTCTTCCATGGCTTTGGCAGCTGGCTTATAATTTTTAAGTATAAAAGTAGTATAGTTGGGCAGTAGTGGTACATGTCTTTAATCCCAACACTTGAGAGGCACAGAGTTCAGTGCCAGCCTGGTCTACACAATGAGTTCCAGGACTTGTGTAGGAATTCCTCTGTTTGTGTATTGTTTTCATTAGATAATGAATAAAGAAACTGCCTTGGCCTAGTTGATAGGACAGAACTTAGGTAGGCGGAGTAGACAGAACTGAATGCTGGGAAGAAGGGCAGAGTGGCAGATGCCATGGATCTCCTGCCTGAGATGGATGCTGGTTAGAATCTTGCCGGTAAACCACAGTCACGTGGCGATATGCAGATTAATAGAAATGGATTAAATTAAGATGTAAGAATTAGCCAATAAGAAGTTAGGCCGTGTTTAAATGGATACAGTTTCTATGTGATTATTTCGGGTGTAAGATAGTCAGGCGGCTGTGATGACAAGCAGCCTACTCTTCCTGTTACAAAGGACAGCCAGGACTGTTACACAGAGAAATCCTGTCTCAAAGCAAACAAAAAAGTCATATAAACTTACTTCCTAAAATGAAGAAAATTATTTAAAAGAAAGATAGATAGAAAGAGAGGGAGGAAGGGAGGAATGAGAGAGAGAGCGAGAGAGCGAGAGAGAGAGAGAGAAAGAAAGAAAGAAAGAAAGAAAGAAAGAAAGAAAGAAAGAAAGACCCATTCATCACTCCAACCAAGGACAGGCTATGTCCATCCAGATGGTGTTTTAGGCCATCACAAATATACACCAGTGTATATACTATGAGACTACACACACATTATAACCTGCTTTCCCCACTACTCTACTGAGTTAATGGGAAAACTCAAAGCTCTTTCTGGAAAATACATGGTACACTCTCTCTGAGCCTTATCACCAATAACAGAGAGAGAGACAGAGAAAACTTCCCATTTAATAAATTAAGTCACTTGACACATAGAACCCAGAATAATTCTCCTAACCCCTTCCACCCCTAACCCTGTGGGGATCCCTGGGAGCAGTACCAGCTCTTGTACTCCAGAGCTCAGAGGTCAGTCCAAAAGCACTCAGGGTATCCAGCCAGGCAGTCACCCTTGCTTCCTTCTTTTGCCTCTGCCTTCTAGTGCCCCCATTTTCACATGTCGGGTCTCATCTTGGTTCTCTTATCGCCTGTATTTTCATATACTTTTTTCCCCTCTTACCGTGGTTTTACATTCTTAGAGTTCCTCTGTTTACTTTTCCAGCGTTCGCACTCACGTATCTTCCTTTTTATTAACGCATTTTATATAACATAATGGATTTTGTGGTGACCTGTTTTTAAGTTATCTTCATATTGGCGGTAATTTATTTCTCAAGGTTGGCACTGCTTAGTCGCTCTGTTTTATTGAATAGTTTCTTGACTTTCTCTGGGGGCTTTTGTTTTGTTTTGTTCTATTTCCTAAATGATCTTTGTCTCTTTGGGGCTTAGATTTGTTTGCTTGCCTTCTGTTTTCCTTATCTCTGACAGCGTTCCTTCCCGTTTCTTGGCTGTGCTGTAACATTTAGAAAAAATGGTTCCCTTGTCACTGTAGAGAGCATCTGCTTGCTGACGGTGCTCCCATGCGTCAGGACACCTAAGACAGGACTATGTGTGAAGTGGGAACTAGCAGCCTTCCTTTCTGGATGGAGGATCAAAAGCTAACCTGCATATAGAAGATTTCACTTAATCCCTAAAAAGAAAAGGGTCTCCCTCTCCAGGGGTCATTCAATTTTTTGAGACCTGAAGTCTTAGAATAATTTTCTAGGAATAAATGGCTCCCTGGGTTTCATATTAATTTGAGGGGGAAGGGTGGGCATCACTAATAAAGCTGCATGATTTCAATTCTGAAATCCAAAGACTACTTAACGCAAAAAAAAATTTTTTTTCAAAGTACATCGCAAAGACTTCGGGTCACAACTCTAAGCTGAACTGACGGAAGCTTCTGCTTTTGTTTCTTAGTGTAAATAGTGGAGAATAATACACGGACATAGGGCCTTGCTGTATCTACTTTGAAAGGGAACCATGGGTTTCCCTATGGACAAAGGAAAGCGTTTGAGTGAGAATTGCTAGCCCAGCCTCACTATGGTGTCTATGAACTATATCCTCCTCCCAAAGACATCCCACTCAAAGGGCCTTCCCAAACAAAAGACAGCCATTTGGAAGACAAATAGACCTGACTTCCACTTTTTGCACAGTTGTGTTTTAATAATTTTATTGCTGGCTAGGCTTTTCTTATGCTTTCTTTAGCTTGTGCTTATGAAATTGAAAGAAATAAATAGTAAGTTTTAACCAGGGTATCTTATTCTATACCCACACAAGAAAATTTTCAATCATCCGAATTTATTGATAACCCTTGGAGTTGGGTTTTCTTGTCTTCTTCCAAGTTCTTTTGTTCTTAAACTAGCTGTTTTCTTGTCTTACGTGTGTACACACGTGGTGCTGGATCAAACCCAGAGCTGGAGACATGCTAGGCACTTTGAGCAATAGCCCTAGCCCACATTGGCTAGGATTTTTTTTCCCTGTTATGTGTGCAATAGTCATAGATACTGACTTTAAACTTACAGTGAAAAAAATCATAAAAATAAAGCTTTCAATCAGAAAAGACTCCTCAGGCAGAAGTATATATGGGGACATATAACTCACCAGTTATCTCAGCTAGGCAGGCACATTGTTTCCAGTTACATGTCACGACAGAAGGCAGAACTTAGATTAGGCTCTCTCCTTAACAGTGCCCAAAGCTATTAATATTAAATCCAAGACACATTCTTTAATTAAAAAAACCAGAAACTATTGTCAGACAGAAATCACCTAATAAAAAAGTAATTTATAAGGTACACCCTGATTAATAATTTACCTTTTAGGATGAAATAATTATCAAAAGTAATTGTAATTAAAACATACTATTTCTTTTTTAAGTATAGAAATAACCAGAACCTAGAAGAATATTGAGTAACAAATTCAGCTACAGTTATTCCTTTCTGTCAAACTGTGTCCCGTTACCAATGTTTTGTTTTGTTTTTAATCAGTGGTCCCAGAGCTCACGGTCCATTCCACTTGTAATTGTGACTTTGCAAATAATAAAAACTTCTAAGCCTGATCCTGTATAATTCCATCTAAGAAAGATATCCACTAATTTAAAATCATTGTAAAAAGTACAACCAGATGCTTAAAGCTTAATAAGGGATTAAAATTGGTTTAAATTGGGCCACACAGAGTTACTGGCCTAGAACCAAACTCTGATTAAACAAAATACGGCAAGGAGAGTCGAATGTGAAGGGTATCTCCCAGGTCACAGCATCAGAAGAACAGGAGTTCTGCGCCTATTTTTCATTATCTTATTCCCACATTCTTTCACAGTGCCTGGCAAAAGGCTCACATTTAAAACTTCTTTATTTTTGAGAAAATTAAAAAAATATATTTAAAAAACCATAGCAAGTTTAAATATTTAAATATTTAATTATTAAATATTTAAAAAACATAAGCAAGTTGTGGTGGGTGCCCTTCTCTTAAGGAGCAGGACAAGACTATCCTCCCCAATGAGGTAATAGTGTTACCTAACTATTCTTCCTGGGTACCTGCTTCTGGGGGGCACCACCTAGAGACCCACCTTATCTCTGACTTGTTGCCTAGGGTTACATCTGTTACCCAAGATGACCACATTCAGGAGAGCTAGATCCATGTGAACACAAAAGGCCCTCAAGTCTAAAAAGGCTACGGATGCTTCCAGACTCCAAACTACCAAACATAAGAGCAACCCATAACCTATCCCCTCTTTTTCAGTGCCAAGAGGGGGAGAGAGAGCTTCGCAAGGGAATCCCCCACTGACCAAATGTATCCTATAGTTGAGGAAAGCTCTAGAAAAAACAAATATCTGGAAGCATAATTCCCTGGCTCCCCTCTTGTCTTACCTAACTTAGTATAAAATTCAGGGAGTTGGTGAGAAAAGGCTGGAGAAGGAAGACTTCCATTAATGGGACAGCCAAGAGTCCCAGTGGGTAGATGATCCGCAGTGGGTAGATGCTATGGTGTGGAAGCCGGTCTTACAAACAGGTGTGGACCTAACTGACTCGATGCCTAGGAGCAGCGGAGCCACAGTGGAGTAAAAAATGGTCATCAACAGCCTGGAATTAGGAAGCCAAGAGATTCGGGCTAGAATTCTTTCTGCACAACAACTTGCCCGCCAAGTGACCTTGGCTAAGTTTCTCAATTTCCCTAAGCCTCAATAATGAAGATAATTGTGCACATGACTATTCATTTTGTTGCCTGCTTTATGCTTGACAACATACCTAGAACACATGTAGCAGGAGCTCACTAGATGGCGGAGATATTTATGTTATTAAAAAGTATTTATTCCTAAGACAGGAGATAGTTAGCGTCCTTCTACTACTGTCTATCTCCCAATCTGAAGGCTAAGTAACTGTTTTTGTTACCAAGGGGAAAATAACCCTCTGCACTCTGGTTTGCGGTGCTCAAAAAATGGGAACACTGATGTTCATAAAGAAATAAAAAAAAAAAAAAAGAGGTATGGAGGAGCCTCAGTCCTACTGGCTTCTAGAAGGATGAGTGATGCATGGAGTGTTTCCACTTCAGCTTATACTAATATATACAAATTATAGATATATATGTTATATATGTGGATTAGGACATGGACTATACTTTTATATTTACGTGCAAGGGTCATGGAAAGTTCATCGTCAGTGAAGATCTTGTCAAACTAAGGTTGGGAGACTTGGGACTTTTACTCAAACAGAATAGAAATACAAGAAAAATCCTCTCTCACCCAATAGCAACTATAAAGTTGAACAAAACATTCAAAAGCCACCATCTCAGTATTCTGGAATTGGCCAAAATTGTACCAAAGAACAGAAAAATGTTTATTCCTGAAAACTACTGAGCGCTATCTGAGCACACTACAAGCCTGGCGCTTTGCCTAGGGCTGCTACTGTTACTCCCTCCCTCAACTCTCAGGCCAGTAGTCTGACAGGAGAAAGCTAAGAAAGACAGAAATGTTGCTGTTCCTACTAAAAACACACTTGACTTAGTTAAGCTTTGCTAACTTAAAAAGAAGAGAGAGAGAGAGAGAGAGAGAGAGAGAGAGAGAGAGAGAGAGAGAGAGAGCACTTGCAGTCAAGGGAAGGCCAGGGTTCCATTAGCCTAAAGTTGCTGATTGGTTTGGAGCAAGCATTGTTCTGACAGAACCAAGTTGCAACATGGCTTGGGAGAATAAGCCTTCTGCAGAGGAAGTGAAAAACATTCACATTCAGAGCTACTCATACTCTCCTGGTTTCCAAGAGCTGAATTTGAGCACACAATGGCAAGGCTTACTAAGGAGGTTCCAGTCAAATTCAGAGCTGATGCAGACTTGAAGATGTTCTGAAATTTGAATCTGCTACCTGCTCCGCTCTGTCAGTGGAGAATGAAAGCAATTCTGTGGAACAAGGAATTTGGGCATCGCCTCTAAGCAATAACTAACGGAAACAAGGCCATTTAGACACAATTAGGCTCAAAGCTAAAAACAAGAAAAACAAACTAAATAACTGGGGTCAAACACTGCTAGGGTGATAGGCTTTCTAGACTTAGTCCAGGAAAATTATCCAACACAAAGTAAACAACACAAATTCCTCAGAGGAAAAAGTCAGAACCCGGAGTCGCTGTAAGAGGTCATCCAAACTGTCGGATAGTTTAGATCAGCACCACTAAGGCAGGTTAAGAAACAAGCAATGGCTGCCCATACTCCAGAAGCAGAGAAAGAAAAGCAGTTTCTAGAAACTGTCTTCCAAGGAAAAGATGTTGGATTTAGTAGACAGAGGCCTGAAAACAGCTTCCTACGGATTTGTAAAGAACTGAAGGAAACTCTGTTGGAGGAGCTGGAGGAAAATACAACAGTGCTTCAGGAACAGAGACTCTCAGGACACGGAACTTCGCAGAACAAACAGAAGAAACATGGAGTTGAGGAGTGCAATAACTGCAATAAAAAACTCACTAAAGGTTTTTACCTGAATAAATGACAAGACAAAAAAAATTGAGAACTTGAAGATACCCTGAGGGAAATTGCCTACCCAAAAACACAGAATAATGGAAAATGACCTTAGCCTTAGAAAACCATATCAAGCATATGACATACATATGCAGGTACTTCAGAGTAGACAAGAGATAAAAGCTAAAGGAATAATGGCCCCAAATTTTCCAAATTTAATTCTTTTTTTTTAAAGCATTTATCTGAAGATCCAGGGAGCTCAGTGAATCCCAAGCGGGATAAAATGTTCTCTACCCATAGTCAAAGTGTTTGATGACAAACAGAAATTCTAAAGAAATAAATCTGGAAATTATCAAGAGGATGACTTGCCTTATGCAAGTGGCAGCAATGTAGTTTCTCACCAGAAGCAACAAAATGACAAACTCAAAATTCTAAACTCCACTGTACACTTTCAGCAGCTAGTGTGTGTGTGTGTGTGTGTGTGTGTGTGTGTGTGTGTGATAACTAAATGCTAAGCCAGTAAACTTGATGAAATCAAAGCAGACAGAGAGTAAGAGACACAGAGAGACAGCACTCCTGCCACGTGGTGGGACCGTCCTGCCACTCCGCCTCTGCATGCTCCTTTGTTATTGTCTTAGCCTTTTCTACATCTGCCATCACCGTCGTCTCCTCCTCTCTTGGATGGCTTCTGCAGCAACCTATGTGGTTGTGTGCAGTACTCATTCCAGAAACAATTCTCAAACACAGGGAAGCCTTGAACCCCATGTTTGAGTTCCAGATGCTCCAGCACAGCCTTCTGTCTTTAGGAGGTGTCTCTATTTCTAGTGAGTCATCTAACTTGGGAAATCTGTATGAAAAAGGAAAAAGGCAAGTTGGATATGCAAAACTGTAATTTCAAGGTGTCTTGAGTTCCTAGACCAGTGGCTCATGCAGCCTGAAGGACAGACATCATGTCTTTATCTGGCTTCAGTCCCACAATTACATTCTTTTTTTTTTTTTAGGTGTCTTTTTTTTTTTGTAATATATTTTTTTTATTGAAAAAAAAATTTCCGCCTCCTCCCCGCCTCCCATTTCCCTCCCCGTCTCCCTTTTCCCTCCCCCTCCTCCCACTCTTCCCCCCTCCCCCCACTCCTGTCCCCCTCCCTCTCCAGTCTGAAGAGCAGTCAGGGTTCCCTGCCCTGTGGAAAGACTTTCCACAATTACATTCTTATGCACCCTGAGATGCCTCAACACGGTAGGTGCTTTATCTACAGCAAGGTCTTGGTTTGACTCCATTAACATCTACAGAGAAGTATTTTGTTCATTCCTGTGCACAGATCTGAATTGGACTTGGGGGCAGGAGTCCTTGAAAATCACCCCATTTTAAAGGCAGCATCCTTCTGTAAGAGCAGTCAGACACGGAAGAAACTGGGCAGTCTTTCAGATTAAAGCTGAACACGACAGATAGGGGCTAGCATCAGGTGGGAAAGTTACACAGTGTTCTTGGAGCTTGGTGCTGACACTGTACTGGCTAAGCTGGTACACTTGTTGGTGCAGTATGCTACAAGGACATTCAAATTAAGCTCCTGAAAGGGACATAATGTGATGCAGCCTTCACAAAATAAACTTTTTTTTTATCAGAAATGAAATATCAATCATTAGAACTCTACCCAAGCCAGCAGCTTGATCTGGTGGGAGAACTGAAGGCAGCAGGTCCTCCTAGCAAAGCCTTGGGCGAGGAATCAAGAATTCATTCTCCTTCTACTGCTGAGATGGAGCGTGAAGAAAATGGGGTGTTTACACGTGTTGGGTCTCAGCTTCTTCTCTGGGAAATGAAGACCCTGGTCTATTTGACCTTCAAGGTCTAAAAACGCCAAAAAAGAAATGGAGAAAAAAAAATGACAAAAATGGTTGTCAATCTCAACTCAATTTTGTCGATTGCTAACTCACAAACATTTTTGAAAATATTTTATCTGGGACTGGTTGTTACCCTCATTTAACAATCTGGCAGATGATCCTCCTGCATCAGACAGATCACGAGAACTCCAAAGATACCAGGGAACAACTTGTCATCACATTCCACCGAATTGTTTATATTGAAGGAGCTTCTAGAACCAAATCATGACCAGATATAAAAAATATCTTGAGATTGATATTCACAAAATTGCCTTCTTCCAGACTTCTTTTCCCTAGATGGAATCATGCCTTGCGTTTCATTACAAGATATTCAAAATATTCCACCTATTTTGCATGGAACTACCATGGAAAGGTTTAGTTTGAGAATATTTAGATACAAGGCAAGAGAGGGTCACCAGCCTCTTATGCTCCAGCTATCACCACCTGTGTGCCTCATAAAATGCACCCCCGATGTTTCCCCCATTGTTTTGGAAGGGATTTTCCCACCCAAATATTTAACTTAAGGAAACCAACCTTACACAAACCCAAACTTAGAGGAACAGCACTGGTCTACTCTCTTTCCACTTTCAGTTGATAGCCAATGTTGAGCAAAGAAAGACCAGAGAGGAGCTGGGGGAGGGGGACAAGGTTTTCACCAATTGAAAACAAATTCAAGGGGCTCCGTGCAATGAGTGATAACCATCCATCAGGAGCCCCATTGCCTCCTCCTCCATTTCTTGACTGAAGACTCCAATTTTGTGCTCTACAAGACCTCACGACTGAGAGGTTTATGCTTCAAGCTGGCTGTTTTTCTGAATCAATTGTTGAACACTCTAATTTGCATTAATCTAGTCTAGTCCTGGGAATCATTCCAGTAAAAAGGGAACAGAGATATTTGCATTTGGGAATCGCCGATTTCTCCCATTTTAATCCATAGGTGAAAGAAAAGCATCTTGCAAATAACACATTCTCTTGAGGTGGTCCTTAACTGTTTAGTGGCCAGGCTCCTCACAGGTCACATTCGACAGGAAGCCATGTTTGCTGTTGGTTTCTCACTAGAGTTCCTCAGCGCAGCCATCTTGCAGCAACTTCATAAGAAACCAATCAACATTTTTGCTAAGCAAATAGGCATCGCCTTCTTCGGCTGTGACTCCGTGATGCCATTACCGCTTTTCTGCACAAATCCAGTTCTAAATGAATAATGAGAAAGGAATTCCTCTCCATGGCTGTTCTCTCTCTTGTAAACTTGAGGTTAAATTGACCACCGTAGATTTCTCTTCGCTAAGCCGATTCTTTCCCTGAATCACAGCTAGGGGTTAACTGAAGATGTCTCACAGCTGATGGTGATTCAGGGATAGCTGTATTGGAAGACACATTTTGTAGTCACACGTTTCCCCTTCGCCTGACCAACGCTTCTCTCATCAGATCGGTGGTGGGAAGGACAGACTACCATCTGTGATGTTTAGTGAAAGATGATCCCCTAGCCATAAGCAGCCGCTAGCCCTCACCCCAGCAGCTGGGATCCGTCTCCAGAGAGAGTTATAGAAGAATCGTTGCACGCATAGCATTGCTTTGCAAGAATCTGATTAGATACAGCATGGTAACCAAAAATGTGAACAAGCACAGTACAACTTTAGAAAGCGGAATTTACTATTCTATTCCCAGTTCTATCTGTGTGTAACATTTTGCCAGGAGAAAAGCCACTGAGTCTCTAACTTTTGGGGAAGCAAAATTATTTCACATCATCTAAATAGCAGTGAAATCATGGAAGGAGAAAAATCCAATAGAGGTGTGAAAACCCAAGCCAAAATCATGTGTCTATTTTTGCTCCTAGACAGAGAGGGCAGAGCGGAGCAGCCCTGCATGGGCCGTGGGTAACCTCATAAACGCATAAGGGCGGCAAGCAACCAGAGCAAAACTATACTTCTGTGAGGCAGAAAGAGAAAAGTAGCATGTCTAATGCATTTGATGGATTTCAGAGTAACTAAACTTTTCCCACAATGTTCCTTGAAACAAATCCCGAAGAGTCACACCGTTTTAAAAGATCAAGGGAACAAGATCCCATCAAACAGGGACAGGCAAGGGAAGGAAACAGTGGACTTGGGAAGTCTCTCTTGCCTGAGAAAGTAGACCCCATCTTGTCAGGTTTCCTAATCCGCTGAGAGCAAGAGAGGAGGGCACTTCCACTCCCACCTCCCCAACACTGGGGTTTCAACCCAAGGCCTTTCACGTTAAGCAAGTGTTCCCTCAAGATCTCCCAGCCCTAGGGAAGCTGGAAACCTGGAATGATCTAAACAACTGTGCTCATTCAATTTAAACGTTAGTCACCAGTCCAAATCCCTGATGCTCCTCAAAACGAGACACTGAGGTACAAAACATCCCAATTCAATGTCAAATAGCTATCTCTGGGCGAATGTGGGTCTCCCGACACCAATTCTCTGTTCTGCCCATGCCTGTCAGTAACAGGCTTACTCTAAGTATATCAACAGTGTAATGACTATGGGAAAGAAAATAAAACTACAGGAGATAAATTCCTCCCATTCTCTTGCTCAGGCGCTCCTGTTTGCAATTGTGCTGCTGAAGAACAGCATCCCAGCCTCCCCTAACGCTCTGCTGTGAGAAGTAAGATGCTTATGCTATGCAGCCGCAGAGCTTCTGAAATACACAGGGCACTTCTCACATTAGCATAAGACTCAAGGACCACAAGCCACCTTCTTCTAGGATTGTGACACGTTCTCAAACTGACAAATGTGTTGACACCAGGCAATAAACACAACTGACCAGTATCTGCTGAGACGTTTTACTCCTCGATGCCTTGAAATAACAAACACTATTTTAAAACATTTAAAAATAACTGAAACTGCAGTATTTGCTTGTTCCTGTTGAGAACGACAAACAAAAATAGCTGCTCACGAAGGCTTGCATAAGCTATGCTACATTTTTCTATAAAATCAGAACCAGTCTCCCGTGTCAAAGGTTCAAATCAACAGCACTGCCAAAATAGCAAGATGAAGGAACCTAAGGAGGATATTTCATTCCTGCAAAGAGGAAAGAAAAAAAAATACAGCATTCTGTGTAAGAATGTTAGCGGGCGCAGTGACTTTCATCTCCCATCGGTGTGGAGTGCACTATGTATGCATAAGAGATTTGCAATGAAGCCGAGGACCTGTGCCGAACAAGCGTACCTTGAAAGAACCTGCAGCCACGATGTCTAAAATAAGTCAAATGCCCAGTATTACAAATGTAAATATGCATCACAGACTTTTGTTTTCAAAAGCATACATTCCTTCCTTTTCAGATAAGATCTGAGAGGTACAATCCATAGGCGTTTAATATATTTTAATGATAAGGTTGATGATCAAAGCATAGCTTGGCATGTTCACTAGCTGAAGTTTTTTTCTTCCTCTGTTTCCTTTAGAACTGTTATAGTCAACAACTGAGGATAGCTGGCAGAAAGTGCTTTACAGAGGGCTGACTTAATTCCTATCAAATGTTACAATTCAGGGAAAAAATTATTCTTACCACGGACCGTATGACCAAATGTCCTCATATGTTATCAAAAAGAATCAGATTAGAACATGCACATTGTAAATAGCTAGTCACATGAGCAGACGTTCAGCTAGAAGGTCATTTTGTTGGGACAGAGATGCTTAAAAAAGATCAAGGAAGGCAGGAAACCGAACCGATAACTAAATACTACCATGATCTCATGCTTCATTTTGGGAAACAGTGTAGAGGCAATAAAGAGAATTTTAGGACTATTTTAGATCCAAGTATGCAAGGATGGTGAGCTTGCTGTCTGCAAGGAGCTAACTGCTCCCTTATAAATGTCAGAACTGACTTTAGAAGGATCTGGGCCAATATAACATCATCTCAAGAAAAATAACAGCTATTATTATAGATGATGTTGCAAGCAGTATTTTGAATCATGCCATCCATACCAAATTGTTTCCAAAAAGTAAATCATGAAGTCCCTCATGTTTCATTAAGATCTAACATTCAAGTAGGCAAATGCTGGGCCATGCTGGCTCTTTTATTTTTATTTTTTTCCTTTGTGAGAAACAATCTGGTCTCCCAAACATCCCATTATTTCTTTATGGAGTGAGTGTGAAAAATCCAACTTTGTATCATAGCATTTTGGATACCTTAGGTATATATGCTTTCTAGCAGGGATCAGGACATGTTCATATCTGCAGTCATTGCCATGCAATGTGCTTCAAATAGTGTTGGTCTTAATGTATCTGTAGATTGCTCATCAGAAAATCATACTTACTATCAAAAAATAGGGTACGCCTTTCCGGCGGTGACGACCTCCCTACGAGAACATGCCTCTCGCAAAAGATCTCCTTCATCCCTCTCCAGAGGAGGAAAAGAGGAAACACAAGAAAAAGCGCCTGGTGCGGAGCCCCAATTCCTACTTTATGGATGTGAAGTGCCCAGGATGCTATAAAATCCCCACAGTCTTTAGCCATGCACAGACGGTAGTCCTGTGTGTTGGCTGCTCCACTGTCCTCTGTCAGCCTACAGGCGGGAAAGCAGGACTGACAGAAGGATGCTCCTTCAGGAGGAAGCAACACTGAAAAGCACCGGATTCAAGATGAGTGGGACCCATCCCAGTAAACACATTTTGGATATATATAAAAAAAATAGGGTACTGATTTAAACAAAGAATTTTCAACAGAAGAATCTCAAATGACCAAGATACACTTAAAGAATTGTTCAACGTCCTTAACTATCAGGGAAGTGTAAGTCAAAATGACTCTAAAATATCATCTTATACCTGTCAGAATGGCTAAGATAAAAGATGTTAATAACAGCCTGTGTTGGAGAGAATGTGGAGTAAGGGGAACACTTCTTTACTACTGGTGGGAATATAAACTTGTACAGCCACTTTGATAATCAGTATGGTGGTTTCTCAGGAAATTGAGAATCAATCTACCTCAAGATACAGTGATACCACTCTTGGGCATATACCCCAAAGGATACCTGTTCAACTATGTTCATAGCAGCATTATTCATAATAGCCAGAACTTGGAAAGAACCTAGATGGCCCTCAACTGAAGAATGGGCAAAGAAGGTGTGGCACATCTACCCAATGAAGTATTACTCAGCAGAAGAAAACAATGATATCATGAAATTTGCAGGCAAACTAATGGAACTAGAAAAACATCCTGAGTGAGGTAACCCAAACTCAGAAAGACAAACATGGTATATATTCATTCATAAGTGGATATTAGATGTAAAGCAAAGGATAACAAGGCTACATTCCTCAGCCCCCCAAAAGTTAGATGACAAGGAGGATCCTAAGAGGGATGCATGAATAACCCTGGGAAGAGGAAATGGATGAGAGGTACTGAGTAAACTGGCAGGGTGGGGGGTGGGGGAGACAGGTAGAGGGGAGGGAGTGGGGGATGGGAACATGAAAAAATCGGATTGGTCAAGTTGGGGGAAGAACAGAAAGGGAGAACAATAAAAGAGACCATGCTGGGCTTAGGAAAAAACCTGGTGCCAGGAAAACTCTCAGGAATCCATAAGGATGACCCCAGCTAAGACTCCTAGCAATAGTGGAAAGAATGCCCGAATTGACCTTCCCCTGTAATCAGATTGGTGACTATCCTAATTGTCATCATAGAGCCTTCATCTAATAACTGTTGGAAGAAGATGCAGAGATCTACAGTCAAGCACTGGGCAGAGCTCCTGGAATCCGGTTGAAGACAGGGAGTAGGGATTATATAAGCAAGGGGCAGTCAAGATCATGATGGGGAAACCCATAGAAACAGCTGACCTGAGCTTGTGGGAGCTCACGAACTCTGGACTAACAACTAGGGAGCCTGCACCGGACTGACCTAGGCCCTTTATATTTGGATGACAGTTGTATAGTTTTCTTTTTGTGGGGCCTTAGTAGTGGGACAAAGACTGGTCCTGATGCATAAGCTGGTTCTTTGGAACATATTCCCTATGGTGGGATGCCTTACCCAGCTTTTATGCAAGGAGGAGCTTGGTCCTGCCTCAGCTTGTTAGGCCATGCTTTACTGATTCCCATGAGAGGCCTTACCCTTTCTGCACTCCCAATCTCTTATGAGCATCCTTTTCTCATCTATTCAACATTGTACAGATTAAGTGGGGGTAAAAGACATATTAGAGAGCTGAAAATTCTTTTATTATTGCAAAAGCTCAAGTGGACCAGGCAGTGCCTCTGGTTTGTAGGTGCCTAATAAATATTTGTTTGGTGAGTCAAGGGATTTCTGAAAAGATTAAACAAGATAAATTCTTTCCTAAGACTGACCACACTGGTGCTGAGAAGATGCCCCAGCGTTCTGCCTCGCCACTGAGTGGTGACAGCCATAATAATGGCCCTATACTTTGCATTCTGCCCAGTGAGCTCTGTATATTTTGGAGAAGGCCTATGTCTTGTATTTGGCCTGAAGCTCTTAACTCCCTAATTTCAGGATTGTTCAATACTACCATATTTCTTTATGGTACAACCTACTTTTTCAATGATGCTGATAACTACTGAGGTCAACTTCGGCAACTGTAGTACAAAGATGCTGGCTGTTTTCAGATGGCTGTCTGGCAAAGTGGACCAGAGGTTAACCACCTCTAGATACCCTTCTTGGTCTAAGACACATATCAATCAAAAGTCCATAATGATTTAAGTTATAGTACTATTACAAGGAAATGTGTCAAATGGTTATACTAAATTCCCTTTTCAGATATTAATCTTCTCTTTACTTTGTTTACATTTTTCATTTAAGAAAATTAGAACATTATTTCCCACGGTATTTCCCCCAAATTGTAGTCCTCAGAAACTGGGGTTTTAGTTTTGTTCAGAAAAATGAAAAAGTGGGCAACATGGGAGAATAATTATGATGAAATACTGCAAATGCTGCATACGTGATGAATATTGTCCTGGTGAGAGACCTGGTAAGTCCATAAAGAAGAAATCAATTTGTTTTGTAGCATTTTCTCAATCTATTGTCCAAGAAATATTTTACTTTGTCAGTGACATTTGCAAATATTTATAAAGGAAAAGAACATTTTGAGAAACACAACCTATTCTAATTTGAGGCTAAGAATGAAATATAACAGAATTTATTAAGAAATAAACCTTCAAATTCATACTGCAGAAAACTTTTTTTTTTTTTTTTTTTTTTTTTTTTTTAGTTTTGGTTTCTCTGTGGTTTTGGAGCCTGTCCTGGAACTCGCTCTTGTAGACCAGGCTGGTCTCGAACTCACAGAGATCCGCCTGCCTCTGCCTCCCGAGTGCTGGGATTAAAGGCGTGTGCCACCACCGCCTGGCTGCAGAAAACTTTTTAACCTTAACTTTTACCCTATGAACAAACCACAGAGAAGAGGGAGCTATGGTTCTAATAGATGCCGGCATTAAAGTATTAAGAGGCTGGACCCCACTGAGACACGCACTAGAACAATCCATAACCACAAATATTATGAGCAAGCATTCAGATAAAAAAAGAGGGCCACATTTAATGGGTTGAAACAGGGAACCACCACACAGAAAATGACGTCAAACCAAGAGGGGAAAACTTTAAAGACATGCCGTGAAAAGATCATCCTCTTTCTGCCAGATAACTCCTCCCAGATGCATTTTAGGCATATCAGAAAGCTAGGTTTTGTTTGAAAATGACTTTAAAGGCTATATTCATATTGCAGGTAAACACACATGTTAATTTATCCCAATCTGATACATCCATGCGAAAGCAAAAGTTAAGTCAAAGCCCAACACACAGATGGAGGTCAGATGTCAACTACTGAGTACCTGTATTACAGAGCTAGTTCCAGGACAGGCTCCAAAACCACAGAGGAAACCCTGTCTCGAAACCCCCCCCCCAAAAAAAAAAAAGATTCTCAAACAAGACATGGCTTCATGGGCAAACTGCCATTAAGGGGCACATATAGAGCCTCATAAGTGCGGAGAGATGTCCCCAGCTCTCTTAGTTCTTAGTGTGTGACCCTTGATTTGGAATTTGACAAGGACACTACCAAGCATGTGTGTAGATCCCTGGATACGGATATGGACACACACACACACACACACACACACACACACACACATCTTATTAACAGCTCAACTATTGACACTCTGCAGCCTGAGCTGGAAACCATGCTTTTTTCTCTTCCTAAAGACGCTTATTCCCTCTAGCAAAGAGAAGAAATGAACACAATCAAAGAGAAGATTTTGGCATGTGTGACAGGCCCTTCGTGTGTCCTGTGGGAACATGGTACATTTTAACTGTGAAGAATGATCGGAGCTAGAGAGTGACCGAGTCTTCCAGTGAAAGCATTTCACAGGACGGTATTGACTGCTGTGACCGTGAGCATAGGGAATGCAGGAAGGTTTCCCAAAGCACCAAAATGCTTCAGCTATATAGTTATTCCCTGCAGCAAATTCACTGCAACGAAGACCAGTCACTTAAATACACGATATGAAAACATCTTTATTTCCCAGTTACAAAGAATACTCATGAGGTCCAACCATGTCTTCCCATCAGATAGCCACTAATCATTCAGCCACATTAACTAAACTTTTTTTACACACCAAGGGACACACAAGGTGCTGTAAGCACAGCAGTTCAGTTATCCCCTAGTGCAAAGCAATGCTATTCTTCTTGTACAGCCTGGGAAATGCCAGGTTCAGAGAAGCTGAAGAGCCTACATAAAATCAATCACACTGGTAGGAAAAAAAGTGACGGAGGACGAGTTAAGCTATATTCTGCTTTCCTAGAATCCCTGCTTCTAATCATACTGACAGATACCTACCACACTGTCTCCAGGGGCTGCGTCTGTGGTCAAGGTGAAGACAGAACATGTCTTCCACTGTGAGAGGATAATGGCTGGCAGAATCTACTTATCTACCTCGCAAGTTTCCTAGGGTGGGATGACATTTACTCCGAGGACCAAGCATCTTCAGAGCTTACATATTCCCATAACTTACTTGGGTTTATAAGAACGACTCTTGTCCTGCATCTCAAAGGGATATGGCTGAGAAATAACCGGGGTGGGTTCGATGTCATCTGCTTGGCCTCTGCCTTAGCTCTGTATCTGGTAGTGATTTCTGTTGCATTAACGCATAAGCCTTGCCGTTCCCTTTTCCTGGCTGGCTCCTCTCTGAGTGGGGGACCCTTCACCCTGCATGGTGCATTATTCTAACTAAAGAGGGAGTCCATTGTCTTTCGACAGAGGTTTCAGATCGCAGTCCTAGAATATTCCTCCCCTCACTTGCCTTTGACCCAGCAATAGGGGAAATTTTCAAGAGCAGATTTCGAGTTTCACTGTGAACAGGTAAAAGTATCATTTAATCTGTTCTGCTTACGACAGCAGTTTTCAGGTCTCTGGGGGCAGGCCATAGTAACCATGCTTTGCTGATCTGGTTTCCACAAAAATCTATTAAAAGAAAATCCTTTAGAACAGATGTGTTGACAAATCCCTGTCCACAAAGCAGTCAAGCTGTTTAACAAAAGTGTTGGTTCAGTATTTGTTCTCTGTTGGAGCTCTACGTTTGGGGGCGGAGGGGGGGGAATGGCACTGGAGGAATGGAGGGGGGAGGGGTGGGAAAAAGTATTAGTTCAGCTGGGTGAGGATGGAAGAGCAGCAACAGGCGTGGGAGGGGCCCAGGGAGGAGAGAAAGAGATGGGGATGTCAAAAGCAATGTTTCAGAGGAAACCAGCCCAAAGCGCCATCACAGGTGGTGTCAGTCCCCACAGGTGTTTTCTGGAGGATGCAACCTCAAGTGACCTTGCCACTCATATGCCCTGATCCCCGAAATACCCTCTCTCCAGAAAAAAAGGCATAAAATTCTTAAGACTAAAGAAGAGCCCCCTCTTTTATGTCTCTCCCCATCCCCCCCGAACTCTTCCACCTCTCTGCTCTCTCTGTGTGTGTCTCTCTGTGTCTTTGTTTCTGTCTCTCTGTCTCTCTGTCTCTCTCTCATCTTCTCTCCTGCAGAGTTCTCCAATCATTCCCCCAGTCTTCTCAGCAACGTAATCTCTTCCCACCCCATCCCTCATCCAGGAGCCCTGAGAATTTTACCTAAAAAGGACTTTGCACAGTCTTTCTGCTCCTTTCCTTTGGCCCCTCTCCTCCTGCCTCCATTGCCCTAGTATTCTAAGTAAGCCATTCAAAATGATGGGTGAGACCCTTGGAGATTAGACTCCACCTACCTTTCCTGTCTCCTGCTTCCATCTTCATATGGGAAAACTTCTTTAGCCCTAAATGTCCTGTCTCTACAGCACTGCACACATACAACTCTATACACTCGTCACCCTTGGGAGCTTGCGCCAGCTCGTCAGTTCTTCAGCTCAACAGCGAGTGAAATAAGGATGAAGGTGCTTTTGATACAGTTAGTCTAGTTGAAGCATCCCCCAGATATGAAGAGTTGTCCCTCGGTGTCCTCAGGGAATTGACTGCAGGCTCCCTTGAGAATATGAAAATCTGTGGCCGCTCAAGTCAGTTATATAAAAGTGGCATAGTGTTTTCATATAACCTTTTTCTATCCTCTCATCTATATTACTTATAATATTTAGTGTTAGACAATGCCAATGTTTCATAAGTACTTGTTATACTATATGTATTGTTTGAAAAGACTATATATAGTCAGTACAGAAATAATCTTTAAAGATGTTTTCAGTCCACACTTGGTAGACTCCATAGATGTGGAATCAATGGACATTAAGGAACAAATTGTCCCAGCTTCCTAGCCTCTGCATTCCCACAGTCCTTTGTGCTCACCCTTTCAGAACCTTTGTCTTTGTCATAGATTTTTTTTTCCTTACGTATATGGATGTTCCGTTTGTGTGTGCCTATGCACCACACTTATGCAGTGTTTGAAGACACCAGAACAAGATGTCAGCTCCCTTGGAATTCAAATTATAGACAGGTATGAGCATATGAGTGCTAAAAATTGAATGTGGGTCCTCTAGAGGAGCACAGATGTGATCTTAGCTTCTGAGGGATCTGCCCAGACCATTGTCACTGTCCTTTAATATCCAGACTTTTTCACCTTTTGAAGAAGAAGAACTTGGGCTATCCTCAGTCAATTCTCCCCACACAATAGCTATTGGCTCTTGAATGGAAAGAATTATTGGGCTATCCTCAGTCAATTCTCCCCACATGATAGCTATTGGCTCTTGAATGGAAAGAATTATTGGGCTATCCTCAGTCAATTCTCCCCACACGATAGCTATTGGCTCTTGAATGGAAAGAATTATTGGGCTATCCTCAGTCAATTCTCCCCACACGATAGCTATTGGCTCTTGAATGGCAGGAATTCTGTCCATGTCAATGCTTTCAAAGGTGTAGCCGTTATATATAAAGAGTACACACCAGAGCAAGGCAATGGAGTGTAAAATTTCACATCCTGCAGTACTATATTTTTAGTTCTAAAACAATTTGAATTTAATCAATCTGAAGAATTTATCTGGATGGTTAAAATAGTATTTTTACCTGCACATTGCCACACACACAAAACAAACAAAAAAAATCCCTCTGCGTAGTAGTTAGATTGTTTTCTCTGGTGGAATCCTATCTGCAGTTTAATCACAGCATTTATTGATGTTTCCATAAATGTATCTCTACTGAAGCACGGTTTATTTTCTGGACCACGGCGCTCTAATTTCAACCACGCCAAATGATCCCCATCATTTTCATACAATTCCTTGACTCCATAGGAGGTCTTGCTTTCTCTTCAATGAGACAAATGAACCATTTTCCATCATTTAAGCGCACAGTGACTGCTGTGGGGGAAGTCTTTTGCTGAAGAGAGAATAACCCATTAATCCTGCAACAAAACTATACTGTACTATACTATACTATACTATACTATACTATACTATACTATACTATACCATGCACTGGGGGAGACCTGGGTAAAAACCCTGCCATAGAGGATCATCTTAAGTGTTTAGCTTGTTTTGGTTTGATTTGGGTGTGTTAGTGCCCCATCGTTCCATTTTCTTCCCAGTCTATAAATCTCTTTTCCCCATCTTCCTTTTCTTTATGCTTTACTGTCCCTTCTGTTTACCAAACTGAAACATAACATTAACAACCACAAACGGTTCAAAGTTCCCAGAGTAACACCAAACCTCTTTCTTGTTCTTCTTCCAACTTCTACTGCCCCCGCGTCTCAAATGAGGACCCCCCAAGCCCCTCCCTACGAGTGGGAAAGAAGTCCTGCAAAGCTTTTCTTTAACTTCTCTGAGTAACAACTTCTATTAATGGAAATCACATCTGCACACTCTTTTGCATCACTTTGCCGTATCAGATGAGATAATGACTATAAACTATGCTAGCACCAAGAGCGCTGCACAAATCTCATCACCATCATGACATTTACATGCTTTTAAAGTAAGACAAAAATGAAGAAATAAGCCGATGGTACCACCCAGACCAAAATAGCTCACTTGCTCTTGGTTTATAACTGTGCCTAAATGTATAGTCCCAAAGTCAATCTTGCTATTTAAGACTGTATGTGGTAGGGAGGTGGGAGTCGGGAGGGTCATTAAAGATGAAAAGCAAAGTAAATTCGGGGACTGGATTAGGATTCTCACACGGTCCCTTTGGGAGACATTATGACAATGACATAGGGTCAGGAGGAATAATACTAATAATGTATAGGCAGTATTTATTAGACAATCTACCAGGTACCAGGTACTCTTTAACTGCTTCCCATGTTTGAACTCTCTCTCCTCCAAACAACCCTGAGATAGGAACTGCTATGACTTGCCCTTGGTAGCAGGAAAAACTAAGGCACACAGCCGTTTAACTCAGCATCCACCACCGTACAGGTTGCCTTTCAGAACAGCACTATGCTTAAGCCCCTGGGTCATAGTGTCAATCTGCCTAGGGAGAAGCTGCTGTACCACTACTTTAGATTAACGGGAGAAATAAATACCAAGCGCATGGCAAGTATGCCACAGAAACTAAACCACAACGCACTGCCTCAATTTACTCTTCTATGCCTCCCAAAACAGTGAATAAGAGCTCTTGATTGTCCCAGTTCAAAGTAGTTTCTGAAGGCAATATATTTAGAATAAGTCACCAAATGGAAGCTTGTAAAGATGCTAGTGAACCAACTGAAATGGGTCATTACATCCGCTGGCTCAGGCCCACCCTCACGGGTTTTGCGGTGGAATGGTACAAGAAACCAGCGCGTTCGTTTTGCCATTCACTCAGTGTAAAGGTGGCCCTCTGTGAATAGAATTAATTGAATTTCTGTTCCCAAATCAATCCATACAGGGTAAAGCAGACACAGCCTAAGGTCTGTCTCTCTAAACAGATAAGGTGAGCCAGGGAGCAAGGCAATTTTAGATAATTTTAATGTAGTTAGTTCAGCTGAATAATTTAAGCAGAAAAAAAAAAATCCCTGTTTAGCTTCGATGAAGTTTTCTTTTCTTTTTTTTAATGAGATAATTTGGGTGATTGTTTCAGATTTCTATTTCACTTCCTATATACCTACAAGCCTTAAATTTGCAATTGAGAAACTTGTATGTCTAAGAAGAACCATGGGCTTAGTTCTCAGATACAAGGGAGGAGACTGCAGTGATGTGTACTGGACCAAGCCCATCCTTAGTGAGCCTACTTCTCTTCAGTCCTCTGCCGGCTTGCCCTCTCTACTGCTGTCTATGAGAAATAAAGACACGGTCAATTATTTCATAATAGGATGTGAGTTACCCCGTACACAACGATTCCCTTAGAGTGTTTGCCACTGTGTGAAGGCAGAACATAACAGAAAATAATGAATCATGATCAGTGGCATTTCAGATATCCACAGTCGGCCTATATTTTTGAACAGAGCAACTTTCCGACTTCCTCACAAACACACAGGCATATATAAAAATATAGCAATTAAAAAAACAGGAATTTTTTGGAATTTTAAAAATCAGGAGAAAAATCTTTAAAAACAAAAGAAAATTAACTATCATTGATAGAAAACAACCCACTAAATTAAAATAACCCACTAAATGTATTTTCCTGCTAACATTTTTAATGCTTTATTACAGTTTACTGCAACATAAAGTGTCAGATGGCCTGGGAGTATAGATTCATGGTGGAGTGCCTGCCTAGCATACTCTAGCCTCTGGGTTCAATGCTCAGTCAGCACAGGGAATAAACAACTGTGCATGTACTTCAAGACCCATGCTGGACACCAGAGACCTCGCTGTGCTAAAGCCTACATAATATGGTGGGGTTTCTTATACATATATACCTATGATGAAGTTTCATCTGTTAATAATGGACTGCAAAAGACAAAAATAATAATAAAATAAAATGTTAACTACTAAATGAAATTTACATAAATGTGTTCCCTCTGAACACAGTGTTTAAGATTTTTGGATGGTGCTTAGATAAGGGTAGCAGTGGAAATCAAACTGTGGACAGGGAGATGCAATTGTGTGCTTTCAAGACACCTGTCGGTAAATCCAATGATCTCATAACCATATGTAATTCTTTAGATATAGAAAAGAGAAATGACTAAACAACATAGCACGTGTCTATAATCAAGCACTTGAGAGGTTGAAATAGAAATTTATAGCATTTGGAGCCCACCCTGAACTACATACCAAGGCCCTTTCTGGGTGTTAAATAAGCTAATACCTTGAAAATGTAAAAGAAAGACATAAAGCCATTCACATTGATCATCACACAGGGAAAACACAATTCATGAATGGTTAAACAGAAATGAATGCTGGGGAAGAAAGGTATCCAACCTACCCCATAATGAGAGAAGTAAGATTTAAACTTCACCACGATTCCTCTGATCATCCCTCAAATTAACAAAGACCAAAATCATTCATAGTGTTCTATGGTGGTGAGAATATTGGGAAACAGTCTCAGACAGAAAGGTGAAGTGGTACTTGAAGCAATATATTGCCTTTGGAGAGTGACACGGCAGTATGAAAATCCGAAATGTAAATATATCCTTTGACATACTGCTTATGGAGATAGATACAATAATAAAGTAGAAAGATGCAGAATTGCCATTGATTAGGATATAGGTTGCAGAATTATAGTCAATAGTAATAGGCTGCAAACAGCATGAATATCTTCAGGAACTGATTAAATAAATTATGACTCATTTCAAACATGAAATCCACTTAATTATTAACAAGAATGAGACATTCTACAGGAACCATATAGAAGCCTCCAGAAGATACTTAGGTAAGTAAAAAAGTCAAGTTTATATTAGCATATTAGTGCATCACCTCTCTCTCATAGATAAGAAAGAAAGCATATAGTACACCTATCTTGTATATGCCTAGAATATCTGCGAAAAGATGTGTGATGGCCTACTCCTTCTGAGTATTCTGGAATATCCCTGAGAGCATAAGAAGACTACCACTGGGCATGGAAACTCTGAGGGGGAATCGTTCATTCTATGCCCTTCTATTGCGTTAATAATTTAGAGCACGTGTATGTATTATCTGTTCAAGAGTAGTTTCTCAAAGGGCAGAAAGCAAGGCTGCCAGCAATCAGCCATTTGTGTTGTTTGTTTGCTTTTAACAGTTTTTGTATACTTAATTCCGCTGGTGACCAAAAACACTAAAAGACAGAAAACGTTGAATTTGGAGAAGGGGGTGGTGGCTCTGAGTCCTTTAACATGCACACCAATTAGATTCTGACAGTTTCTCCGGGTCATTGTTCCAGTACAAATGACTTCAGTTATCTCTAGAACACCTTGATGCCTCTGTTACTTTTCTTTTTCAAGGTGGTTTGTGAGAGAAGATGGCAGTGAGGTAAGAGCAGCTTCAGAAGGAATCCACTGGAGTTGTCCAGTAGAAAACAAAGAATGTGTGGTATTGATCAAGAATACAGAGCTCTAGTCTGGGCAAAAGATGGATTTAGGTCTACTTGTGGACCAGCTGTTTCTTATCATCTCAATCAAGGAGACTCACAAAACTCCCGAAAGGCCTGCCGCTTCATGAATAAGAGAAATAAAGCTGTGCTAGCCCTGCCTACTGGCCAACATTCTCTCTAGGATCAATGAGTGCCTTTTCATCGGTAAGCAATAAGCCCGTTTAGATAACATCATTCGTTCTAAAAAGTATTACCTAACCAAAAACGCCTTTAAAACCCCATTACTTATCTTTGTTTTAACAGCATTGCAATAATGTAAAAATAAGTAATGTTTTTAATGAGAATCATGATACCCTCATTTCCTAGAGATAGCCATGATTAACTAATGTTAATTGGCTATAGAGGGCCGGGACATAGTTCAGCTGATAGCATGTGTACCTAGCACACAAAAGGCCCCAGGTTTGATCTGCATCACAGTGTAAACTAGGAATGGTGTATATATCTATAATCCCAACAGAAATCAGAAGGATTCTGATTCAACTACAGTTGCAGAGGAGTTTGTGGCCAGCCTGAGCTACACAAACCCTGCCTCTGAAAAACAAAGCAAACAAGGAAAAAAAAAAGTACTGCTTGTATTTTTAAATCTTTCTGACATTTCTCTTTTTAAACCTATTTTATGATAATCCTTTGTATTTGAAATTATAATATAATGAATGTCACCATTTCCTTTTCTTCCCTTTCTTCCCTCCAAACCTACCCACGCATATCCCCTTTGTTCTCCCTATTCTATGGCCTCTTGTCCAATTGTTATTACACATACGCACATACACACATTCCTAAATACATAAAATACAACATGCTGAATCTATATAATTTTACCTGTACCTATACAGTCTTACTATTTGATGTTAGATAACCAACGGAGGATGCTCTTGCCCAAAGAAGATCATCTGTTATAATTAACAAGGCAGTTAATATTCTTAAATACATTTGCAAGTTGACCCCTCCTGATGATTCTCAATCCAAAAGTGAAATGCTAGAACACTGTTCTGCTCACCCAGCCTCAAAACACATTTGACTTACAACAGGAAAAAAAAATCAAGAGTTACAATGAAAAAAAAAATGCAAATACGTAAAAGTTATTTTCTATAGCATGAATAAAACCCAAATACACAAGCAGATAGGGACAACAAGCTTGGGTATCAGTTAAATGTTACATTTCTGAATTGGGTATAGAATATAGCAGTGAATTTTATGTTGCCAAGAAAGTCTCATCTCACTGAAAGTTAGTGAAACTGTTTATATAGATGCAGAATAAGAAAGGCAAAACTCTCCCTGCTGCTAACGTTTTGACCAAGATAATTAAGAATCACCTGATTTAGTCCTGAATACTTAATAGTAAATCACATAGTCCCACTTGAAAGAGAAATGTTTAAGATGTTATTAATATTCTTTCTAATCAAATTAATCTTTGTTTGCATAAGCAGATCCATCTCTGGGGCAGACCAAAGAACAGACTTTGTACATAAATCATGCAATACGCCTCTGTGTGCAATGTGAATTTACAATTTGTTGAAATGTAGCATGCAGCAGGAATAAAGATGCATCTTTGGTGGCTGAAAAGATAGCTCAGTTGACAAAGTGATTGTCGTGAACGCATGGGGACCTAAACTTGGATCACCAGCAACAACATTAAAAGCCTGGTGTGGTGGAACATATATGTTGGTAATCCCACACAGAAAGGCAGAAACAGGAGAAACCCAATGGCTTGTTCTGAGTTCTAGGTTCAGTGAGAGAGTCTGTCTCAAAAGAATAAATAGTGATAACAATAGTAATTAATAATAATAATGTGGAGAATAATAGAAGAAAACACCTGACCTTGAACTCTTCCTCATGTATATGTGTGTGTACACAGACACATGCACAATTAGATATATGATAGATGATGGATAGATAGATGATAGATAGATAGATAGATAGATAGATAGATAGATAGATAGATAGATAGATAGATAGAAAACATCTCTTTGCAGTATACAGAAAACCACAACCAATCAAAATTCAAAGTTGTGGTGCTCAGTCCCAGTCAATATATCTGCAAAACACTTCAGTACCTAAGACTCAGAGAACATTGTCTCTGAAAAGGGGACAAAAATTATAAAAGCTAGAGAATTTGGGAGTTTGTTATGAGATTGTATCTCCTAGTAATATCAGAAGCTACCCAAAAAGTCTCATGAGCATGATTACCCAAAGTGAATTGAATAGGGCTGACACCAGTAGACAAACCGAAGTGTTCTGGGTAAAGCCCATGAAGTCTCAACTTTACACAAAGAACTACAGGTAACTGAGGAAAGCTGGGAACAGGAGAGGTGGCCTTTCCCAGGGAAGAATACACCAGTTCATTGTCCAGTGTAAAGTAATCAACCCTGAAAACATGCATGCAAGTAACATTATATGGAAAAGAACAGGATATATTTATGAATATACAATGTATATACATAAATGCATATAAAAATGAAGAAAGAGGCCATGGATTAGAAGTAGAGTGGGGAGAGTATATGGAATGGTTTGAAGGAAGGAACAAGAAGGGAGAGATGTTGTTGCTATGGGACAATGCTCTTGTATATTGTAAAAAGTTGTATTAGTTTAATAAAATGCTAATTGACCAGTAGCCAGATAGAAAGTATCTGGAAGTGGAACAACCAGACAATGAGAATTCTGGGAAGAGGAAAGACAGTCAGTCACCAGGCAGGCACAGAGGAAACAAGATAGAATGTTGCACTGAGAAAAACATGTGCTAAACATAAATAAGAATTTGGGGTTAGTTTAAGTTGTAAGAGCTAGTTAATAATAAGCCTGAGCTAATAGGCAAACACTTTATAATTAATATAAGCTTCTGTGTGTTTTTTTTGGGGGGGGGGGACTGAACAGCTGCAGGACCATGTGGGACAGAAACTTCCATCTACATGTTGTAATTAAATTATAATCTCAATTTATTTAAAAAAGATACTTGTTCTAATTGAAACCACCATACTTGCAGTTAAACCACTTGGAAAACAGCCAAATTCGGTCATACGAAAAAGAGTATTTTTGTCTTATTGGTTGTATTAGCCTGCTTAGATGTCATTACAAAATACATCTGATCAAATAGTTTACACAGAGTATGGGAATATTTTATTAAAAAAATGTCTTCTCCCCACTCTGGAGTCTTGAAATCCAAGAGCTGGTATCAGTCTGGCAAGTTTAGAATTAATGATTTTTCCCTGGCTTGATATAGCAACCTTCTCACCATGTTCACACACAGTAGGCAGAAGGCAAGTTCTCTAGCAACTTTTTGTAAATTTTTATCATAAGGAACCTACCCTCATGATGTTGTCTAATTCTAGTTACTTCCATTAGAGCCAAGTTTCCAGATGCTATGTTGAAGATTAGAAGTTCAATATACAAGTTTGGGGAAGACATTTATTCATAATTAAATAATATAATTATTATTTATGATAATTAAAACAATAATGGAAAAATAGGAAAGAACAAGCCTACTGGATGAGAAGCCAAGGAATTTGAGATGTGTCACAAAGCCCCATGGGTCCTTGAGCTAGACAGCCAGTCCCTATCAGTTTGGTCCACCTGATAAAGGAAAACAGGTAAAGTAGAGATTCATCATTAGCGCTGACATTTCACTTATTCAAAGCAAAAGGAATGCTATACAGCTTAAGTTTCTAAAACTAATTTCTATCCAGCTGTGAAAAGATAATTGGATTATAACCCTCTCTTCTCTTTCAAAAATTATCTTTCCCAAACAAAAATCCAGTTTTGAGGCTAAAAATAAATTACAATATCTATAGGAAATGTACTTTTAATGATGCAAAACCATGTATAATGTATATCACATGACTTACAAAGAACAGAGACATTGGGGAACAATATACCAGGGAAAAAAAGTTTAAATGTTTTCATTTTTTGTTGTTTCCTTTTACTATCTTGTCTTTATCTCTGAATTTATTCCTATATATTAATTATTATATGAATATATCCTATTAATATAGGATAATATTAAGGCCATAGCCAATATTATTAGTAATTTTTCTGCTTTCATAGTAACAGATAATTACCTAAGTCAGTTTATGAGGGTGATATGTAAGTTACATAACTGTCATTTTCAAACCTTGTGATATTTACATGGATATTTGGAAACTTCGTTTAATTTTAAAAAAGACATTTTTTAAACTTCAAGAATAAAATTAAACTCCACATTTAGGAGATAGTGTTTGGTGAGTATTCGATTGTGCAAGGTAATTTTTGCTTATTTTTACTTAGTTAAGAGTAAGCATAGAAGATAATCTATACTGACAAGAGGAAGCCATAAACTGATTTCTGTAAAACAGGAAGTAAATTTCTCAGGTAGAATCCAACCAGTAACTGCTTTCTTATGATGTGGGGTGCCCTTCTATATGCTATGAATATGTCTTATTACCATTTGCTAATAAAGAAGCTGATTTGGCCAATACCCAGGCAAAATAGAGCCAGATGGAACATCCAAGGAAAGATACAGGAAAAAAGAAGGTGAAGTCAGGAAGAAGCCAGCAGCCACAGGAGAAGCAAGATGTGAAGAAGCCAAGAACCTCATAGTAAAATATAAAATAATAGAAATGGATTTATTCAAGTTGTATGAGCTAGTTAATAATGAGCCTGGGCCATTGGTCAAACTTTTAAAATTAATGTAAGCCTCTGCGTATTTATTCAGGAACTGGCAGGCTGGAGAGAAACTTTGTTTTATTCTTACATGAAAAAAAAAAAAACATTGAACCCTAGTAGCACAGACACTGAGAGCAACAATAAATAAATGGGACCTCCTGAAACAGATGCTTCTGTAAAGCAAAGGACAAAGTCAATAAGACAAAAAGGCAGCCTGCTGAATGGGAAAAGAGTTACACCAACCCCACATCAGACAAAAGACTGATCTTCAAAATATATAAAGAACTCAAGATATTGGACATCAAAATATCAAATAATCCAATTTAAAAATGGGGTAGAGATCTAAACATAGAATTCTTAACAGAAGAATTTCAAATGGCTGAAAGACACTTAAGGAAATGTTCAGCATCCTTAGCGATCAGGGAAATGCAAATCAAAGCAACTTTGAGATATCATCTTACACCTGTCAGAATGGCTAAGATTAAAAACACCAATAATAGCTTATGCTGGAAAGGATGCAGAACATTCCTTCATTGCTGTTAGGAATGCAAACTTGTACAGCCACTCTGGAAATCAGTATGACAGTTTTTCAGAAAATTGAGAATCAGCCTACCCCAAGACCCAGCAATACTACTTGGGCATATACCTAAAAGATGCTCAACCATACTACAAGGACATTTGTTCAACTATGTTTATAGCAGCATTATTTGTAATAACCAGAACCTGGAAACAACCTAGAATGGATAAAGAAAATGTGATACATTTACACAATTGAGTACTACTCAGCAGAAATAAAAATGAAATCCTGAAATTTGCACACAAATGGATGTAACTAGAAGAAATCATCAGAGTGAGGTAACCCAGACCCAGAAAGATAAGTGGATACTAGCTGAAAGCAAAGGATTAGGAAGAGTCCATGATCCTAGAGAAGCTAAGAAACAAGGAGAACTCTAAGAGAAACATACATAGATCCCCTGAGGAAGGGAAAATAAACAAGATCTCCTGAGAAAATTGGAAGTGTGGGGGTAGGGGAGAAGGAAAATTGGAAGGGGAAGAGGAGGAGTGAAGGGAAAGGAGGAGGAGAACTAGAAGGAACTGGATGGTCCAGATGGGGAAAAAACAGAGATGGGGAACAAGGAAGGAGGTATCTTGATTGAGAGAGCCATTTATGAGGATACAAAAAAAAAAAAAAAAATCTGGCACTAGAGAAATTCCCAGGAGTCCACAAGGATAACTCCAGCTAAGACCCTAAGCGATAGTGGAGAGGGTGCTCAAACTGGCCTTGCCCTGTAGTCAGACTGATGAATATCTTAAATGTCATCATAGAACCTTCATCCAAAACTGATGAAAACAGAGGCAGAGACCCAGAGTGAAGCCCTAGGCTGAGCTTCCAAAGTCCGATTAAAGAGTGGGAGGAGTGAGAATATAAGCAAAGAGGTCAAGACCATGATGGGGACACCCACTGAAACAGTCTACCTGAGCTAATGGGAGCTCAACTTAGCCAGACAGGGAAGAAACCAACATAAAACCACACTTGACCCTCTGAATGTGGGTGACAGTTGTATGACTGGGGCAGACTGCAGGGCCACTGACATTGGCACCAGGATTTATCCCTACTGCTTGTCCTGGCTTTTTGGGAACCCATTCTCTTTGGATGGATACCTTGCTCAGGCTAGAAATAGTAGGAAGGGCCTTGGCCCTTCCCAAAGCAATGTGCCTTACCCTCTCTGAGGAGTGGTGGGGTAAGGGAGAAGGTGGAGGGAATGGGAGGAGGGGAGGGAGTAGGAACTGGGATTGGTATGTAAAATTTAAAAAGATAGTTTGCTTTCTTTAAAAAAAAAATAAAAAGAAGGAAAAAAGATACATTACTAAAGAAAATGTTGAGAGAACAAAAAAAGCCATTAAAATACATACAATTATTTTCAGCTATTTAGCTTAGAGCATTTCAATAAAACCTTTGAGAAGCTAGCAACATAAATCAGTGGTAGCACACTTGCCTGGTATGTGTGAGGCTCTGGCTTCCATCTTCAATGCTGGCAGAGGTGTGGGGCTCTCAGAGAAACCACATTTCAACCATTCCAGAAGAGAACAAGCCTGTTCCATATACCAACAACCTCTGGACTGCATGACGGCAAGGCTTTGCAAAATATAGGGTAGATATAGGACTCCTTAAATGCAATTATAGATTTGAGAAAAAATACATTTGACTCAATTACGTAAAGAAATAATTAATAATTACAAAAACTCTAGTTAAAGATTGTAAAATTGTAAGGGCAACAAGTACATGTCCTCTTCCAATGGTAATCCTGTCTCTGAAGTGTTGCTCATCCATTTTAAGACAGGTGGATATGAGAAGCACAGCATGTAGAACCGGGAAATTGAGCCATACAAAGCAACCAGCACTGAGCCAGAGCCATTTCTCTGGTCCACACTCTACTCAGGTTTCATGAATTCTTTAACAAGAAGGGAGAAATCACACTGTCAATATATACTCTGATAGTTATTGTACATATTTGGATATAAAGTCTTGTTTTATTTAACATATTAGGTATTGTAGCATTTATTTTTGTAATATGCTTTCACTTCTCAATTACATAGTTATTACAGTCGTTGACAAAAAATATTACTGGGAGTACGTTTGATGTGGGAGTCCCCTCTGTGTGCTGTGATTACCATTAATGAATAAAGAAACTGCTTTAAATCTATAGCAAGGCAGAATTTAGGTAAGCAGGGAAAGCTAGGCTGAATGCTGGGAGGAAAAAGGGTGGAGTCAGAGAGAAGCCATTGGACCACTGGAGATAGATGCTGGGGCTCTACCCAGTAAGCCACAGCCACATGGCAATATACAGATTAATAGAAATGGGTTAAATTAATATAAGAGTTAGCCAATAAGAAGCTAGAGCTAATGGTCCAAGCAATGATTTAATTTATACAGTTTCTGTGTGATTATTTCAGGGCTAAGAGGCCACGAACCAACAAGCAGCTTTCATATCCCACTACAAATTAATCCCAAGATTCCAACAAACAACTACAGTCAAGATTTAATACTCAAAGTAAAGGGACTGAGCAAATAATATCTAAGCCTAAGCATAGGCTATTTCAGTTTTATTACTATCAGAGTATGTGCACTTATACTAGCATATATNAGAGACAGAGACACAATATTAACCTCTGTACCCCTACACACACACGGGAGAGAGATAGAGAGAGAGAGAGAGAGTTAGAGACAGAGAGAGAGAGAGAGAGAGAGAGAGAGAGAGAGAGAGAGAGCATTGTCCTGATTTCTAGCATCATATTACATAGCTGGAGGGGCAACACTGAAACACATACAGCTACAAATGTGGAAAAAAATTCTATATTAAAACATGCTGAACAGGCCAGGTGTTGGTGGTGGCACACGCCTTTAATCCCAGCACTCAGGAGGCAGAGGCAAGTGGATCTCTGTGAGTTCAAGGACAACCTGGTCTACAGAGCAAGTTCCAGGACAGGCTCCAAAGCTACAGAGAAACCCTCTCATGAAAAACCAAAAAACAACACAACAACAAAAAAATGATAAACAGGATATAAAGATAAACAATACAGGCGTGGTCTTTGACCCCAAAAATGATTACACTCTCATAAGTAGAGTGTTTCACAATAGGGCTTGGAAGATGGCTTGGTCTCTAACATGCTTGTCACACAAGCTTGAGGACCTGAGTCCAGATACCCAGGACCTGTATGAAGAAGCCTGGCATGACAACATGAACCTATAATGCCAGCACTGTAAAGGAAAGATAGAAAGGGCCCCCGGGTTTAGTAGACACACTGTCTAGCCAAACAAGCAAGCTCTAAGTTCAGTGAGAGGCCCTGTTCTAAAAATACGATGGAGAGTAACTGAAAGAGACATCTAACATCAGTCCTTAGCCTCCATGTGCACAGCCACACATATATGTGTGGACCTTCACACAGCAGTACACACAAATAATGACGATAAAATAATAATCTCAAATGTATAAAATTTACCCATTGGCTAGTGACGACTTCTAGATATTTATAACAAATACATGATCTCATATAATTCTCATAGCAGTGTGTGATGGTATGATTACACTCATTTTTTACATGAAGAGAGTAAGCTCCCTGAATGTAGTATGTAGGTTAGAGTTATAAATCTAGTACATGTTGGTCTGACATTAATGAGCCTCGACTCTTTTCTGTGGTATCTCATTTCCATATATAGGCCAACCATTGTGATATAGCAATTACCACAGAAACAGATCAAAGAACTATAAGTCCTAATAGAGCTCATGTCAGTCACAGAATATGGGAAAGGTTTGGTAAAGATGTCCTTTGAAGCATAGGAAGAATTCTATCAAGGGATGTGCAGTTGGAAAAAAGAAATGAGACCATTCCTACATGCAGAAGGTCCACGAGTGTGTTAGTTAGCTTTCAGTAGCTGTGATCAAAATACCAGAGACAATTTAAAAAGAGGACTTATTTTGACTAATGGTTTCAAAGGGTTTATTCTATTGTCATCTGACTTCTATGACTTAGGTCTGAAATAATTGCCACAGGGAACATACAGAAAAAGAGATACTTTGCCCTCCCTATCCTTGAACCTGTAAACAAAGACTGTTCTTTCCATTCCCAGCTGCCCAGATCTGAATAATCACACAGAAAGCTTTATTAATTACAACACTGTTTGGCCAATGACTCAGGCATATTCCTAGCTAGCTCTTACATATTAAATTGACCCATTTCTATTCATCTATATATCACCACAATGCTGTGGCCTATCAGTAAAGTTCTGGTATCCTTCTCCTTCAGCAGCTACATGGAGTCTCCCTTACTCTGTCTACTCTTTCTATATGTCTCTGTTCGGATTTCCCTCTTGGCTGTACTCTGTTAGGCCATTGGCCAAAACAGCTTTATTCATCAACCAATAAAAGCAACACATACAGGACATTCCACACCATGAACCTATGTTGGACATCCTCTAGCTAATTTTTGAGATGCCTTCAAAACATCTTCCTTTTTTTTCCAATGCAAATTCCTAATTTTTTCTTTTATTACTTCTTCTGTTTTTTGAGATTATAATATAATTATATCATTTCCCCCTACCCTTTCTTCCCCCAAACCTTCCCATATACCCCTTATTGCTTTCTTTCAAATTCTTAGCCTTTTTTCATTAATTGTCCCCACATACATATATGTACGTGCATACACATATATATTCCTAACTATAACTTGTTCAGTCTGTATAATGTTACTTGTATGTATTGTTTCAGGACTGGCCATTTTGAATTGGATAACTAGTTGGTGTATTCTTTGCTACAAAGACTATTTCTCTCAATCTCAGCATTTCTCAGTTACCTATAGTTCTTGTGTAAGATTAAGGTCTCATGAGCTCCGTCAGCTGTGCCCTGCCAGCTTTATCCTGTCTGTTGTTGTCTTTGTTCAGGTTAGATTTATGCAGTCTTGCCAATGAGGCTTTATGGGTGTAGTTTCTAACATTTGTAGGAGACATAATCTCACAGCAAACTCCCTGTTTCTCTGGCTTTGTCAATCTTTCCGCCTCCTCTTCCATAATGATCCTTGGGGCTTATGGGTGAAAGTTACATTGTAGATGTATCTTTTGGATTGGGGGTGTAGAAGTTACATTGTATATGTATCTATTGGACTGAGGATGTAGAAGTTACATTGTAGATGTATCTATTGGACTGAGGATGTAGAAGTTACATTGTAGATGTATCTATTGGACTGGGGGTGTAAAAGTTACATTGTAGCTGTCTCTATTGGACGGGCATAAAAGTTACATTGTAGATGTATCTATTGGAGGGGGGGCAAGGACGTTACATTGTAAATGTATCTATTGGACTGGGCTGCACAACTCTGTATTTTGATTAGTAGTGCTTTTCTGTAATAGTCTCTGTTTCAAGGAGAAGTTTGTTTGCTATAAGCAGAGTACAACACTTACCTATGGGAATAAAAACAAATATTTAGAATGTAGTTAACGGTTACTCGGGTTTAGTAAAGAAGACTGTAAGTTCTCCTCCAAGATCCATAACTTCGCTAGACTTGAGTAATTGAATGGGTTTCCAGTACCAGGAATGCTTTCCCTTCTGTTGCAAGGGTCTTGTGACTAATTAGGAGGTATTGATTACTGTATGTGAGCCACTATCATACCCTTAGTTGATGCCATGTTGTAGTTCATTGGCACCAAGGCTGGCTAGGACTGCTGGTTTCCTCCATGCTTTGGAAGCTTGTATGGCAACCTCTGGTACCATGAAAGCTGCTCCTCAGGGGGTCAGGCATTAAAGTCAATTCCAGATCAGGGACCTCTGGGCCCTAAGTCTTATGTGTATGTATGGTGTCTTCAGCACAGAGACTTACCTTCCACCTCTGGTGAGGTGGGTAACCAAGGGTTAGTTTGTTATGTTTTAGAAAACCAAGCCATAGTTTGTTATGTTTTAGTAGTCTTTTGGACAACCATGACAAACAATTTCAAAGAGGACTTCTCATGCCAGGTATTTTAGATAACACTAGTCTTATCAGCAATCATAGCTTTCTTAGTCACAACATTACAAAGGCTTTTATGACCAAACTGCAAGTTTTTGCTTTTGTTTCTGTTTTAGTTTTGGTCTTTCTGCTCTGCTTTTTTGTTCCCCATTCTCACTGTAAATCTGGCTAAAAGCTGTGAGAAATAACAGTTCTCATCGTCGGCAGGCTAGGCTGCCTTTAAATTCCCTTCCCGATATTAATTAGTCTGTCTCCTTTAAAATCAGTGCCAATGTAATTTTAGGTTACAAACAACACATTGATAAGATCTTTACCCAAATGTAGATTAATGGCCCCTAGTCTAAGTCCCAATAAAAGCTTGGTCCCATCTATGCTAGCCTTCTCCTCCTGTTGCCATGACAAAGTAATTTAACCAAAACAATTTACTTAATAAAAAGTTTATTCTAGCTTATAGTTCAAGTAAAGTTCATTATGTTGAGGAAATCAAGATGGTGGGAGCTTAAATAGTCATGCTGCATTCACAGAAGAAGAAGGCAATAAAAATGTGAATTATTGTGATCAGCTCACTTTCTCCATTCCAATACAGCCCAGGAGCCCTGCTTAAGGAATGGATGGATCTTCCTACCTCAACTAGAACTATAATGATTTAAATGAGACCACACACACACACACACACACACACACACACACACTGTACATCTGCCAACATGGGTTCATATATTTGAATGCTGGTTCCTAGTCGGTAGAACTCTTTTGGGAAGGATTAGGGGGTATGGCCTCGTTGGAGCAGATATGTTATCATTGGAGGCTAGGCTTGGAAGTTTCAAAAACCCATATTAGGCCCAGAGGCTCTCACTCTCTGCCTCTAACTTATAGATAAGATGTAAACTCTCAGCTGCTGCTCTAGAGACATACCTGCCTGCCTGCTTCTGTGCTCCCCACCCACCCTACCATGATGGCCACGGATTTACCTTCTGGAATTGTAAGAAACCCCAATTAAATTGTCACGCACCGCGGCCCCGGTCTGTGCTCTGTGCACTGGCATCCAGTTCGCAAGCTTTGGGCAAGGGGGCTGGAGGTTAAAATACACAGACACACACAGACAGAGAGCCAGCGACACAGGTCATCCTTGAATTCCCCAATAATGCCCTCTTTATTGTGTTCAGGGGCAGATTATATGGAGATAGCCACTCCCCAGCCAAACCCACCAGAAACCACTCTCCTGCCATCAGGAACTCCTGAAGGTCTCGTGCTCAGAGCAGCTGTAGGCACTCAAATCAGGGGAAAACAAGTTGTTTACAAGAAATTCAGGATCTGGGGTCTCACTGTTCCCAACATAAATGTTTTCACTTGTGTTTCCTTGGTCATGGTGTCTCTTCGCGTCAATATAGAAGAAGTTACTGGAATTGTGATAGTAACCCACAGATCTGTCCATTGACGCATCTCCCAGATGAGTCCAGATTTGCAAAGTGGACATTATACCTTTTGAATCTCTGCGAACACAACCTTACTGGCTACATTTCTATTGACATTCTTGTGAAGTACCACTCCAGTTTCCCATCAAGGTTGAACTCAAATTATAACAAGCAGGTTCTGTTTTATGTTTGGACTATTTTTTAGGTACCACGGACCTATTGAAAAGTTTGAAGTTCTGGAAACATTGCTCTCATGTAATTAAATGAGAAAAAAACATCAATTAGGTGAGATCCTGTGTGACAATTACTAGCAAACATTATCTTAATGTGAGAAAGTATTAGGAAAGAACCAACACAATGTTTGAAAAGCAGCTACTTAAATAATTGGTTTCATTTTGACCAGAGGGCTCACAGTCCACACTAGGCCATGAAAGTTTATGCACTTAGTTTCATCAATGCAAACCTGGCCACCAGTCATCCTGGGAGAAATGATAAAGAAACAGGAGAAATCAAATGGCCATTAATTCCATTAATGGGCAAATTTGAGTTCCCATCGCGCCCTATGCACTGTGCCAGAACTCTTTCCAATGATGATCCAGCTCCTTCTCTATGATCCCAGGCTCACCACGAAGGTTGGGTAGAACTACAAACAGCTGAAATTAATCTGACTCCGAGATCAAATAAATCACCACTTTCCAGATGCCCAGCTTACTGGTTGATATCAAGTACGACTTCTCCTTCCTTCAGTACCACCGTAGATAAACACTGTCAATTGTCTCCTTTCCTTAACTTCCCGAGTCACCACCAGGCTTCCGTCTCCAAGACCACAGTTTCTTGCACGATCCATTGCCTGGTGCTTGTTTCCCGACTCTGTCTCTTCAGTAAACTCGCTCTTCTCTAAACCCGAGTGTGGGATGGGTTATTTCTAGGAAAAGCTCCTCAAATAAACTGATTCCACCCACTGCGCATTCATTCTGGTATCTTGTTCCTGCATTCTGAAGCACTTTTGGAACCTGAAGGCTCGCAATCTGTAACTGCTTACTGAAACTCGCTGCCTGGGAAGGGACAGTAACGGCGAAGCAGACAGCAGGAGAAAGACTTTGTGGCCATTATCAATCCTGACTAGGGAGGTAGACGAAATCACCCACATTTTCACTCACAAAAACTCTACTCTAAGTAAACTATGCCTAACTAGCCCCGTTAGGACAGAATGTGGGGGGAAGGAGCGCTGGGATTGAGCCAAATCATTACTTTTAGGTTCTTGAAGGATGGAGGGTACTTCTAATTGTTTTTGCATCTCTGGACTTCCCATTGCAGTAAACTGTACACTTGGAAAATGAGTATCTGAATGATTGAATAAGTCAGCGATTTCTTAGCAAACAAGAGGTCGATGGAAGGAAAAAAAAAAGAGAAAATCAAATATGAATGATGTACTTACTTTAACCATATAAGTGAAAGTCTGGGAAAGGGTAAGAATCAATCTGAGTTGAACTGGATTTTACAGATTTAATTATCGTTTTTTCATAACCCATATGATAAATACCTTTAATAATAAAACAGATTATTTAATTCTTCCACTCTGATATCAGCTGTGTTCTCGGCTAAGAGGCAAATGTATGTATGCCTCCCCCTGACTCCACCTGCCTGAGTCCTCATCTTTTCCACTCCTGTTACATGAGGTAGTAACTGAGTAACTGTCCCAGTAAAAACCCCAAGACCTCAAGTCCCCAAGACCTGTGAAGACTGTCCTTTTGTTCACAAAAGGAGCTTGATAAATGTGCTTAAGCTAGGTTCCTATGAAAAGTTCAAACTGTAAATTCAACAGGTGTCCTAAGAGAAAGAAAAGCAGATGGCAATGCATTACCTCCAAGGGACACCAACGAATCCAGATGCCCCTGGAAGCTGGGTCAGAAGAGACAGATTCTCCCCTAGAACCTTCAGCAGGAATGCAGCTTGCCAACACCTTAACTTCTTAAAGTTGATCTTCTGACCAATCTTTCTCCCTCTGTCCCTCCCTCCCTCCCTCCGTCCCTCCCTCCTTTCTTCCTCCCCCATTAGGTTGTTTACAAGTGCATAGGTGAGAGATTGTTTACAGACATCTCCTCTCCTCGTTCTGCATACGCATGGCCCTGTTCCAGCTCTAGCCTTTGGATCCCTGCTGCCTTCTCCTCCCGTGTCCCAGGAGTAGGCTTACACTCAGGGCTCCACTTGAGCCGCTCCCTCTGTTTGAAAAGTTGTTCCCTTAAGATCCACTCCACCACTCCACTATTCCACCAAATCTTATGCAGATGTCTCCTTCCTAGGAAAAAATAAAAATTCATTATAATAATTATGTTTTCCTAATATTTCCTATTATTTCCCTTTTTAGCCTGTCATTACTGTCTCATGAATATTTCCTCAGCCTATATAGTACTAGATTTCTTTATAATATATTGAATGTTAATTTCATGATTATTTAATGATCTTAGATACATACACAAATGTCCAATATTTTCTAAAATGCTTGCAAAATAGATGAGACATCCCAGAGAACCTAGACAACAAAGGGGACCCTAAGAGACTCATACGGGGATCTAATCTACATGGGAAGTAGAAAAAGACAAGATCTCCTGAGTAAAGTGGGAGCATGGGGATCATGGGAGAGGCTATAAGGGGAGGGAAGGGAAAGGAAGGAGAGTGGAGAAAAATACACAGCTCAATAAAAACAATTAAAAAAGAAAATCGATGTGATAATTCATTAGTGACATTCATAAGTGAAGTCATCATTGTTTTAGAATCAGGGAAACAACTGTTATCTCTTCATTTTCTTACCAAAGTTAGAAACTTCTGTCAGATCCACAAATGATAAGTTAATGAATCATGTAGGATAATAGTGAACACATAGCGAGTCCGCCTCAAAAATGAACAAAACTATCAAAGAAAAAGCTATTTCTCCAATATGGACAGGATGGTAGTAGGTGTATTATCACTACAGGAAGTTCATTTGACTGTCAAGATGATGAGGAATAATTACAATCGTCAGGCAGAGAAATGATGAGATTGTGGGAAATTGAGCATTCCAAAATTCTCATGAACGTGTTGACTTCATGATAGAGTCCCCAAACTCATTTGAATGCTATACGATCCAACTCACTTTCCAGAAGTTATTGTTGCCAGTTTTTATCCTGCCAATTGTGGGAAGTTTCAGTGTGATTTTTGTGTTTGTTTGTTTTATTTGTTGGAGAATTCATTATCACATTGTCAGATTTCTAGGTCACTGCTTGGAGATGCAATTGCAGAAGTGTTTTAAATCACCCATGCGATAAACCTTTTCTTTGGAAAGACCTCTGTCCCAATCATCCAAAATAATTTCATAATCTTTCTTGGTTGAGAGTTTATTATTCTTTCCTTGGCTAAGACAATAAATTTCCCCAGGCTGAAAAAGAACTTTCCCGAACCATGTTGAAAACAAAATTGTGACATTCTACTAAGCGTCAATTTCAGCAGATCAATTGCCTTCAAAACAGGCAAGCCGATCAAATGCTTTTACAAGCTAGACACTGTGTGTCTTTTCTTGTTTTGCTGGGTACCTGGGTTGTGAGGTTCATAAAGGTGTAGTATTTCCTTTGAAGTGAGTGTTGTAGGAGTCTCTAGAAGCCCTGAGTCCAGATAAGTTCCTCGTGGCTGTATCAGAGACAGGCCTAGTATAATTTGTACGACAGCCCCCAGCATTACCAGTTCACACTGTAATTTTGCCAGCCTTTATAAACTAAGCAGGCGTGGCCCTAGTCATTAGAGAGATGAGAAGCCTCCAGGGTAAACCCAATTGCTTAGAAACTATCATTAAAACTATTATCGAACATCTCTCTGGTGCCAAAAATACATCTAACTCACTGTTGTCATTTGGATCCACAGCAAGACAATGCTTCCGCACCTCACAAGGGACGCATGAACGCCTTGGCAACCCCAACCCCAGGAAATGCTGAAATGGAAAAGTGCTTGTCCCAGAAGGCACTCAGGCAACACATCCTGCCCCCTCTGACTCTGGACCGCTGCCAATTCCAGCTTCCTTTATCATCCTCTTCTGTAGCCAAGACTCTGAAGGGAGGCCCAGATGTAATCTGATCATCTTTGGCCAATGTTATCACTAAAACACTTCTCAAATCTATCCAATATCTCTTCTTGCCAAATGCCACTGCCTCGGTTCAGTCCTGCCACTGATCTAGACTAACACAAGAATTTTTTAGCTGTTCTCTCTGATTCCTACCCACTTACTCTGGAAAGCTATATATGTCCTTATGTATGTCCCCCACAATGTGCACAGAGTGGCCTGCTTGTTACACTGGCTCATTTCACTCTCAAGTTCAGTATGGTTCTGAACTTTTTAGTTCATTCGATGGACACGTCCCCTGCTCTCTAGAACTGAGAACACAACATTAAACAAAACAGGCACAGATTTACCTTTTTGAAGTTGACATGCCTGTAAGACAGACAATAAGTAGACAAGTGTGTGTGTATGTGTATGTATGGATAGTTTCCCCCAAAAAAGTAATCAAGAGAGCCTTGTTTCAGTGCAAAGAAACTGGGGGAGAGCATTTGCAATGAGATGGAGGAAAGGGATACAGGGGCCAGTTCTTTAAAGCCTTGCATCTTGTGAAAAAGCCCTCAGAAACCTGAGCACAGAGGACTGCCATTACCTAATTTGACCTTCAGAGTAGAAGCTCTAGACTTGAGAGGGAAAGAAATATAAACACGGAAAGATTCCCGACTAACTGTAGAGCTGTGATCCAGGTGGCAGTGATGTTGCCTTGGACAAGACTAATGATGGTCGTCTCCTTTGAGACAGTTGACAAGATAATCTGCTTAAATACTGAATATGTATAATGAAGAAATCAAGGAAAAAAGAACATGGCACCGTCTATAGATATAAAGCCTAGGGGTAGCAGCCAAGTCCAATTCCTTTCTTTGGCCTCTTCCTCCACCATTCCAGATCTGAAACACTTCCCTATAGAATTCTGAAGCCGGAGAGTTTCCTGCCTGTGTACCCCATACTATTTCATGCTTCTGACATTCCTTAGACTGTTCTTTTTATGGCCTAGATTTTTCATCACACATAAACAATTCATTCTCAACTTTCAAGATGCAACTTTGGGCATTATCTCTTCAAGAAACCTTGCTTAGACCAAAGCCTTGACTTTGCACCTTGCTTTCATATTCCCTCAACAGTCAGGAGTCTTGTCAACACTGTTGTATTGAAGTTCTGGCTTGAAGCTGCCTCTCCTACCAGGTCGTCACCTCCACAGTCTTTCATGGCTTGTTTTGGAATTCCTAGGGCTTCACTCAGGACTTGCGTGCAACAAACACTGATTGAGTACAGATCAATCTCAGCTAAACTTCCCAGGAACTCTGCATTTTCAAGCCTGCCAGGTAATGAACTAAAAGCAATGACATCTTCAAAGAACAATGGAGAACAAAGGTTTTCTGGAGAATTTCTCTTGCTTTGCAAAATGTGCTAAGCACAGGAATCATGTTGGAAACATGTTGTTTTTTTATAGCGTGCTCAGGACCTGTAGCCAAAGTCAGCCAGCCACTGTGGGATGATTAATGGCTTGGGAATGGGGGAGAAAGACCACACTTACCTGTTCTCTTTCGGACATGGTAGAGGCATCTAAGAAAACTAAAAACCCAGGCAGCATCTGCCTGATTCTTTGACCTGCGTCTCTAGCAGCATCTGTGCTGCTTTTCTCAGTCATGTCTAGGAGACAATATCAAGAGATCAGTCTGCAAGCTGCAGGTACGAAGCCGTTTTCAGGGGATCTATAATCATGTTACATAAAGTGGGGTTTATATAAAGTTGACAGGATGTGCTGATGTGAGCCATTTACAGTTCAATTGTAACAGAGCAGTCTGGCAAGCAGCTAGCTTTATCTGGGATATGATGTACTTTGGATTCTGCTATCTAGTCAGATTTAGAATACCAGTCTGAAGGGAACACAATCCCCCCCTTTTAAAAGCCTGCCTTTTCTTCCTTGGATTCGGGGAAGCTAAAGAAGCTAGAAGAAGTCTGCATAATCCAAGCAAACTTTCCATGACTTTTTACAGAAATGCAAATCATCTACTTTTTTTCTACAGAAACATTCAGTACATAAAACTTAATGTCTACAGTGGACAACAATTTCCTTTTTAGAAGCAATGTTTTCTTCAGTTTTTTTTTCTTCAAAAAAATGCCAAATGAATAATCAAATCTTTTATTTTTTTTCAGCTTAGTTTTACTATGTATCCTAAAATATATGATGAAAATTCTATACAGGGACTAAATTGTGGGAGAGGCACAGACTATCACTCTAAACACATCTCATGGGTGTGAACATACTGAGAACTGTCCTTGAATCCTTGGCTATAGTGCACCTAAGTTCTTTTCAGTTATATTCTCAAATGCTTCCAATAGTTCTACCAACTTCCAAGACTCTCTTTTGAGATGTTTAAGGGAAGGATTTTTTTTACTATGCAAAAATGTTTGATTCTTAAGGTCAAATATGTCAATATTTTCCTTTAAAGTTTTATTTATTTATTTATCATGTATGTGTGTGTGTGTGTGTGTGTGTGTGTGTGTGTGTGTTACAGGCTGAGGATGCACATGTACTCAGTGGGGAAATGTTCTTCACCACGGAGTACACACTACTGGCCATTGTCATTTTTCTCTTAGTTTAGGTTATTTTTCTTTGTACTAATTATGTAATCCTTTTGGAATATCTGTTAGTATAATAAAGTCAATATACAGTTGTTTATTTTCTGAATGATTAATCAATTTTCTTACAATATGTGTAAAGCAACTCACCATTCTACTTTGTGCTTTTATCATATAGCTTGTCTTCTTTATTTGCATGTTTCCGTCTGCAGCCAACATTGCACCTGTCCTTCTGTCTGTCCAAGCGCTACGGGCAACACATGTCTTACTCATCCGTTGTTACATTCCTTTTGTAGCAGTTTCATTGCTATTTGACTGTTTTACACGCAGCTAGTGTGTGTGTGTCCTGGGTGAGTGTGTGTGTCCTGGGTGAGTGTGGGTGTGTCATCGAGCACACATGTGCGTAGAGGCCAGAGGTTGACATCAGATGCCTTCTCCTATTGTTGTTAAATTAGCCTTATCTTTTGAGACAAGATTGCTCACCAAAGCCAGCCCTCACTAGCTGGCTAGACTGCGTAGCCAACAAGTTCCAAGTTTTCCCTATCTCCAGAGTCACACACCCGCTCATTCTCACTCTTCCGCTCAGGTTACAGATGCACACCACCATATTCCTTGGTTGCTTTTTGTTTGCTTGTTTGTTTTTTTTTTTGTTGTTGTTGTTGTTTTTGTACATAGTCACTAGGGATCCAAACTGTGGTCTTCATGCTCTGGCAGCAAGCGTTCTATTCACTAAGTCACCTCTCCAATCTTTTATTGCTATCAAATCCATTGATGATGATTTAAAAAAATACTATTGATATATTTATAATCAACTTCCTTTTCCCAAGCCCACTTGTGGTTTGATGAGTGACATCCTTACCTTGTAGATGGAGTTTGAGGTCACTTTCATCCTTCTGTCTCATGGGTGTTTTTAGCCAAAGGACCCACCCTTTTCATGTCTTACCCTTTATAAGTCCTTTGGTATTTTTGTCACTGTCTTTATAAGACGTGTATGCTTCATGCTTATTTTATTCTGTAATATTCTGAATGTTAGAAATTTAGGAATTATAATTTGACCAAGTTCCACATATCAAGTTTCAAAAAAATATCTTATTCCCAGTGAGCAGTGAGCATACCTGTAAATATAGCATGAATTTTGATGGTTAGCTCATCTCAAAATCAATGCATACTCACTGAGTTTATTTTTTAATTTTTGAGATTATAATTCAATTACAACATTTCTCCCTTGCTTTTCCTTCCTCCAAACCCTTCCATATGCCCCTCCCCATTCCCCTTCATTTTTGTATGTGTATATGTACCTGTATATCTTTATAAATTCCTACATATAACCTGTTGAGTCCATACATGGACTTGCATGCATGTTTTCAGGGCTGGCCATTTGTCACTGGACTGGTTATGGGTATGCTCTTCTTTGAGGAAGACCACCTCTCCTCCTCCCAGCTTTCCTCAGTTATCTATTCTTCTGTGTGTAGGACTGAGGCCTCATGGGATTTTTCTCCTCCAGGTTGGCATGACCATTGGTGTAGTTCAACTCCCTTCTTACAATCATGTTCATAAGACTTTGTGGGTCTCACTTCTAATATTACTAGAAGACCCAATCCCATAGCAACCTCCCTGGTCCTCTGGCTTTTACAATCTTCCCAACCCCTCTTCCACAACATTCTGTGAGCCTTGGGTGTGGGGTATTTTATAGATGTATTCATTGGGACTGGGCCCCACAACTTTGCATTTTGTTTGGCTGTGATTTCCTGTAGTAGTCTCTGTTGCAAAGAGAAGTTTCATTGATGGGGGTGAAGACTACACTTACCTGTATGTATAAGGACAAAGGTTTATAGCTTGCTGTTAGGATTATGCCAGTTCAGTAAATTAGCAGCTGTAGATTCTTTTCCAATAACCACAAATTCACTAGCACTGAGAAATTTAGAAACGGGGCCCAGAGACCCCTTGAGCTGGACCTGACCTGGATATCCCTTCTCTAAGGACTAGCTTATGGAACATGGTTCCAGAAGGCACCACACAAGCTTCCAAAGTAGGGAGGCAACCAACAGTCCTACCCAGCCATGATACCTATGAAGCACAACAGTGACCAACATGGCACAATAACCCTAAGGGAGCAGTAGTGGCATGAATGTCTTGTCAGTAACCAACTGTTGTCTAATTGAACTCAAGACCCACTTAATAAGAAGGAACTAGAAACCTAACTAACCACTCACTGGGTTTCTTTAGTCAGATCCTTAGGAACTTTATTCGTTTGAGCTGCCTCATATCTTAAATTCTGTCAATGCTTTGATTAATTCTCACTCCATGAATTCTCTGCCCACCCAGAGTCAGACAAAAGACACTATTTCTTCTAGACTCGCTCACGATCACCATACATCAAACCTAGGCTGCACCAAGCAAACACACCCAGAGCAAAGCCAAAATCTACATGTGGGAAGTAGCAGTATGAAACAGTAGCCATGCGCAGAAAGATTGACTGGGGGCATGGCAGTGGCGGCAACTGGATCTTCAGAATGGCCTGTGGTGAACTAGCATAAATGGTGAAGGGGATGGTGATGCTTTCTTGGATAGAAATTTCTGTACTGTGGGGAGTGGACCTCCCAGTCCGCTCCCATTAATATTGATGGAATATGCTGCATTCTAACTCGGCCCATTGACCCTTGACTTTGAGACATACTGGAAATACCTTGATAAGCCTTTTTTCCTTAAATTATCCACAATGAAATTTATAACAAAGCATGGAAAGCCACATGATGAACAGTAAGAAGGATGACTGTAGGTAAAAGCAGGATTCTGTCTGTACTTAACCTCTTCTCTAGGCATTTTTTTTAAATGGTGGCCTTTATTGTTCTAGCTAGTAAGCAGCCTCTGTTTGAGTCCCTCAGATGCTGATTAACTTGACTCACTGGTGCCGGAAGCAGACAGACTTCCACAGCACAGGACCCTGAGCACTTGGTCACTTCATTGACCATGTGTTTTGGGGGAAAAGGTGTCGGTTTGTTAATTTGTCTAAAAAACAAAAAGGTTAGGCAGTAGCCACCAGTATGTCTAGGGATTTAACTATGCCTATATTTGAAGTTACAAATTTAATATTCATACATAATAGTTAATCCTAAATAAAAACAGTGAACAAATGTATTACTAAACTACATACTGGTTTCACCTATAACTCTATATAATCTCGGGTTTCCAAGATGCATTAATAAGCTAAAAGAGAAGTTTTCAACTGTTTAGGCCTAGTATTTACTGCTCTGTGTGTTGGTTTTCTATTTCTGAATATCAATTACAGGTTTTAAAAACCCTCTGAGATGACTAGGCTATAAACTAGGGGAAAATGTTACTTGCATGTTGTATTTCCTTCTTTGTCTCTTTCCATTTTCTTCCTCTATCTCATACATATGGCCAGGATCCTCTCCTTTGTGGTGTCCTATTCATTCGCTCAACGAGGTAATGATATAGTTCTCCCACTTGTCTTTAGTGAAAGCTCAAAGGCTCCCAAGACTTCCTTAAGCAAAACCAAAATCTCCCTTCCTCATTCCCAGAAATACACCTCAACGCTCTGTTGAAGACAGCTGCCAGCCATTGGAAGAGCTGCTAACTAACAGGAGATGAAGGCCCAGAATCCTCACATTGACCTCAGGTGCCATGCTATTCCTGTGGCTTGAGAAACCATCACATCCATAAAGAAAAACATTGCCCCTAGAGTCTCACATACAAAGGAACAAAGGGTGCTTCCTAAGCTATACAAGTTATACAGGTGGTCCTGCGTTATCACAAGTCAGTTTCTTGCATATTACTAAATTCTAATTGTTAATTAGTGATGTGGGACTCCCCTCTGTATGCTATTGGTTAATAAAGAAGCTGCTTTGGGCCTATAGCATGGCAAAGTAGAGCAAGGCAGGAATTCCAAGCAGAGATCGAGGAGAAAAGTAGTCAGAGTCAGAAAGAAACCATGTAGCCCCTAGAGGAGATAGATGTTGGAACCTTGCCCATAGGCCACAACCTCGTGATAATGCATAGATTAATAGAAATGGGCTAATTTAATAAATAAGAGCTAGCTAGAAATATGCAAAAGCTAATAGGCCAAGCAGTGGGTTTAATTAATACAGTTTATTTCGGATCTTTGTGGCCGAGAATGAACAACCAGTCTCGAAATAGTTTGAGGAGGTCTATAGTCCAAATAGCAAAAATATTCTCAATCAGCATGTTGTTTTTGTTTTTAATTTTTCCTTATGATGTTTGATTTTATAATTTGCTTTAAATCAAAAAGGACAAAAGAAAATATATATATATGTATATATATCCTCAACTATTATCATAATTGAATGTATTTTTGAAAAGTTATAGCTTTATCTTATAAGCAACTATATGGACTAGAAATAACTATACAGGTAGAATAATCAATTGGAACAATCTAATAAAGACCTGAACTGAAGTGTGTAACCAGTGAGAGTCAGTAGCATTTTCAATATTTTGTGTGCTGGAATTATTAAGTTCAAATTCCACATTACAATATAATTGTGTGGGAAAACTCTACATGAAACTGAAAAGCAAGATTTTTTTCTGACTGAACTTAAAGTTATCCTGACCAAGGCATAGTCTTTTACTTGGAAAAAAGGCATTTTTTTTTAAATTTAGGTTTATTCCTTTGCCCTTCTGAGAGATAAGTCACAGTCAAAGGTGTTGCTAGGCTAGTATGCCTTTGCTCTTTAACACAATTGTTCTTTGCTGTCTACTGACTTTTCCTCAGCAATAATCATAATAAGAACTAATAACAATGGTAAAATCAAGAAGGACTCTATGATACCCCCCTCCCCCAGTGCAAAAGCAAAAGGGGTCGAAAATCTGAACTGTAGATGCCATTTCTAAATACTTTCTTGAAATCATTTATGTATTGCCTCAGATTAACATGTTGCTTAGAATTATTGGCTTGCATATAAATACAACTAAAAAACATTTTCTTTTCATATAAAAAACAGATGGGTTCTTGTTTTCTAATAAAGCAAAAATGATGACAGAATGAAAAAGGGGAGAAGGGAAGCTTTCCAAAATCTACAAAATTGCAATTGCTGCTACTTCTTAAAAAAAACACAAAAGGTCTTTTCTTGCCCCTTCGTACCCTGGGAATTTATCTCCTCAGCTTCAGGCACATTTAATAGAAATCTTGCGTTTAATGTCTGTATGTAACATTGACTGGAGAAGGCAAAGCTGTAAGTATGCATTTTTAAATGATGAGTTTCTACTTTGAGGTCTTTCAAAACCATGGCAAGGAAAATCAAACGCGTGGGCACGGGAAATAGAAGACTAAGTGACACTTAGGTGGCCACTTACGGAGCACGGGCTTCTTTTACCCGTGAAATCTCCACATTGTTGCTTTCCATCTGTGTGACCCATTTCCTTGCTCTTTCAAATTTGTGTCACCTGGAGCCATCTCTTCTCCTTCTGCACCACACTGAAGATTAAGGTCACCAACTTTTCACAGAACAACCCAACGGTGGAGAGAAGGAAAACGCAAAAACAAAATCGAACAAGGACCAGTTTCAGTCCTCCTCTGGAGGGGAAAAGGTCAGTCTGGTGACATGCCTATCACACGGTTGTGATGTGTGGAGGTCTAGATTCTGGATCGAGAAATAGAAAGTAGAGCATAGCAGCCATATCTTTGAAGAATGCAAAATCCAACAGAGACAAAGCAAATAAAAAAAAGTGAGATTACAAGAATATAGGGAACGAGGTGGCGCACAACTCATGGATGAGTGCTTGCCTGTAGGGTGAAACTCTGGGTCTGCTTATTAGCACTGGAAAAAAAATGTAGGGAAATGTTTATAAAATGCCTGAATGTGCTTGGTGAACCCAGATCTGAGATGTCTGGTTCCCTGTCTTGGCTTTTATAATGATCACATACACTCATCTTATGGGTCTAACTCTCTTTGTTGAGTGGACATGATAGATGCTAAGACAAGAAAGCAGAGCAGGCATCTGTCTCTCACCTGTATCCATCTTTCAACATGTAGTGTCTTGAATTCCTCAAAGCTCATTTCATATGTGTGTGCATTTCACATATAGGTATATATACATATTAGGTACACACACACACAAACACACACACACACACACACATATATATATATATATATATATATATAAATTCAAAGGAATTAAAGAAATTTTATATCCCAAGCCTATAGTCTAGAAAATCATGAACTTTAAATCTTCATTGAAAAGTGAATGCTTCCCACAATCCTCTGGTTTCATAGAACCAATTCAAACAGATTAATATTTTTTTATTAGAGTTCTTAAGAAAAAAGAATTTGAGAAAGAAAAGTTTCTCCAATTGTGAATCTGGGCCAAGCGAACAGAAGACTGTGTGAAAGAAGAAAGCTGGCTGCAGCTACCCGCGGAGCATCAGGGCGGGCGCTGGTGGCTTCTCCAGCTTCGCCTCAGAGGGAGCTGTCCAAACACAGGGCGATTTCTGAAAATCGTACAAGATGAGCACAGAATGGCAACCTGGGGAAACTCACCATGCATGCCAAAGCAGCTAATGCTCTTAACTCTCTCTCTCCCTTCATTTCCCACTATCTGCTGATGATAAGAACCCTCAAAACACAGGATCACAAGTATTAAAGTGACTTAAGCCAAGTTCCAATCTCGGAAACCTAAGTTCCTAATGGAAACAGAGGCAATGCGCTGGTCCTTCTTCAGGAAGGTGGAGAATACCGAGGATGGCGGTGGTTTTGTTAGGTTTAGGTTTTCTTTACTTTTAAAAAAGTCAGCAGAAAAAAAAATCTATCCATCTGTCCTTAATCTGGAAATGTCTGGATGATTTAGAAGCTTTTGTTAAAAGCTCACGGTGTTTCTGCACATCAGCTTGTCTACCTAAATGTGAAGGTCAGGCTTCTGAGCAGGCACCCAAGTGAGAGAGCCAGCAGAGAAACAGGAGTTATGTTTTTAATAACCACTTATTGTCATCCAGTGTATTTAACTTGGTATCTTATGTCTTCCTTGACATCTAGTTAAAATGTTAGTCTCATCTCGCTGAAATTGATGAAATCTAAAATGTATAATTAATGACCTCCTTTGCAGAAGAGTAGAAAATTAACTTTATTTCTTTTAGAAAAGGTGTTATTCTCATGAATAACCAAATTTGTCTAAGTTGTTGGAAGTAGTTTAGCTTAATAGTCTTATAAAAAAAGATCACAGAATTTTTATTCTTTCTTTTGCAAAAGAAATACAAGCTGCATGTACTGTTACACTAATTCTCAAAGTAGACACAGGATGCCAGCACCCTCAATCCTTCTCACACTGATCACCTGCCATGTCTTTCATGTCTAATCTTTGGTATGATTTCCATACATCTCTGCCCCACCCCACAAACAGTATGGTCTTTGGGGGACAACAAACATGTCTTATTCATTATAATCTTCAGAGCTTCCATCTCCCTCCCAACAGTTTCTATCTAGTAGATACTCCCCAAACATTTGCTCACAGACATTTAATTTTTTTAACTTAATAGACTGCAAGAGACCTCTTCTTTGTCATGCACAGAGATGTCAAGTTTTGACATCACAGCTCTGATGACAGACAGCATGACTTCCAAGTAGACAGATGGCATGTGAGCAATTCCTTTGCCACCTCCACCTCGCTTTTTCTGGCCAGAAGTTGCTGTTAAAGTGGGAGATGTAGCATGACTTCTTGATCCCCAAGGATGCTCTTGAGGGCAAATTGATGTTATATGCTCCAAGGTTGATAGTGTATACAGGGACAACTTAGTTCTGGGAAGCATTTCATTCCAAAGACAAAACTATGACCCTGGACTTCCCCAGCCCCTTTTCTGTAAGGAGAGTCCAGTACTGCCCTGTTTTGTTTTGTTTTGTTTTGTTTTTTAAATGCAATGCTCCTTAGACAACATCTAAGGATGATCATCTAAGATGGTCTGATCATCTTAAGGAAGATGATCTCCTGGCATGGGTCTGACTGGAGAAGGGAGGACTTGGATACTGAAGTTGGTTTAAGGCAGTGAAGACAATGGTCATAATTGTCACAAGTCTACAGACTGTCTAAATCTATGATCAGTTGTGTTTCTGCCTTCAACATATTGAGCACTCCAGTGCCCATGTGTCTAAGTGTCTAGCTTCTCATTGTCCCCTTCCTATTCAAACCAGGTTGGTGGCATAGAGACCCTCAGCAGCGAGTGAAACGGATGGAACACAGTCTTTTGGTTAAACCTCTCCAACTTTAAGGATAGGAACAGCTAAGGGAATATGAGCAGAAGTAGCCTGTATCTGTCCAAAGGCTACTCAAAGTCCTACTCCTGCACAAGTTGTCCCAAAGCATCAAGCCCACGGATGCAGCACAACAAGAATTATTTTTGTTTGTTTCTTTGTTTGGGTTTTTTATTGATTTTTTGGGGGGCTCTACATTTTCTCTGTTCTCCTCTCTGCCTCTCCCCTCCCCTTCAACGTTCTCCCAAGGTTTTAAACACAAGGGTTACAACAAAAGGTAAAGGACTAACAAGTTCAAAGACAGAAATGGAATGACACACTAAGGAAGGAAGCCTTTGACAATGCTCCACACAGAAATCTGCTAGTGTACAAGGAACTTCCAGTGACCTTGGAAGGTTTACACATCTTATTTTCAAGGATTCCATGTAAATAAGAAGGGAGGGTTTATAGGATTCAGGACTGTGTTTTGAAGGAGATGGTTTTTAGTGCCAAGGCTTGTTTGTTTCCCAACATCAGAATCAAAGAAGCAATTGAATGGTTCTGGGATGGAGTGAGAACAATGATGTGGAAGATGTCAAAGATGATAAGGAAGAAAACATTGATGGAGACAGCAGAAAAAGTCCCAGGGAAGTCAGCACAAAAGGAGGACTACCCAGTAAAGTGATGCCTTTGACTGAAACCAATTAAAGGGGCAGCCAGAAATCTCCAAGTGATGGTACCAAGAGGGTCAAGGTAACAAAGAAGAGCTTGCTGAAGGAAAAGTCATGGGTGCTTCTCTGTCTGTGGTGTGCATGGTTAGATTGCATGGCTAGACTCAACCTTGGGAACCTCTGCATGTGGGACTGGTACTTTCCAGTTTGTGTGAGGTGACAAAGATGCTCACTGTCATCAGCATCAGCATTTCTCAAATATTCACTGATGACCGCTAAGTAAAAGAGCTTATTCTAAATGTGTGTGTGCTCGCTTACGCACAGAAGGGAGTGTAAAAATTCAAATCATTGGCTTTTCCTTCTATTCAGGGACTAGATGATTAGTGAGAAAATTGTTTACGGTAGTGTTGGTAAGCACTGTAGAGAAAATACATAGGGAAAAGTAGACCAGAATCATTGAGAAAAGGTTATCACTGTAAATAAGACATAGAGACAGACTCCTGTAGAAGGTGACTTTTCCATAGGTAGCATCATCTAGAAATTCTTTTTCTTAACCATAAATATGCATATTTTTAAATGACTAGAGGGAAATCTAGAAGAAAGGAATAAAAAAGATGTCCCAAAGTGAGATGGGGCTTCGTAGACAGATACTTGGAACAGAAGGTCCATCAAGGAAGCATTTCTAGGGAAACCAGCCTTCTGTTCAGGAAAGTGGCAGGGCCTGAACCTCTCTCCTGCCCTATTGTGACATTCCCTTGAGGACTTCGTATAAATGTTACCTACAAATTCGTTCCTTAATAGATAGATCTTCTGGATTCTCTTTTGCTTCCTAGCATTTTAGTACTATCTAATAAGCCATGTCGTTTACACTGTATAATTTTAACCAAAAATTTTGGTTCCAACATTCTTGAGGTTGATCGCCACCAAAATGACAGCTAATGGATATTTGAGACACAGACCTAACCATAAAAGCAAGGTAAAAGTCTAGCCACAAAACCAGCCATTGGAAATGGAAAATGAATCCACATTGTCTATAACTAGAAAAGACAGGTTGAAATTCTTCCCTGAAATTTCCTCTTTGAAAAGCCATCTGATTCAATAAAGAAATTTGTTTCTGCACAGCTATGGGGTGTTCAGAAGAGTAAAGGCTGGCTGACTTGGCATCCAGAACCTATAAGCACTTAACAGAGAAAAGACCAACTTAAAGAATAAATAAATAAATAAATAAACAAACAAACAAACAAACAAACTTTACTGGGTAACATCCAGTGTAGACGTCAGCACAATGCAGCCACCTGGGTTTGTCACAGGTGATTTTTAATGCTTACAAGAGGAGAGCCTAAACCTAGCAGTTACTTAGTGTGAGCATGTGTGCATGCATGCATGTTTGTGTGTATGTGTGTTTGTATTACCTGTATGTAATCTGTAGCCCATGTGGGGTGGTCAAAAGACAACTTTCAGGAGAGGGTTCTCTCCTTCTGCTACAGGAGTTTGGGGAGCTCAGGTCATTAGACTTAGTGACAAGTGCCTTGACTTGCTGGCCCAACCCAATGGCCCAGGGTTTGAATATTCTACTACTTAATTAACACATTGTCTTTGAAAGAGCATCTATTCATGTTTTCAGTACATTCTTGTCCCTTCTGTCCTCTACTGACTCTTTTTCTTTAAATTTTTCTGGATTAGGGTGCATTTTCATGTAATAGTCTCTTAATGCAAATGAACATTATTTACATTTATAAAGTGGGTTAAGAAATCAAATGCTACCCAAATGATATTTACAGGCAATTTTATCTTCCTCCTTTTTTTTAGTTTTACAGAATTTAAATTTAGCATTTTCTGACTCATATTCCATTAGATTAGTACACTTAAGAGTTAAGCTGATTTTCTTTCATTAAACTTTAGTTGCTGTGGTTTAATCAGTGAGCATATAATTGCTGAAAGTATTCATTTTTATAAGTTTTTTTTCAATAAATTATCAAGGATGCTTAAATCTTAAAAGCTGGTGCTATTTCTGTACTGGTGGTCATAGATACACAGAACAATCTTGCAGCTAGTCAGCTTGTTCTACTTTAATCTAATAAACAAGCCAGAAAAATGGTTCTGTTTTCTCTCCACTGGATTTATTTCTTTTTCTCTACTTATATTCTTGTTTCAACGGCCTTATGCTTTTATTTTTAATTGCTTCTTGATTCAGCAGATAATAGTTCCTACTAATAAAGAACTTACTACGTGCCAAGTGTGATATAATGAATTAACTCATTTTTTCCTCAAAAAAAAAAAAGGCCATAAGAGATATCTATTATTAGTAGCCTTAAGAATATAAGGAAACTAATGAACAAAAGGGTTGACCTTAGAAAATAATTCTGGGTCTGCAATATTCCCATTAACAAGATTGTCTCTTAGAGGGACAGAGCAGACCATTACAGTATATGCAAAGCATGGAGCTAGCTACACAAGGTCTGCCATGTTTTTTTTTTTTAAAGCAGCTATGTGCATGAAGCATTCAGCATAGTGCCTATCATGTTCTGCACTATGAGCATTCAGCCAGCATTAGTTCTGTTGCATTTTCTGTGGATGCTGCTCCACTGTGGCAAATGTCTCACCATGTTCCAATTATGTATTTAGCTAAATGACCTTGAGCAAAGTGCTTAAGAGCTAGCAAGTAGCACAGCAGGATTCTTCCTGCTTAGAGTCCTAACTCCTAATCAGCGCAATATCCTGCTAGATAAACAATATAGCATTGTTAATTTCATCAAATAAACATGTGTTCTAACTTATTATGCTTCATAGGGATGTCTCTATTACCATGCTTATTTGGGAAGAGCACCTATAGTTGAATTGAAATGCCAAGATTCAGGGATAGATACAGAGGGGAAATACAAATACGTGCCCACAGAAAGTGGTGTGAGCTGTAGTCAATCTAATTACTAAATAAAAAATAAGGTAGAGCCATTCTTCTATAGTGCTGCCGATTGCTTTTTCTGAAACACAAATCTGATATTCTTCTGCTGATATCACGTGGGTGGCTACCTGCCACCCATAAGACACACCATGGTCTTATGTAATCTCCCCTTTTCTCTCCTCCCTCGTCTTCTCCAAACCACTAGCGGTGGGGCAAAATTTGGAGTTTGAAACCAGAAAGTTACAGATTATAATTCTTTATCAATACCTGAAAATTGGGAAACATGTGGGGAATCCCCCTTACTTCTCTGATTATTATATTTCTTCTCGATTATCTGAGGCTAACTAAACATGCTTCTGAGGGATATTATTTGCATTAATATACATGCAAATAATTAAATATACATGTCTATCATGACATGATGCTCAGTATACCATAAGCATTATAGAGATCCAATTATCTTTAGTCCATCATATTTTCTGTCAATTTTTTTCCCAATTCTTATGAGACATAGTATATTCCTGTTATGCCCAGTCCATGGAAACCTCAAAAGACCACCAGGAAGACTGACTCACAGAAATACAAAAGCAAGGTTTATTGTGTGCATCTTACAAGCCTGCAGGGACCTCATCAGCACAGCAGAGAGAGGAGGTACCCCACCCTTCTAGAGGGCACCATTTAAAGGCAAAACCCAGAAAAGTTACATTAGCAGGGTGTGGGGTGATGGGTTCTATCCTGATTTGCTGACATTTGCCTAGGGGTGTCCTGGTGAAAAGCAATGGGTGTGTGCTGGCAGGCGAGCCTATCTACAAAGCTTGGAATGTTAAGAATTTTCTTTGGATGGTCTGGGTACTGTCAGTTTGTGGTCTTTCTCAGAGTCGGGTATTGCCTTAGGGTAAACTATTGAGACTCAGGTTTCTATTTAGCTTATCGTGGCTGGTTCCTACAATGCCAAGCACAAAATTCCCTAATGAATGAGGCCTTAATCTTTCCTCATCTTCAAAATGGGCATAGAAATAAGTATACAGACTTCCTATGAGGAGTAAAGAACTATTCTTGACTTGGAACTTCTTGGGATTCTCTGAGGATACCAGAACGCACAATAATAATCAGACTCATGTTCTTAGTCCTTTTAGAGAGCACAGAAAGGAGAGTTTTAATACAAGTGGGTAACTACATTCTAGTGAAGAGAAGTCCTAAACAGCCATGCAGTTTTATTTCATATTCACAGAGCATGTTGGACTGTCACTGACTTGTAATGGACATAAATAAAATTTCCCAAAACATCTAAATTCCTGCAGAATAGGATGCTTCTTCTATTTCCTTGAAAAAAATGCTTAAATCATTAACTACACTGAAAACATATATTTATATTTATTTCCAGGATGTCTACACTTAATTTTTTCTACTCATTGTTCATATATGTTTATATGACCAAGATTAATAAATATTCATTTGTAGATAGGCTCTAAATCTTGCTAAGTGAATGTTCAATGCAAAAAGCATGTTAGAATGTGATAAACACTTAGTGGGTTTTCTACTTATAGGAGCTAAGCTAAGTACTTTGATAGTATTGTCTCTTTTACTCCTCTCAAAAAGCCTTGTGGGAGAATTTCTACTACATATTAAGGTTTTATTATTTGACTGGATATGGTGGTACAAGACTGTAATGCCAACACTTGGGAACCTGAACAATAGAGGTAGGAAGAACAGAAGTTCAAGGCCATTCTTGATGACATAGAGAATGTGAAGTCTAATGAGACCTTCCGAGAGAGAGAGAGAGAGAGAGAGAGAGAGAGAGAGAGAGANGGGGGGGGGGGGGGAGGAGGGGGAGGAGGGGGGGGGGGGGAAGGGAGGGATGGAGAGGAGGGAGGGAAAGGGAAGGAGGGAGGGAAGGAAGAAAAGAGAATATATCCTGTATCTGAAATGCTTCTTTTTGCAAATGTTTTCAGAGTTTGGAATATTCGCATATACACAGTGAGGCATACTATACACACAATCAACCTAAAGATAATTGTAATGCATTTTAGCACACTTATATTTTGACTGACAAGCATCCCATGAGTTTATATGGAGTGTCATCTTAGTGTGCAAGACTTTCAGATTTTGGGGCTCAGTTGGTAGAGCACTAGCCAGATCCCATGTAAAAATGCCTAGTATTCCTAAAGTGCACTTGTGCGAGCACTAGCGCATCAGAGACAGGAGGATCCTGGGACTTGCTAGTCAGCCAGTCTGGCCTAATTGGTGAGCTTCCGGCCATTGTCTGAAATAAGGTAAACAACATTTCTAGGGATGAACCCAATGTTGTCTTCTGGGCTACACAGATGCAGATTCACAGACACACGGCACACTGCACACACACACACATACACATGCACACACACACATACACATACATGCTTGCTATTATTGTTATTATTATAACAAATCTCCATTTTTTATAAACTCTGGACTTTTCAAGAAGCAATAGCAGCCTGTATCCCCTTTTGGTGTTAGGGAACGCACAAACAAGACTGCACCTTCAGGTAGTTAGGTTCAGAGACTGTTTTTTTTAATCACACCTACTATCTCTGTAATAGATCATTGAAGGAAAAGAAAGAACATATTTTTGGTTTCCAATTACTGTCTTGGTCTTTACAAAATGGAAAAGACTATGAAGAAACCACACGGGCAACTTGTCATTAGAAACAATACAGACACAACTATGCTTTATCTTTCTGACTTTAAAAAGCTACAGCTTTAGTGAAGCCTGAATTGACAGCATTTGAGTTATGAATTAGCTCAGGAGCTGCTTTCTTTGATGCCAAAAAGACATTTGATTTGGTGTGAGAAAACAATACAGTACAGTTTTTAAGGGTAACTTCTGAGCTGAACTCAAGATTCGCTTTTTGAAAAACCAAATCTGTAATCTTCAGTCACTAATGGCTGATTTCCAGATTCTATTTTGAAAGTGATAATTAGGCCTGGAATTTTTTTTCTAACTTTGTTATGTAAATCACACCTTGGGTGGGGGGATTGGACGAAATAACACAATAGCAATAGAAAACCATTTTACCCTGAATGATTTTTTTTCATCTATTCAGTCAGATGAGACACATGCCATACTCTTTTGCCATACTCCATGACTCCTACAGCATTTCAAAGTCCCTGACTTATTTTAAAGATAGATCTCTGGTTTTATTCATTCCAAGTTAACATACAACCCAGAGTTCCTTGGGTCTCGAGTTCCCATCCCTTGACTAGAGTTTCATTACAGAATCTTGAGTCCCTTGAACCTTAAGTACTTCCATATTGCATCCCCTTCCCCACCCCATTTGCAACACCGCTCTGGAGGGAATATAAATAAATCCCTGTCAGTGTCTTTAAATTCTCATTCCTGCACCTTCTTAAAACTTTGAGAATGAATTAAACAATTTCCCCAAAATTTTCCCTATTCAAGACAACCCCAAATATAGACCCTATAAACTGGATTGCACAATTGAATGTTGAGAGGGCTGTTGGGCCAGACACACAAAAGCGTAGCTGTACCATATCTTTCGTATTGTCACTTGGAGTGGAACACAAAATGACAATGGTCCAACCATGCAGAACCGAGCCTTCCATTCTGGCTGCTTGAGAAGCAGTGTCTGGTTTTGATGGGAAAGTCCAATTCCAATGACAGACTCAAGGCATCTGCAGAACTAAATATATCACTAAATACGGCACAGCTTGAAAAACAGACCAGATCTGGTTTCAAAACACTATGTTGTTAACCCTTTCCAAGATATGGAATTCCTTAAAACGATAATCATCCTAGTGAAGGGTTGTTTTTTTTTTTTTTTTTAAATCACTAAAGACCACTTAGATCCAAACATTTGCTCATCTCTCAAAATCTGCCATTCCTATGGTGGCTACATCTTACCATAAATGATTTACTGTAAGCACTCAATGGTCTGCCAATCGCTGCAGCTAGGGACAAAAGCAAAATGGATGTGATACTCCAATTCATTTTCTGAGGTCAGAATGGAGCATAATGAAGTCACGATTCTTCTTCCTTTATTTGTTCATTTGTTATTATGAGCTGTTGGACTGTTGTTTCGGTTCTTTTTTATCAGGGCAGAAACATAAGGTCTAGGCCAGAGAGAATGGAGTTCTTAATAGCTCTTTTGTCTCCGGCTGTCCCAGTTGACAGGATGGGCAGTTGGAATACACAGCCAGTTGGACACACATGCCTTTGTCATCCTGCCGCTGTGTGTTTTCTTGCTTTCATCACTTGCCAGCACGCTTTGTATCTTGTATGTTAACAGGGGTAGTCTCCTGAGCACAAATGTTCTTTATTGCTGGATATGACACTTACAATAATGTAATTTAAGCATAATGTATATCCTAGCAATTTGGCTACCTTGAGAAAGTCAGCTTCACTTTTTTTCATATGTTTTTCATTGACGGAGATCTCATATAAAGAAAGAACTCTTCTTTCCCCAAGTCCATATCCTAATGTATTTAGATGTTTATAACTATGCTGACTCAAAAATTATCTGCTGTAATTTCACAATGGTATTGCCATTTTCTTTCCCGTGGCAAAATTATTTAGAACTCATTTTTAATATAGTCTACCCTCTACATATTCTATTCTAGAATTGAATTTGTACTGATCATATATAGACTTTTTCCTTGTAAGAATAGCCTAAGCAATATAGCACAAGTATTCATTTAGCATGCATGTTGTACCACGTTCTATTACAAGTAACCTAGAAATGATTGAAAGCATTTTAGCAGATTATGTAGCAATGTGCAAATTTGGCGCCACTTTCTATGAGCAACATGCATTGACTGTCCATATATTTATATAGCTGCAAGGTATCTAGGACCAATCTTCTCCTAATATGAGAAACTAATTTATTGTGTTCTATTCTTTTTCATCTCAGATTGCCTGCCAACTAGTCTGTTGCATATGAAAAAATCTTAGAAAAAAAATATGCCCAGGTAGTCTATGATCAAATCAACCTCAAAGCATCCCTAGGAATCCATATTGTTGTTAAAGCACCTACATTTTTTCCTTAGTCTCATTCTTATTACATCATCCATGTGAAATACATTAAGAAGGCCACAATGTCTTTTAGAGTGTGGCCTAAAAATAGAATCTATTTAAAATTCCCTCGTGACTGTGACGTAGATAATCCATAAGCCTCTCTACTTAAGAATCTTTATTGGTAATCTATAGGATAATGGAAGTTGTTAAAGTTGGAGTGGCAATGAAGAAAAGACAAAGATTCAAGCCAGTGAGATGGCTCAGCAGTTAACACTTTTCACCAAGCCTGATGAACTGTGTTATGTCTTGAGAGCACGTGGTAGGAGAGGACAGTTCTCACAAGTTCTTCTCTGATATCCACATGTTTGCTGTGGCATGCTCCCTTCCCATCACACACACACACACAAAAAAAAAAAAAAAACAAATAAATAAATGTAATTTCTAAGACACTACAGTAGCTGGAAGATACATGAAAGGGTCAAGATTGTGGGCTAAGCTAATGAATAAAGATCGTTAAAGGCAGATTTTTAAAACGTGGGTTTATTTCGTAGATAGTGAAATGACACCAAAACTTCTTAGATGAGGAGTACTGTGGTCCACTCACAACTTTAAAATGAAATCCTGAACTCATCAAGGGATAGAATGGATTAGAAAGAACTTGGAGTGAGATGAAGCCAAAATGTTTGGCAGAAATGATGGGAGGAGGTCCTGACTAATAAAGGACATCACAGAAGGAGCAAAAGTGACAACGGCGTTAGGTGCAGAGTGAGGGTGAAAGGCCAGATGGCAGAAGATGTTGAAAATACCTTTCAAATCTCATGATGCAGGGAAAATCTCAAGATTCCAGGAAGGTTTGTGATCCTATTGCCCAGAGAAGAGAACCTAGACTTTAACACAAAGAAGACAACTGCTCTAATGTATTTCTACTTGGAAATCAAATTCAACTTGATTATGGTATTATACTCAGGAACTAAGTAGAAATTTACTTCTGGAATTCAAGAGGGAGATCAAAAACCTGGAAAGGCACACAGAGGCAACAATTAAAATGGTTATACCAAGCCATTTCTCAAGGGAGTGGAATTCATAAAAGCAGGTAGGAAGAGTGGTATCCATTTGGGGCCTTAAATTTGAGGGTGTGTTCTGACAGCAATGTCCGCAAAAGAAGCCTTCATGGAAGACATGAGAAGGACTGACCAGGGATAGAATAAAAGGACAATGGCAGCAATGTTTGCATTCATAATGCTTTGTCATGCGCTATAACAAACAAGCAGCCTCAAACCTCAAGGACTCAACACAGCAGCAGGGTGTTTCTTGCCTGTCACAGTTCAGTGAGGGTGGTGTGGCAGGGAAAGCAACAGTCAATGAGAGGCTTGAGTCTGTGCTCTGTGCTCAGTGACCATGTCTCCATCTCTCAGCATCAGTATCAAGAACATTCTGGAGTCCTCCAGGCAGAGGACAGGGAAAGCGATATCTGGAAAATCTAGAAGCTTTTCCAGAGGTCAGGCTCAAAGGCATCCGTGGGCTCTTAATGTTTGCATAACACTCGAGGAGGACCTTCTGGCTTTCGTTGTTTCCACTAAATTCTGGTAGGTCTGCCTTTATATGTTACTTGGAATTTTTCCTTTGCAGCTCTTAATATTCTCTCTTTATTCTGTATGTTTAGTGTTTTGATTATTATGTGGCAAGGGGACATTTTTTTTTTGATGCAGTGTATTTGGTGTTCTGTAAGCTTCTTGTATCTTCATATGCATATCTTTCTTTAGGTTGGGAAAGTTTTCTTCTATGATTTTGTTAAGTATATTTCTGTGCTTTTGAGTTGAACTTCTCCTTCTATACCTATTATTCTTAGGTTTGATCTTTTCATGGTCTCCCATATTTCCTGGATATTTTTGTTAGGCTTTTGTTAGATTTAATGTTTTCTTTGACTGATGAGTTTAATTCCTCTATCTTATCTTTAGTGCTTGAGATTCTCTCTTCCATCTCTTATATTCTGCTGTTCATGCTTGCTGATCATTTTCTCATGATTTTTGTTTCTTTAATTCCCTCTGCTTGTGCTTTTTTCATTGTCTCTTTCAGTTTTCAAGTCTTGAATAGTTTCTTTCATATGTTTGATTGTTTTTTCCTGGTTTTCTATAAGGGATTTGTTGATATCTTCCAATTTTTTGTTTGTCTTTTCTTCCATTAATTTGAGGGAATTTTTCATTTCCTCTTTAAGGGCCTCAAACATTCTCTTAAAGTTATTCTTTAGATCATTTTCTTCTGCTTCATCTATATTTGGTTGTTCAAGTCTTGCTGTTGTAGGATCACTAGTGTTTACTGGGGTTGTGTTGTTCTTTGTGGTGTTGCATGTGTTCTTACCTTGTCTACCCATCTTTTCCTCTGATTGGTGTAGTTGGGGCTGTCTGTGACTCTGGTGATCAATCTTCCAGGTGCCAGTGGATCCAAGGCTCAGATGGTTGCTCCTCAAGGTGCAGTCAGGACCACAGTTCCAGTTACCCTGCTGGTCACTCCATGTTCCTGGAGGTTGCTCAGCGCTCCTGGGTTTGCTCTGTGATACCAGGGAGCCGTTCAGGCCTGCACCCACAGAGATTGCTTGCATGGGGCTCTTTCTACTGAGGTTGCTGCCTTGGGCCTGCTCTGGAGGTTCTGGATTCATGCTCTGGACACGCAGGGGTCTCTGATTCTGGCCTATTCCCTTGGAGGTCCCAGTTTTTCAGTTTTCTGTCCAGACCCACAGATGTCTCTGGTTCTGGCCTACTCCCTCAGTGGTTGCTCCCTTGTACCTGCTGTGCTGTGGAGTTTGAATCTCAAGCCTGCTCCAGCCTAGGTTGCTGGCTCAGTCTTGTTTCTGTAAATGTCTCTGATCTAGATTGTTTCTGCAGAGATCCCTGGCTTGGGGTTAATCCCGGAGAGGTCTCTGGTTCCTGCCTACTCCCCTGGAGGTCCCAGACTCATACCCAGACCCACAGAGGTCCTGCCCGGGCCTACTTCCTCATAGGTACCAGACTCACAACAAGACATGCAGAGATCAAAATTGCATATCAGTTACAGATACTGAACACAGCTGCAACTCCATGGTTATAATTTTAGGGATGTTTCTATAGTGGATTCATCCAAAAGAAGGTGGGTAAAGCATAAAATTTTCTCAATATTCTCCAAAAATAATAAAATCATATGTATGCAAGCAAAACCCTGGTACAATTGTATCCAATAATATTTCATTAATTAAGAGGAAAATTCTCAAAATTATTTGAATAATAAAACTTCATAAAGTGTGCAATTTATCAAATACTTGAGTAGTGTGGCCTGGAAGCCATATTGTAGCTGTCTATAGCTACAAAATTATTACACAAATGCTGGACAGCTGCTGAAGATAAAAGGCCATCCTTTAAAGAGAATCATTTACTGACTTGTGAACACTTAATAAAGAATTATAATAATTATGGCTTAAAGGACAATTTCCAACCTAATAGCAAATTTGTTTGGCAAAAAAATGATGACTCAATTTGAGCATGGAAACCATTTGTTTCTCTTCAAATAACTGGTAGACAGGGCCAGAGATGTGGTGGCTCACATTTTTAGGATGGTTCTAGCAGGACCTGGCCACTTTTAAGCAAAACTGTATGGGTAGGTCTTAGGTTGATATCATGAGCCTCACGTCCTTGGAGGCCACATCTTGTTGATTCTCCTGGCAGACACTTTCATAGTACTTTGTATGCTTTTGACACTTAAAGGTCCTTTGATACTATTATCAGAAACTTCGTTCTCTGTTCATGAGCCTTGAAAGCGAAAGAGAAAATTTCACTTCCATTTAAGTGTTCTCATCTCATTTAACACTCAGCAATTGAGAAGTCGGTTCTACTCTGTCGTAAAATATTTTATTTTGTCAATTATGGGAAACCCAATCACTCAAATAATGCATATTGAGATGGAGCACAGCACCTGGAGAGTTATGGGGAATAATCATAAAACTGGCCGTGTATATGAGCACAAAGATAGAAATGTCTTCCAATTCCAGTGATTCCTGAAAATCAAGGATACCAATCATTCATTTCTCCCCTTTCACTACAAACTTAGACGCTTTTAGGTAGACACATTAGGCTGAGCGTCGTTATCACCAATTTTGCTTACAGATGAGGTCAAATCAAATAAAGAATGATAAGACAATCTAGCAGTGTTCACTCTCTGGCTCTGAATGGATGAATCGATGATAAATTGATCAATACTCATTAGCAAATCAAAATTTATGAATAAAAATAATTTCAGTAAATCCATTACACAGCATCAAGGTAAAGAAGCAGTTAGTTGGTTTGTGTGTGTGCATGTGTGTGCGTGTGTGTGCGCATGCATGTGTGAATGAACACAAGTAGATCAATGTCAAGTGTCTTCCTCACTTATCCTTCACTTCATTTTTTTCTAGTTTCACCTTCTGTTTGGAATACAGAACAACATTAGAATTAGATTTTTTAAATAAGCAAACATGTTGACAAAAATATTGAAAATACGTATGGCCTGAATTTGGAGAGAGAGTGAATGGTTTTGCGGTTTGGGAGTAGGAGAGAAAACAGGTGCATCTCCACAGAAGAGAACATGTGCTCAGTGAGCCACCAACGGGCTTGGCGTCCACTCACCAAAGGCAAGCAGTGCAGGCTAACCATCAGTGATCTTCCCCATGGCACCTCAGAGTCTCCAGTGTTCAAGTATTTATTTGTAGGTACAACATAGAAAGCTACTCCAGACTGTCTTATTAATTGATCTGGATGACAATGAAATGTCTCCCATTCCTGAGGGGACAAAAATATTCAGCGTGACTGCTGAAGCAGGGAGCCTTTCGTGTACTCCCAGTTACAACATAGCAAGTAGACTGGTGAGTGTCAGTTCTTCCAGGCCACTGCATGCTACTGCTCGAAGACCACCTGTAGGTCTGTACGACATTCCTGTCATGGTTCCAGCTGCTACTGTCATGAGGTCATCTACACCCCATGTTTTCTCAATGATAACAACAAATGCACTGTAGAGTAAATTCAGGTTACCTAGAGTGATAGCCCCAAGTTCCCCTTGCCTCCTTGCCATACTCAAAATCCACACATTTCTTGGTTAGGTGCAGCCCCTGCCATGCACTCTCCTCCAATGGTGAAGAAAGCTAGCTCAAACCTGCATCAGGTTTCTTTAGCTCTAGTTGACAAAATAAATGCATCAGTATCCTGAATGCGATAGTGGGGATCCACCTTTAAATGAGGAGATGAAGGTCATGCTTAGCTGTGGTCCCTACAGCAAAAGCAGAAAGACCCGCGTTACTATGACCATCTTTACATGCTGATCTTCCAGGTGCCGGCTCCAATTTGTTTTGTTTTTGCTTTTGGAGTGTGTGTGTGTGTGTGTGTGTGTGTGTGTGTGTGTGTGTGTGTTATGTATGAGCACATGAATATCTTTACTAAGCCTGGACTGTCTGGCCAACCAGCCAAAGAGACCCTCCAGCCCCTACTTCTGCAACATGAGGATCGTAGGAGGGCATCACCATTTTCTGTGGGTCAGGGCGATCTGAACTCAGTCTTCACGTTTACACAGCAAGCACTTTACCAACCAAGCTTTTTCCTTGTTCCTCTCTCTGAGTTTTCTTTTGCCTTCCTGCCTTTTTTTTTTCTTTTCTTAAACACACTTAGGCATTTATAGGGATTTCCAGCATATCAAAGGGTAAATTTTAATTACAAAGTTATTGTGGCAGTCTGGCCAGCTATAAAGCTTCACAGTTCTGTTTCCTTTATTACACAAAAAAATGGAGAAAACAACTATCTTGGTTTTTGTTGTTTTTATGTTTGAGAAACATACAAATAAGCAAGATTCTATTGTTAAAAATCTACTTAATGCCTCTTTGGTTGTCAGAAATTCTTATTTGCTACCCGATTAAAAAGACAAGTTCAAATTTTATTCTAAATGACAAGCAAAAGTTTTTTGTTTTTTTTTTTTTAAGAAAAAAAAACAAGAGCTGATTTCAAGGATTGGCTCATTTCATTACAACCTAACTCCTGGGATATGCTCTTGACAAAGCTTTCCTCGGTTCCTGGTCAACATTTCCACCTGTTCTGTATCTAACCTCTCTTGCTCCAAACACACAAGAGGATGGCGCAAAAGAACAAAGACGCTCAGCTTGATACTCTGGAGACAGAAGGAATGAAGTTCTGCAGCTACATCTCTAAGGATATGATTAGTCAATTTCCCTTTTCTTGACTTCACCCCTCTACCTCAGAATGTGTGCCCACAAATGGAGGTTCTGCCAAGAAGAAAGGAACTGTCGCAGGCCCATGCACCCCTCTTCATACCGAAACAACACGGTGTCTCTGTGACCCAAGCATGCTAACAAGTATGCAGATGAAAGGAGGCAGCACAAAGAAGGGACTTGAGGCCTGGTTGTTTGAATACTCAAAGATGCTATGCATCTGAAATCAACCATTTACCGTAACTGACTACAGAGTGTTGCTCAAATCAAAGTACTGAGCCTCAAAGAATGGTTCTTCTGATGCTTCAGGTTGACAGCCTCCATCGTCAGAAGAAAACAAGTTCTCGTTTCTTTTTAAAATATCATGTGTGTTTGAAGCCAAAGCATTTAGACAATAATATGTAGTAGAAAGGGGGAAGAAGAGAGGGCGCTTGAGTAGCTAAGTCTTATTGTGTTGAATAAGTGCAGCATGAAGTTTACATATTTACATAGGTGTCATGATGTAATCCAATGGCAGCAAATTCAAAAATTAGCAAATTAGTGTCTGGACATATACATTACATAGAATTGAGATGAACAATATAGCTACATAAAATAACCAGTATTGTTGGCAATGAAAAAATAGTGCTGCCTCTAAAAAATAAAATAAAATAAAAACAAGTTTCAGTCCTTCACATAGACATCTCAGGCTCACTGTCCTTAAGTCTCTATAACCTCCCCAAGTAGTGTTACCAACTGAGCTTGATCCCTGTTCACATAAAGTTGAACTCTGTTTTCTCAGTGTAGCATTTGTGAGCCCTCTTCACATTGTTAGGAAAGAGTTGCCGTGAGAAGGGTCATACGTGTGCACGAGCACTAGAACGCATCACATAGGAAACCTGTCTTGAGTCACCTAGAACCAGATACTGTATGCTGGAGTTGCTTCAGTTAGAGCTGCCTTAATCTGTCCCTTTTCTCGGAAAACATCTATAAACTTAATCACCTGCTTCATATCCAGCCCCCGATACTGTGAAACTTCCAAATGACAGGGCTACAATCCTTTTGTTCTTTGCCTCTGCCTTTGCATTCCCAGTGTCCTTGTCCTCGATGTACACACACTAGCTGATCTGCACTGAGCATGAACTAGCCAGCCACCCTTGTATAAATATCATTACATCCAGTCACTTTAGAAGCATTATGAAACAAGTACTCATTTTATCCCCATTTTATAGACAATGGATTGTCTTCACAGAGGTGTTCAGTAACTTGCCAAGGTACAAATTCTTACTTCTAAGTAGCACAGTCAGTTCTGGGAGCCGTGGAGCCACTCTTCCTCCACTAAGGACTCCATAGGAGCTTAATCAGTTTGTTCATTGTCTTGCTATTGGATATTTGCAATGAGAACGGGCGATTTCAGCAAGAGAGATCATCAGAATAGAGGAAGCAGCTGAAAATCCAGTTGTCCCAGTAAGAAGTCAAATGTCCTTGAAAATGCATCCGTGTTCCTTCTATCCCATGTTCAGACACCAGTGATGCCATCTCTTGATCTGTGCTGTGAACACTGCCCTAGAGGTAACGATAGTCACTTCTCACCTGCCTGCCCTATCTATGATCTCTCCTTCTGGAACACCAGACTCCACACTATCAAAACTGTGGCATCAGGGATGCTAGTATGGATTGGGTCAAAAGAACTTAGTGAAGCTGTCTCCTTTGTCTGAAAGCCAAAGCTTGCAGAGCAAGGGACTGTACCTTGATAATTTTTGTGCCTGTTGCATTGCCTTTCAAATAAGAAGCTCTTGATGTTGGAATCAGTTACATGGGAGTCTTGTCAGGTTGGGCTACTCTTTAAGTCAAGCAAAGGGCAGTCCAGATTGACAGAATAGGCTGAGCAAAGAGTGGAGTAAGCGCATGTAAAATTATGCACATACAGATTTGTAATTTTTGCCTTAGATTCTGAATTGTTAGAAATGTGTTCAGCTTTACAACTAATAGAAAGCAGAATAACATAACAAAGCCAATAAATGTCCCCTTGTCTAACAAATAAAGCAAGGTCAGGGGTAGCAGCGGTCAGCTGCTTGGTGTGCACTAAGACTCCAGCTACTTTCTGCTGTGCCCCCGGCCATGTTCAGTGCCATGGCTTTTCCTCTACGTGACTGTCAGCCTATGTTTGAATAATGGTTCCGTGCATCGCATCCCCACCAGGACAGGGAGAAGGGGAAAGGGGACCACCAGCCATCCCCTTTCCAGGAGAGGAGTATGTCACCAGAAGTCCCGATTCCCACTTTATGTAGACTTTTCCCTATCTATTTCCAGACAGCATTTGCAGTACTGTCACTCATCCCCATGGAAAGCTGGGAGAAAATTAGTTTTCCCAGGTTGTTTAGTAAAAGGAGACAGCTGAGGGAGAGGTTACCAACGACTGTGGCTCAATCAACCCACAATACCTGCCACCGGCTCTGCCTTCTTCCTCTGCCTCGTGTGAGAGCTTTTCTCATGGGATGCATACCTATGCTCGCTCCCTATGATATCTTACCAGCTAATACATCAAAATTAGTTCCAAGGAGAGAATCTGAGGTTTCCATTAAGTTCATAGTGGCAATAGCAGCTACTACTATGGTATCTCCATCGGAATTGCTCAGCACAGTCACTGATGGCGACTTGAATTAGACTGTGCCTTGTTCTGCTTGACTGTTTGTGTAGAGTAGTTATCAGCACCTCTGTCCCCTTTCCCCAGGAACTACAATAGCTCAAAATGCCTCCTCTGCATCCCAAATGCCCTCTGAGGGTAGAAGGGGAACCACTGAGCAAAGGAATGGAGCTCCGAGGCGAATTGTCAGAAACCAACGCAGGAAATTAAGAAAGAGTGGGGAACTATAAAAATGGCTCGATCTGGGGAAATGTTTGCTTCCCACAGCACGTACAGACTGAAACCAAATATGGCAACAGAAAACTGTAACCCCTGCACTGGGACTTGGGAAGAGGTGGAGAAAGGCAGGCCCTAGACCTCACTGGGCTGATAGAGATGTACCAGAGAGCTCCTGACTCAGTACTCAGACTCAGAGAGAGACACTGCCTCAAAATATAAGATGACAAATTATTGATGGTAGATAATGAACATCATCTGCCTCTGACTTCTACATGAACCTGCACATATACATATAGACACACACACACATGCATACACACACACAAATACATGTATTGAAAGAGAAGTGTGATAAATCAACAAGGCCTCGGAATCCCTGAAAACTCAGTGCCCACTGAAAAGGAGAAAAGCCTCAGTAACTTTCCTTCACAGTTTGCACTTAGAACTTACAAGGTAGACATCACCTGAAGTCCTGGTGTCACCAATGTCACTTCCTCCCGCAATCCATCAAAGACCACAGATGGAATTAGAATAGGGAGAGTTAGGATTTGCCACTCTTTAGAGAATGACCAAAAACAGTAGGCATAGACACACAATCACACTCAAACAGGCTGTGCAAATAAACTTGTGAAAAGAAGTGTTTCCATTCCAATATCACCTACCCACCATGAAGCTGACCCACGGAATGCACACAATTACACTCTTCTTTCTAAATGGTCTTTATTTGCATCTGGGGACTGAAGAACTAGATTAAGGTGGCCACTAAAGACGTTTGCTGCTCCAATATTCGTGAGCTCTGTCCATTCGTGTGTTCTGTTACTGGGGTGAGGGCGAGCGATAAAGATTCCCCAGTTTGCAGACATTGCTATGGACAGAGAGCCTTAGCCTGTGCCCCCATGCTTATGTCTGTGGGCACATGGGGAGTGTGGGGTTACAGAGCATTGCTTATAGCAGCTATCAATACACTCTCTTCCAAGGATCTTGAAGCCAGCACTGTCTTCCAATACTTATTTCCATGACTGCGTTAAGTGGGCAGGGGTTAAGTATGCCTATCTTAACACAACAAGAATAATAATAATAAAAAAAGCATTGTTTTTAGGTGGTATTATCAAGTTCCCCCATTTATCACTGGATAAGTGAGCTGAGATTTCCAGTGAAACGGTTCTGTTTTTATCTCTTAAAAGAATAAACTTTAATGGCAGTTTTCCACAAAGTTGAAGAGCAAAAATTACAATAAAATACAGTTTCTTTGTACAATATGCTTGATGTGTTCTTTCAGAGCTGATCTTTTGTTATTAACAATGAAGATTTAGCACTTATGCAGCTCTTTTAATCCACAAAGCACTTCTCAAATGTTGACTAATTAAACATCACAAGTACCCTGGGAATAAGAAAGAGTGTTACCACATTAGAAATTATATGCCTTCTGTAGCATGTATATTAAATACTTTATTTTGAGCTGCTCAGAATATTAGAGACACGGATGAAGAAAATTTCATTTTCACTAATTAGTTGTCTTCTTTACATAATGCAGTAGAAAATGATAATGGAAGTATTGATTAGATATTCCAAAACTCTCATTTCAATGGAATAATATAAGGCCAGGGAGTCTTGGTGTACTTAATGTGACATATCAAGATTTAAAGCACAATAAAATATTACCATTAATTGGATTGTTTTCAATCAACCTTTGCAAGAGGGTAAAAATAAAGTCATTTACAATAAGAATTTCTATCATTTAGCAAGCATCCGCTACGCTAGACACAATTCTATGTGGTTTACATTTATCAGTCATCCCAGTTCTGGCAATGAAGTACATGTTTCCATTTCACAGATGAAGAAACGGGAGGGGGGGGGGAAGAGAGGATTGAGTACCTTGAAAGTGGTTCAACAGATGCTAGTTTAGGCTCCCTGGCAAAGTCGGTGTTCCTAAGCCCAGAGTTTATCATTAAATAGACAGCTGAAAGTAAAGATTTTCAATTGCATGTTAAAGGCCCGAGGGCAGTTATTAGGATGCAGTCTGCCCCATTCCTTATAAGCCTTCAACATAACAATTAAAATAGAGAGCCAGCTAAAGTTCTGGCACTATTTCAGGTTTACAAAACAAAATGATATATTTCATACTTTTCAAAAATGATTTTAATGCTTGATAAATTATTTCAAATGCACATATATTAAAAGTATCTCTAACACTAACGAGAGTAAAATTTTTGAATTTTTAATTTGTCAATTTGTCTGTTAATAACTTCTAAAACAACTGTTAAACCTAACACTGAGTGGGGGGGGAAATGCCATATGTAAATTTTTCCTTTAGATATGTAAAACTAAAGAGTGTGTGTGTGTGTGTGTGTTATAATGCAAGCTAAGCACAAGCAGCATAAAACTCTCATACCAGAAAGAAACTAATTCTAACTAATCTTGGTCAAGATTCAGTGTTTCAAACTCCATAGTGAGTCCGGGGCTAGGCGAAAGAGTTTTCTGCACTTGCCTTATATGTGGAGCTTCTGCTACGAATCTTTGCCAAGGAAGAAGAAATAATGTTTTAAAAATTTGTCTAGCATCCTATCTGTATTTGACTATATTACTACAAATATCTTGATAGAAAAGGCAATGCTCATTTACTATGATTTAATGTGCCAAGATACATAATTTAAAATGTAGGTTGAATCAAAGTACAATCTCATCCTGTTTGATTGTGGATTAGATTTCATGATGCAGTGACCTTGAATCTATGTTTCAATAAAATGCTGGGGAAAAAAAAAACCTAAATGATCAATGCAAATCCTCCCCTACCCCCCAGTGTTACAGTAGTGACTCTCTTGTACCAGCAATGCTTTAAAAGTCGTCTTGGAGAAAGCTCCTCCCACCACCGCTTTGTTGAATCAGCCCAGAGCGCATCCCTGCATTTCCATCCTGCTCTTCATCTCCATTTTTACTCTAAGTCCCTTCCCCACCTCTGCTCCCCCAGAAATGAGAGGCATGGTCATAAAATGTCACAAGTGGTGAAGACATTAGAAAAATGCCTTAAATTTTAAAAAGCGTGCTTGGTAATAGTTCACTTACAGGAAAGACGTGCTTGACTCTATTGTGATGCACACACAGCATCCCGTTAGCAACATCATCCTTTTCCTGTGTCCTTAGGATATAAACTTTGATTAGGCATGGGGTTTACAATTAACCATGCCAATGATAATTGAAAATTCTTATTAGCTTAATGCCAGCTTCATGAGCCCTCAACATTGAGTAACTCATTTCCTCTGCTTCATCACAAAAACAACAGCCATTTCAAAGGTATATGTCAACAGAAGAGCCATAAAATTAGCAATGACTAGACAGCACATGGAAAACCGTTGAACGTTTTACAGTTAATTCAGGATGGAAAGGTCTTCATTTTCACTTTTGTTTTTCAACTATGGCTTTGGAATTGGAAACCTACCATACCGTCTGAACAAGGCCAGTCGGGGAGAAGCTGTGCACAGACAATACTTGTAAATCTTCAGCAAGTCTCTAATCCATGTTATGGAGCCTCGGCATCAAACGAATCTTCCAATTTAGGAATCAATCATCTTGATGAAAGCACCAAATTTGGTGATGCTCAAAGACAGCTGCAGTAAGGAGAGGGGAGGGCGACGAACAGCAGGGCGCACTATGTTCTACCTCGTCTCGCTAGGGAATCCGTGTGCTGTGATGTTTGCTCACAATTCAGCCGTGAAGTGAAGCGACTGTATGACAAATGAGTTGTAACACGAATGTCACAAGGACTGTCGAGGTAGGGAAGGAGTGTTTCCGGCCTAAGGACAATATCTTGCTTTTATAGCTTCATTGTAGAAAGAAATACATTTACTGTTTTATAATGTAAATGGTTTTGTTGTAAAGAAGTTTTTCTTATGAGTGTCTACAGAGTTTGGGTTATACTATGGAATACATATGGATTATATATGAGTTCTTATGATATATGTATGTGTATATAATTTTCTTGTCTAGACTTTTCTGTCTTGTATCTACTAGTGTTTTCTCTCTGTGTGTGTGTCTGTGTGTGTACATGTGTGTGTGTGTGTGTGTGTGTGTGTGTGTACATGTGCAGAGAGAGTATGCATGGAAACCAGAAATTTACAGCAGGTGTTTTCCTGAATTGTTCTCCACTTTGTTTTGTGAGGCAGGGCCTCTCCCTGAACCTGGAGGTCACCAATTCAGCTATATTGGCTGGCCGGAGAACTCCAGGAACCACCTGTCTTTGTTTCTTCAGGGGTGGGAATACAGTCATGGACCACTATGCCTGGCTTTTACTTTGTGTTTAGAATCCAAACTCAGGAGATCATGCTTGTACAGTGAGCGCTTAATGACTAGATAGATGTTCTCACAAGTCTTAATAATCTCTTTTCCTTAAAAGATACGATTAGGGGATTGTATTCTGCTGGGGCATCCCAGGTCAAATGAAGAAAAATGGTGAAGAAGGGACAACCAACAAAACATGCCAAAGGGATGCAACAGGGCTGTTATTTATCCCTCGAAAAAAATTTTATCACTGTTTAATATTATCTGAGCTTTAAGCATAGGAATAATGATGTGGTGTATATGTTGAGTGATTTCTGTGTTGTATGTAGCAGAAAATCCAACTCAAAAGTTCCTTACATTATGAAATAAACTTATCAGTTACATTAAGTTAGCTTGGGGAAGACTAGATTTAGTAGCTTTGTTGGTTTCACCAAGGAGTCAACTAAAAATCTATTTTCTACACTTTGCAGTGTTGATTTTACTTTCTTCTGTCACCAATTTCCCATGATCCCATCCCTAGCAGTTGTAAACCTGATGCCCTGATATCATCCCAGCCAAAAAAAGAAAAAAAAAGAGTTGATAAATTAAGAACAAAATTCTTAGGTTAAGATACCCTTAGTCTAGACTGGATCACATGTATCTACACCAGAGATTCATGGTGAGAAGACTGAGTGACGGCCCAGTCCAGAGGTAAGAAAAGGGTCAATATTACTAGCAAACCCACTGGCTGAGAATAGAAGGAGGTAGGATTGGAGGCAAATATTTCAAGACAAAGTAAAATTAAATAGTAAAATATGTGCTGTTTTTCAGCCTATTATTTTCCTAGTATGATTAAAGTGTTCTTGATCTACAATCTTCATAAAATAGAATGAGAATGTGAAAATTTCGTAGATGGTTATTGAGTGAAAAACAAAGATAACCAAGCTTTCAGATTCTTGAGCCTGAGGGAGGAAAAATCTGAAATAGACCCAACAGACTTTATAAGAGTAAATGCAAATAAAATATGTGTTCTGCGTTATTTTCCTTCCATAAGGATAAAGATGCTGGTCTCCTGGATTCCCTGTAATGAGTTCTTGCTATCAGATTCCCTGTCCTATCACAGAGCTATGCTAGAATGCACTGTCATTATGGCTTAGAGTGGCAGAATTAGCCTGGCCTCTTGCCTAAGCATCTTGTCACTCATAAGCATAACAACCACAACAAGGGCCAACTTCTACTAACTGCTTACTATGAGCCAGACAGTGTGCTAAGAGTTTTATATGTATGCTTTCGTTTAAGTTTCACAGCTCCATTGGGTGGTAGTTATTATTATCCTTGTTTTGCAGATGAGGAAATGAAGTTGGGTTTCTTCTCTCTCAGGTCAGAGCCTGTAAGCAGTGTAGAAATCTTTCTCTGTGTCCCGATGAGAAGCAGAGAATTAATCTATATAGAGTCAGCTATTTTTTTTAAAGATGAGACTCATTTTTTTTCTTGAGGATATATTTATGTACTCTTTGAAGATAGTTACCGTGAATTATATTCTTTGCTTGCCTGATTCAGCTACTTGTGACTGTAATGACAGTACAATGGAGTGTTAGTGGATGAGTTAATCTGCTGAAGTATAGTCCTAAGCTATTAGGGTGCTTTGAAAGAAAATGGCCCCCAAGAGAGTGGCACTATTAGGAGGTATGGCCTTGTGGGAGGAAGTGTGTCACAGGGAGGTGGTGCCTTGAGGTCTCATATATGCTCAAGCCACATCCAGTGAGACAGACCACTTCCTGTTGCCTTGAGTCAAGATATAGTACTCTCAGTTACTTCTCCAGCCCTATGTCTACCCGCATGCCACCATGTCATATCATTATGATAATGGACTAAAGCTCTAAAAATCTAAGCCACCCCAATTAATTATTTTTCCTTTAAGAGAATTGCTATGGCCATGGTATCTCTTCACAGCAATAGAAATCCTAACCAAGACAACTATGGTTCAAAGTGATCACTTTAACTTATAATAGACACAGAAGACATAACTGAGTCTTAAAAGTTTCTGTGTGCTTCACTGTGGTGGTGGTATGTGCCTTTTATCCCAGCACTCATGGTGTAGGAGGTCCTTTTGTCTATGTGTTGCTTCCATTAGTTAATAAAGAACTGCTTTGATCCCATGGCAGGGAAGAACAGAACTATGCAGGGAAAGCTAGGCTATATGCTAGGAAGAAGAAGGGCAGAATGAGGGAGATGCCATGGATTCACCACCGGAGGTTGATGTGCCGAATCTTTGCTGGTAAGCCACTGCCACATGGCAATATACAGATTGCTAGAAATGGGTTAAATTAATAGAAGAGTTATCCAATAAGAAGCTAGAGCTAATGGGCCAAGCAGTGGTTTAATTAATACAATCTCTGAGTGAGTATTTCGGTTCTGGGTGGCCAGGATGAACAAGCAGCTTTCTTACAACACACTCAGAAGGTAGAGACAGGTAGGTCTCTGAGTAGTGAGTTCAAGGTAAGCCTGGTCTATAGGGTGAGTTTTGGGACAATCAGGGCTACATAGAAAAATCCTGTCTTAAAAAATCCTGTCTTAAAAAAAAAGTTTTTATATACTAAGTTGACATTGATTCCATTTTTACAATTAAGCACTTCAACTTCACTCGGCTCTTTCTACACAAGAAGCCAAGAAAACACTGCATAAAAAAAAATAAGCCTAGCTTGATTTTTGCCTTGTATCTATAGATTAGCTAGAGTTTCCTTGAACTGGACTCAGACTGTCCTATCACACTGCTCAAGTGACACTAGCTATTTCTGGTATATTTCTTTATTCTTTTCTTGGCAAAAAAAAAAAAAAAAAAAAAAAAAAAAAAAAAAAAAAAAAAAAAAAAACAGGAGAAAAAAAAGAGAGAAGCACTTGCCAAATCGTGACTCACGTTTCATCAGTCAACATTATTTAACACCACTAAGATCAACACCAATGTGGCAGAGCAATAATATGTCTCCAATGGACATCTTAGAAAGGGAATACATTGGGGCCAATTATTGTTTAAAAGATAACTTAGTACATGTCTCCAACTACAGGACAAGGGGAAAAGATTAACATATAGTGAACACACACTACATTTACTTCGCAGTTTAGAAGGCACTGTGGCCTAGATTCGGTGTAGGAATTATTGTGTTATGAGATGGCAGCAATGAACAAAAGACTAGTGGCAAGACAAATACCATTTCCTTTTGAGTTCCAGCTGTAATTCTATTAGGAATCATGTTATACCTTGTTTTGTACTGAAAAAATTGAGGAATCAAGAGAGTCAATAACTTGGTCAAAGTCACACATATGATAAGTAACAGAGAGGAAAGCAGAGTGCAAAGGCTGTTTATTACCTTGGAAAGAAAGCTGAAATTGGCTCAGTCTCATCAATTTTGCTTCCTAATGGTAGATCAGCTTTCATGTGGCTTTCAGAGGATAGGGAAAAAATGTGCAAAGCAAGCATGGTGGCACATGCCCCTAAGTTCAGCATTCAGCTAGCTTGTTTGGGCTAAAAAGGAGTTTTGATACAAAGCCATCCTACTTTCAAAAGTCTCACTGAGCATTAATGAAAAGTTAGTTTCTGAAAGGAAGTCTAAAATAAAGTAATTCACTAGAACTGTCAAGTGCTATAGAGTAGGGAGATTAAGATGTTCCAGAAAACTCACAGCCAGAAGGCTCCTCTGTTGTCCTCCATTGTCCTGTTTGGGGGTTATCATTTTTAGGACGCAGTGACAGATCATGAATGCTCTTCACTTACTTAACGCCAATACTTCACATCTAAGGGAGGAAGACTTAAGACTTAATTTGTCCCTGTATAATGCCACTCCAATGTTTACTGTTTCAGTTACAAGTGATAGAAAGTCTACTTAAGCGTAGAAAATGGAATCTATTAGCTCATAAACCTGGAAATGCAGGAATGATTGCTGCTTCAAGTACTTCTAGGCTTAGGAGTGCACATTAGGGCCAACCCAACACTCCTCAGCTCTGCCAGTCGTTGCATTTCTCTGTATGTAAGTTTTTCCACTCTAAAAGGACTATCTCCACGTATCTCCATGTATCTGTCTCTGCATCTTGTTATAAAAGGAAAGCCAGGCAGTGGTGGCACACACAGTTAATCCAGCACTTCAGAGTTAGAGTTAGGGTGATCTCTGTGAGTTTGAGGACAGCTTGGTCAACAAAGAGAGTTCCAAGACAACCAGAGCTATACAGAGAGACCCTGTCTTGAACCCTGCCCCACAAAAGGATATAAAAGCAGTATTGCCGGGTGGTGGTGGTGCACGCCTTTAATCCCAGCACTCCGTAGGCAGAGGAAGGTAGATCTCTGTGAGTTTGAGACCAAACTGGGTCTACAAGAGCTAGTTCCAGGACAGTTAGGGCTGATACACAGAGAAACCCTGTCTCAAAGAAAAAAGCAGTACTAAGCACTTTGCATGCACACACATGCACATGCACTCTCACACAGAGAGAGAGAAAGAGGGAGAGATATCACTGAGGGACTCTAATTTATCTTCACTGGGTTATAGGCATATGCCCAACACACACACACACACACACACACAGAGAGAGAGAGAGAGAGAGAGAGAGAGAGAGAGAGAGAGAGAGAGAGAATCAGATGGGGGAAATATCACAATATCACTGAGGGACTCTAAGTTGTCCTCTCTGGGTTATAGTCATATCCCCACCATATGACTCAAACACAAGAGGAAAGACAAGATACCATGGGGCCCAGTCTTGTAGCCAAAGACCAGTGGTTTGCTGGGGTTGACATTTCATCAAAGGTCTTGAGCAATTCTCAAAGACCAATCTGGTCAGTCTGATATGACTGTTGTCTTAATTAGGTGTGCCTTAAAATCAAAGCATTGTAATGTTTCCTTTCCATGGGAGGGGAAATGTTAATGCTTACATGCTATTCTTTCCCCTTTTTCTAGAAAGCATGGCAGGGACTTAAAGAAGCACCTGTATTAGTTTTCTGATAACAGATGGAGTATAGAGGAGAAAATAGCACACATTGGCAATAGAGCCAAATGCAATTTTCTATAGATAGCATTGGCCTGCTACTGTCCAATTTAAAATGCATTCGAAAAATTGCCACCAGATGAACTTCATAGCCAGCTTTAGCTTTGAGGAAAATAAAAGAAATCTAATGTTCAGCAGATATCCTATAATGGTTTTCTTTTGCTTGGGATTTTTTTTAATTAATACTCTTGCATGCAGCTGTTATATATTGGTCACTCATAGCTCATCCTTCTGGACCTCTCCCCCAAGATATACATATGTACAAACAGACCTTCTCAATGGTGAAGAGTATCTGCCAGCTGTAATGGATTTTGACTTTCAGGTAAATTGAGAAAAGCTCATTTTTACAGCATGGCTAAAATTATTTTTTTTTCTTAATGGCCTCATTCCCAGACAGAATGTGAATCTCTAAGTAATAACATTGAAATTGGCTCACAATTAAAAGTGCAAAATGATTTATTATTTCACTCTGTCTAGAGCAGCTCTTAGGTGTCATGCTCTGAGCCAAGCACCAGGAGCAACAAAATGAGTGCAAGCCGTCCTTGTCTTGAACAGCTCACAGCCAAGCAGGGGGAAACTTCAAGAAACACAGGAAGTGTGACCAACCACTGTGTCTCTGGGCTATGACAACTCAGAGAAGCCAACACTTCACTTTTCCCGTGAAACGGGGCACGGGGAGCAGAGAAGAGCTTTTCAGATGAAATTCATGATGAAGAGGGGGGAGTTTTCTAACCAAAGGCCTGGTGAGGGTCATATTCCAGAAAAAGAAAGCAGCACCCTATCGCAGAGCTTTGTGGACAAGCTGGACCACTGACAGGACAAGCCAGTCAGGCAGGAATAGTCCAGAAGCTAACAGCAGTGAAAACACAGAAGATGGAGTGGAAATAGCGTGCCATGCCTAAGGGTTTAGAAAAATAACTCAGGAGACAGGGTAAAAGGCGTGTGGGAAACGTGAGAGAAACTGGTAAGACTAAGGTGGTAGAGAGGGCTGGCAGGGGCCTACAGAAAGATGGTGGAAGTCTACAATATGAAGGACAGAGCTAAGGCGGGAGAAGAATCAAAATGCCCCCATGTGTTCAGTGCAGAGGTTGGCTAGAGTTATCTTTAAAAATGCTGGAGAAGATTCTAGAAGCAGATGAGCAGGCAGGGAACACATTTGGCAGGGAGCAGAGCTGTGACTGCCTGTGCTACTACTCAATGTGAATTTGGCCCTGCAAAGAGCTACATGGAACTGTCAGTTTTACCTACAGAACACTATTCTTTGATCTATTTTGATTACTATCAGCTATGATGTGTTCACTGTGTCAGTTCACATGTTATTAAATAACAGCAGAGAACAAGTCAACTCTTTCTATATTCCCAGTACTGTATGCTGGGTGTACTTTGAGTACCAGCCATCGCATGCCTTACTGAACCTTTGACCTTCATCATTATGCTTTTTTGGAAATGAATACCGTCTGTGAGATGTGTGACCTTCTTCTTCTTCTTCTTCTTCTTCTTCTTCTTCTTCTTCTTCTTCTTCTTCTTCTTCTTCTTCTTCTTCTTCTTCTTCTTCTTCTTCTTCTTCTTCTCCTTCTCCTCCTCCTCCTCCTCCTCCTNTCTTCTTCTTCTTCTTCTTCTTCTTCTTCTTCTTCTTCTTCTTCTTCTTCTTCTTCTTCTTCTTCTTCTTCTTCTTCTTCTTCTTTCTGACCTCGAATAATGACCAGTTTAAGCTGAGACCTGATATTTCATAGCTTCCAGTTTTCATGTGGGGGTGGTGTCATTTGAGTATGCATTAAACCTTTTCAAGCAGTATCTTCTGCCTTAACATAAGGGACTCAAGGCCTAAAGATGCTCCTGGGTTAGGATTAAGTTATTGTCTACAAAGGTCATTATCTACTAGTCGATACATATGTAAAACTTTTATCAATAATGTTTCAAGAAAATGCTTGCCACTATAACTTTTATAGTGATCTTAAATAGCATATTAAACAGAGATCTGAGATTTCTCTCACTAGGTATTGGAGGGCAGGTGTCTGCTCTTACATGACACTGGCTTGTTTTTCATTTACTTTTCTCTTAATGCATTTGGGAGTTGTTAGAGTTTCTTATATAAAAATATGATTGATTGTAACCATGACAGCAATTGCATTCTAGCAAAAGTAACCATTATAGTAATTTTCTTCAGGGAAGAGAAATCTAACTAGCTAAAGTACCTAGTTACTTCCTCACCCATTAACTCTGCAAATTTTTAACACAAAAGTACTTGATAAGGGAAATATAGATTGAAGAACACAAAACGGAACACAGCATTTATGAAACTACTTCCATTAGGTAGCGCAAACTTTATGTAGCTGCTAATCCTAAGTCAAGTGAAGCAAAATAGAGCGGGGGGGGGGGAGGGACATAAAATTTCTGCACTAGTGGATAACTTAAGCTAAGTCCTCAGTTGGAGCCTTTTTAAAGGTGGCTCTGAGATACATTTTTTTTCATTTCCACACTACAGAACGTAATGATTTTCTAAAACCAGAAAGATGTATTCATATCATGCCTTTAGAAGATTGAATCAAATGATATATGAACATATTACGATTGAAAATAGAGAAAGTAAAAAAAAGCACTTACACGTGTGCATAGACAAGATGATGCCTCTTATGGTAACGACCAGTACATGTTAAGACGCAAGTGAAACAGCATTCGCATTTAATTTCATGTATTCTGCCACACACCTGAATAGTAATTAGCAACTAAAATAAGAGACGTGTGGTTCTGCATGTATTGATAAAATCTTCGTGCAGTATTCGTCAGCCAGCAGCAATTTAACATGAGCTGCACATTGAGACAAAACTAGTTCATCGTTTCCACAGCTTCTTTTTAAAATTACATCTCTTGATGATTGAAAGCAACATAATAACTAAAAGATTGATCAAAAGTAAGGGAAATCTTTGTTCCGTTGGGAATTACTTTGAAAAATATTTTTGGTTAGCCATGTTCATCAAACAGAACAAAATAGAAGCCCCCAACTCCGTGTGCAAATACATACAGTAATTCAAAGCAACTTAAACCAATTGAATCAGCTCAAAATTTTCAACTTTAAAGGGGTACAGAGGACATTGGTATGCTGTTTCTGCCTTGCCTTACCCTGCTGTTGAAGTGGCTTCACAATTTCAAAGGAAAGCTTTCTTTTGTAGTTTAACTTCGTAAGTCGCCTTGGCTGCCTCTCTTCATCTGTCCCCAATTCCGTTGTTTGCCTCTGTATTTAAATTAGCTTTGCAATACCATGTGATTTATTTTTGGAGTTATCCTTGTACAAGAGAATTTACACTTACAAGCCATATCTTTAAAACTACTACCTTTATTTTTTCACAGTGTCCCACAGATTATAGATTCTTTTGCCTCCCTAACCCTTGCTCTATAGTGCAAGCTAGGTCTTACTACATGTGGTAGAAATGTCAGAAGTGTGTGTGTGTGTGTGTGTAAGTGTGCATTCACATGAGCCTGTTTGCTTTACAAGTCAAATTCTAGAAATTTAGCATAATGTTAACCCCAAGGAATCATTCAACAAAGTCTTATTTTCTTGAAGCTGTTTGTGTCTCCTGTATCATTACAGAAGTCCACAAAGGTAAAAGGTAATTACAAACAATTAGACCACCAGACATCAAAACAAAAGGTTTCAAAGAAAAGAATCTAATACATATCTTCTAAGAAAAATCACAGTGGCACGACAATTATGATGCTTTGGGAGTTGCCCACAAACAAAATGCCAACTCAAACTTGAATAAATGGCAGGCAGAATCTGTGGCTCGTGTATCAGAGGGCAGAGGGCATTCTGACATAAATGATCAGACTTCTAGGCTTATATGACTGCATTTACCTCAGTACTTCTGTATTTTGATAGGTTCCACCCATCAACTACCTGTTTTCAGGTTGCAAAGTCGAAACTAGCAGCAGCCAGATATTATTCTTTCTCACTCACCATCTTCCATGACCATGCTGTAGGAACTCCTTCAGCCAGTAGCCTTTAAGGTACCAGCCCACTTGGGCGTGGCCTCTTATACTATAAATGCCAACGTGAAGCACAATCACTTTCCCTCTCCCTGATTGTGGATTCGTTCCCTGTTCATGCAGAGGACTGTGATCTGTGAGTCTACCCCTAAATAAATAACCCTTGATTACGTACAATTCTGAGCTAGTGTGGGATGATTTTGTAACTTCTTTATTCAGTGCATGGTCTCCAGTCAAAGAATGAAAGCCTTGAGATTCGTTTCATTGGGTCTATCTTGAGTAATCTGTAGTGACAAATACAATAAGACAGTTGTATTGGCTTAGGTCATCCAGGGCATCTGCCTAGCACACACCAATATGACCCTGTCTTGCATATACTGATATGACCCTGTGGGTATGAAAATGTCAAACTGCTTCTACATGAGAGGAAAAGTAACTGATTCTCCCTGTTCACCCCCCGCCAAGTCATGCTTACTGCATCAGCAGGCTAGAATGGTCTTGGTTTCTCCATTATTTTCTAGCAACTAGAAAGTCAGCATCAAAAGAGTAAGAATCTAGTTTAACCCTGTTTTAGCAATTCAGCACACATCCCTGCTGTTTGGATGGGTCATGCACAGGTTGTTTGAACATTTTGAACACCATTCCAGACTACAGCTCAGGAAAGAATTGACTGCACCGTTTTAGTTCCCTAGGGAAGCTACAAGAGCAAAGAAAAAAACTTGGTTCACTATAATCACAGAATTTTGTTCTCTCATCATTTGAAGGCTAGAAATCCAAAATTCGGGTATTGGCTAGGCAATGCTCCCCCAAACAGTCTCTAGGAGATTTCTCCTTGCCTCTCTCCCATTGCCCTTGGTATGTCCCAGCATTCTTGAACTCTGCTTTTCTTTTCACATGGCTGCCCCCATTCTCTGTAAATGTCTATATGTCCCTGTCTTGGTCACTATGCTATTGCCTTGAAGAAACATTATGACCACTATAACTAATAAAAGAAAACATTTAATTGGAAGCTTCCTTATGGTTTCAGAGGGCGAGTCCATGACCTTCATGCCAGGAAGCATGGCAGGAAGCAGGTAACCATAATGTCAGAGGAGCAGCTAAGAGCTTACGCTTCATCTGTAATCAGAAAGCTGAGGGACTGGGCCTGGCATGGGCTTTTGGAGATTCAATGCCTACCCTAAGTGACACACCTCCTCTACTAAGGCCACACCTCCTAATCCTTCCTAAACAGTCCACCAACTGGGAACCAGGCATTCAACCATATGAGCCTATGGGGCCATTCTCATTCAAACCACCACAATACCTGTTCTCAGAAGGACATCAATCCCTAGTCTATGGGCTACTCTCATCTAATGTAGCCTCCTGTTAACTTGATTTTATCTGCAAGACTCTATTTCCGAATATCAAATTCACAATTTTGCCTGGACATGAGTTCAGGGTTGACAAGTTTTAGCCTAGTTACTATGCAATGGAAACACAGACAAGTTGTTAGGAAAGTCCCTACAATATTCATTACAGGTACAAGACCTCCTGGGTCTTAGCTCTTTTCATTTACCTGGCTTTCGCCAACAGCTTTATAACTAGCTGGCATTTCGGATTTTATGTGCATTTGCTGAGCAGGATATTATGTTTGACTTTAAGCCTAGGTACATGGACTCCAGAAAGCACTTTTAAAGCTGTCTAGCCAAGCTTATATCTGTATGACAATCCAAGCATTGTCAAGCAAACAGGCAATACATTCTACCTATGCAAATCTTCTTATGTTTCAGATTTATGTAGTTGTGATTAAATAACAATTCACGGAAAACTTTTCAGGACCTGTGATATCTCTTTCCATTAGGCATTTTCTCTACCAGTAGATAACAAAACTATTATCCTTTACCACATGGCCCCTGCTAGAACTAAGAACAAGAGCTAGGTGTACGGCTCGGTTGGTAGAGTAGCAAACATGAAGCCCTAGGTTAGATCCCCAATACTACATTAAGCAGATATGGTTGGGCAAACTTTTACCTCTAAACTTGTGAGGTCAAAGTAGATAGATCAGAAGTTCAAGGTCATTCTTGTCTTCATAGATGGTTTGAGGCTGGACTGGACTAAGTGAGACCCTGTCTCAAAAAGGGAAAAGGAGGACAGCAAGATGGCTTGTTATGTAAAGTTGCCCGATGACCTAAGTTTAATCCCCAGGACCAATATAGTAAATGAAAGAACCGGCTCCCATTCATTGTCCTCTGACCTCCACATGTAGCTGTGACATGTATACACCCCCGACACACATACAAAATAAATAAATACACTATAAAAGTGGGATGGCCAAAAATAAATTAAGAGAGTTCTAATCGTAATTATAAAGTCTGAAAAGGCAATGGCTCAAACAATTATTGATTTCTTCCTATGTAAAAACCAAAGTGCGTACCATCCAGGGTCCACATTGCAGCCTACCCACATTGTTGAAGACCTAACCACTTTCTGCTTTGGTTTCTTCCATCCTGAACACACGGTTATCATCCTATGGTCAAAAGAAGCTATTGTCATTTTCTCAGGAATGACTGAATTCTGCTTGTATAACACTGAGACAGTCCTAAAACACATGGCCAAATACAGCAACAGGAGTAGCTGGGAAATGTAGTTTTTGTCTAAACAACCACAGGCCCGGCTAATTTGAAGTTCTTTATTAAAGAAAGAAAGGGAAATTAATATGCGGTTTGAGGATAATTATCATTCCTTCACAAAAGCAGTGTGTGCAGAGGAAAAAGTGATGGGCATCTGCCAATAGCTTTTTATACCACGCCATTATGATGCCTAGTCTCAGAAGTGTTTTCAGATTTTTACTATGATACCTACATTTGCCTTCTTTAGCAGTTACATAATTGGCCTACTGTGGTGACTACTGAAGCCAGCAGGAAGTTCTAATATCCTGTAAAGAAAGAAAACAGAATTTGAAAAGTAACTATTTTGTGAAACAAGAGACATTTAGCCCCTATCTTGGGTGATGTGTTTTCAATTACATCAAACAGTTTAATGAGTCAGACTAGAGTCTCAACTTTACACTTACCAAACTATCTGCATAGTGCTACAGCAAAATGAGATTCTAAGTCGCTTGAGAAACCTGGAACCCTCCTTGAAGCCAGATTCTTCCCTAATAGGAAGAGGCATATCAAGGTCTTTATAAATATTTAACAAAAATATGAACAGAACATTGTAGCAGAAACAAACTAAAACAAACAATGATAATATTGGTAAGGGGGAGGGAGAAAAAATAAAATATTTTCAGTGTAAACATTGTAAGGTTGTGGGACTATTTATTTACATCACCCGCAGTTCTCACTAGTAATCAAATGCTCATGGTTATCTTAATGAAGAATAAAAGCAAAAGCTTTTTTAAAAAATGGAGACAAGAGACTGGATAATCTGCCTCTACTTTTCCTTGTTCTGTCGTCTCAGTTGCTCAGGGTCCCAGAAGGCTTGACTGCCCTGTGGCTTCCCATGACATCCTGTCAGTGAGATGTTACATTTAGTAATGGGCACTAAACGATGGGTTGACCCTGTCCATACGATTCTCCTCAACTCTTTCCTCTTAGTAAGACATCTGTTTCCTACAGGGGATCCTCGGTGATTTATTTTTTTTATTTACTTTTTTTTTTTTTTTTGAAATTCTGTCTCCTACCAACCCAGGTTCTTTTCTTCATTGGTGTGAACTGGTGCTCAGCACATTCATAACCAATTCTAAGTCAGGTTCACGGCTCTAGTTACACTGATCATCACTTCCTAGTCCAGTCCATTAGCCATCTCTCCCACTTTTGATGCTGCTGTATTCATAAGTCATTTATTAATTTACTTCTGCTTGCTTTAGATTCCTCCAAACCCAGGACTTTCGGGGTCTCCAGTACAGAGATTTTTCTCACTTCATTTTCTGTAGAAATGTCCTGAATGTTTCTAGTGTTCTAAACATCTTATCAACTAGATAGATGATCTTAGTTTCAAGGAAGCAAATGTCTCCTTTTCTTAAGGCTTCATTGCAAAGTATGGTACACAAAGAAAAGTCCTTCAAAATATATCCCCTAACTCCCCTAACCTCTGCTTTCATGGGAACAACACATTTGCAAATCAGTGTTCTTGCTGGGCATCTGGGGTCTAGTCTCTCTCTCTCTCTCTCTCTCTCTCTCTCTCTCTCTCTCTCTCTTTCTCTCTCTCTCTCTCTCTAACTTGTCCTCTGGGAGTCTTCATGTACTTTGTGGGTTTAAAGTTAATGAACATTTCCATTTCTATATCTAATAGGCACTCTCAAAAGCAGCATATGTAGAGCAAACTTTGGATCTCCTTTTCACCCCTATTCCAAACACATTAATGTTCTAGTCTTCCACTTTTAATTACCTGAAACCCCAATTACCTAAGTCAAAAGCTTTAGGATCATCTTTTACTTGCCTCCATTTTCTTTGTAATTCTAAATTCTTTTTTTTTTTAAAAAAAAAAAAGCCTTCAGTCCTGTATGCAAAAGTCAGTATACATTGCAGCCCCTTCTGCTTCCTCTGCTACTAGCAAAGTATTGTGACTTCTCTGAGTCCCTGCTCAATCTCCTCAAGATTAATCCCTGACTCTGTCCTGCTTCTCCTTAAAATCTTTGTCTTAGGCAATGTTCTCTTACCATGACAAAGCACCATGACCATGGCAACTCTTATAAAGAAAGCATTCAACTGGGGCTTGCCTACAGTATCAGGAATTTAGTTCACTGTCGTGATGATGAAGAACATGGCTGACATGGTGCTGGAGTAATACCTGAGAGTTCTACATCCAGGTCTGCTGGCAGCAGGAAGAGCATGAACCACTGGGTATGGCTTGGTTTTTTGAAACCTCAAAGCTCATGCCTCAGTAACACACTTCCTCCAACAAAACCACACCTCCAAATCCCTCCTAAGAAGTGCCATGCCATCACTACTAAGCATTCTATGAGCCTATGGGGGCCATTCTTATTTAAACCACCACATCTAGCAGACTGATCTATTTAGTCTGTGTCATTTCTTTCACCAAACTAGTCCACAGACCCCCTCTCACTGAGAATAACACCCAAGGTCCTTACCATACTTGTAGCATCCTACATGACTTTGCCTTTTCTGGTTGTGTGGTTGCATCTGTTACTCTGTCCCAGACAAACCAGCCCTTCCGCTTTGGGATAACTACCTGTTGTTTCTTCCTTCTCTAAGCATGCAAGTCCTTCCTTCCCTCCTCTTCTTCAAATCTCCACTCAAACATGACCTATTCCTGGTACACCATGTACCTTTAGCATAGTGATCATCATTTGACATATTAGGTAGTACACATGTTTAGCTTGATTTTTTTATCTTTATAAGAATACAAACTCTGTCATAAATTTAATACTGATAAATATTCTTACTTTTATATACTACATATTCCCAGCTCTATAAAAACATGAGCCACATAAGAAAGGTATCCAAGAAATTTTTGATGGATGAATTGATGAATGAAAATGTAATCTACAATATTTATCGGATGTATTTATTTACTGAATGTATGTGTGTGTATGTATGTATGTATACAAGTGTGTGAGTATTTATACCATGGTATTCATATAGATGTCAGAAGGTTTTTTTCCTTTTATTAAATAGGTCCAAAGGACTGAACTCATGTCATCAGGCTTGGTACAAGTGTCCCTACTCACTGAGCTATCTTGTTGCCTATAATAGAAATTTTTTGTAAACATAAGTTCTTTTTCAAAGATAATAAGCTCTCAAATATCTCAAATAAATTTAGAAACTCACACATGTACAGTGCCAACAATGCGTGAGCTCTAGATAGCACTTTGCAAGTAAGATCTCAGAGAATTTCCATAGTGGGTACAATGTGGTTGGTCTTCACATAACTAGTGAATATGGGAGGCATTTCATAAGTAAGAAGCAGAAGAAGAATATGCTCTTGAACCCTGACATGTCTGACTTCAGATTTTTTTTCTCTAATTAGAAAGACTAAAGAGACACGATTAAAGAATGTCTCTTTGAAGTTACGTAAAAATCACCACCAACAATACAGAAGATGGAATTAAACCTTTGTCAAAGATAATATTATGGCTGAAGGTCCCAGTTAATCTAAGTATGTGAGAACTAAGATTCCTAGCATTTACATGAACTCTCAGGAGGTTAGGCCAAAGGTTAAGTGTGGATCAGAATGGCAGGTCTGCACACAAATGAAAAAAACTATGGTTAGAGACCCTCTTTTAAAGTCTCGCCTTCTTTTCCTTTTTGTGGCCATTTCTGAAGCAAAAAAAAGTCAGAATGAGACCTACCCTGTGTGAAGCTGACCACAGCAAGAACCATACAAGGCATTTGGGTGCTCCTGCCCACATTCACGGGGAGTTCACATCTTCCTCGCATTTGTTCAGGGAGATGAGGAGATGGCTCAGTTGGTAAAGTACCTGCCTTGTAAGCAAGAGGACTAAATATGAGGACTTAAGTCTCTATCCTTGCTCTCTGGAATTCCAGTTCTAGGAAGGTTGACAGAAAGATCACTCAAGGCTTGTTGACCAGCCAGTCTAGCAAGAAGTTTTGCTGGGAGGTGGTGGTTCATGCCTTTAATCCCAGTACTCAGCAGTCAGAAGCAGGCAGATCTCTGTGAGTTCAAGGCCAACCTGGTCTACAAGAGCTAGCTAGCTCCAGGACAGGTTCCAAAGCTATGTTTTTGTTGTTGCTGCCTTTTTGTTTTGTATTTTTTGTTTGTTCATTTTAAGATTTCTAAAATAAACAAGCAAACAAATTCTGAGACCCAACATGCTCTCCTGTCTCTGCTTCTCCTGGACAAATGAAGAGACTTGGGCTAAGCCTCCTCTGCTTTTCTTCAGATCTTTTTTCCTTTGAAAAGAAACAAACAGATCCCAGATATAAGATAATGTTCTTGGGAAATATTTGCAAGTTGGCACCTGAAACAAATGAGACCCCACGAATAAAGGAAGAGGTCAGTTACACGGATAACCATGGATAACTTCAAAAATCTTTTTTTTTTAATGTGTGAGTGTTTTACCTGCATGCATGTCTGTGCACCAAGTGCAAGCAGCAACCCCAGAGTCCAAAAGAGGATGATGTCATATGCTCTGGACTGTAGGCAAAATTAACGAGATCCCATAATAAAGGACGCCAATTTTTATAGGAGAACATTGACAATAAGAAAGCCTCTGTTCTGTAGGTGCTGGAAGCTGCAAACAGAATACCCATCACCACCAAGAAAGCGAGCCCTCTTTTCATCTGCACTTATAGTACCTCAGCTCACATCCTATTGGGTCAGCATCTAAAAGGCTATTGGCTAAATGAATTCCTGCATCACGGGACTGGAGTTAGGAAGGGGTTGTGAGCCCATGTGGTTGCTGGTGAATGAGACTCCTCTGGAAGACGAACCAGAGCTCTTAACCACTCTCCAGTACCATAGGAAAACTTTTGAATACTGAAACTTCAAGTGTACTGGCAAAAGAGAGCCTGATAAAATGAGACCCTACTCTTTCTAGCAAACCTGAGATCTGTAGCACTTAAACAGAAGACGCCTATTGATGAAGATACAATTGCCCGCATCATTAATAACACGCAAGAGATGAGTTTCTTAAGATTCCAATTCTTTGTGCTATTTGATCAGATGTCTTTTTCTTCCTTTCTTTCTTTCTTTCTTTCTTTCTTTCTTTCTTTCTTCTTTCCTTTAAACTTTAGAAGTAATGTGTCAGAGAAAATAAACATATATTTAATATTGGGATTTTAAAGCATTTTACTTGACCTTCTTAAGAGAATTTTATAGAAAGGGATAAAATACAAAAATTCAATCATGTCTGAAACGAAGCAATAAAATAAAAACTATTGGAGCAAAATTGGGATTTTAGGAGGAACAGGTAAAGATCTACATATTTACAACCATGGCTTCTCCATTTTATATTCATTGTCCCAGTGGCCCACTATATGAGCTTGTGTTTCTTTTCCTAACCCTTGGAAGCATGGCACAATTTGTTATATGTTCTAAAGGAAAAGATTTTCCCACAGACTATATTTCACATGACGATGGCTAGGTCAAATAGAATATTGTAGCTGAAATTCTTGCTTGATAACTGATTTGTTATATGTAATTTTACTATGCTAAAGTTAAAACCTTCCTTTTTATTTAAACAGAAAAGGGGAGGAGATGTGGGATTTCCCTCTGTATGCTGTGATTACCATTGATGACTAAAGAAACTGCTTTGCACCTATAGCAGGGCAGAACTTAGTTACACAGGGAAAACTAAACTGAATCCTGAGAGAAAGAAGGGTGGAGTCAGAGAGATGCCATGGAGCCACCACCAGAGTCAGACATGCCAAAACTTTGCTAGTAAGCCACTATCACGTGGCGATGCACAGAGATGTATTAAAGGAGATGGGTTGAATTAATACGTAAGAGTTAGCTAATAAGAAGCTAGAGCTAATGGGTCAAGCAGTGATTTAATTAATACAGTTTCTGTGTAATTATTTTGAGTCTAAGCTAGCTGGGAGGCTGGGAACCAACAAGCAGCCCCTCCTCCAACACAGCTTGGTTTTGCCTTTGTTGTTGTTTTACTGTTGTACTAAAATTAAACATTATTATCTTTTAAACGAATCTATCATAGATATTGTTGCTAGTAATGGTGGTAAAAACTAATGGGTAGCTTTGTAGTATCCATTTTTTAAACTAAGACAGATACCAGTGAAAACATGTATAGCACAAACTCTAATTGGTCTTAATAATAAAAACCCAGAGTCAGTTATTAGGGGGTGAAAGCTGAAAGATAGTGAAGCATAGCAGCCAGCAACTAGAGTTCTTACCTCTACAAAATTCTCAGACCAAAACAGAGCTAAGTTTGTCTCTTCTCTCACTTTATATTCCTCTCTGCCCAGCCATATCACTTCCTGTTTCCACCTTCCTAGTGCTGGGATTAAAGATGTATACTACCACTGCCTGGTCTTTATGGTTAATTAATGACTAGCTCCACCCTGTGACCTTTAGGCAAGCTTTATTTGTTAGAGCACAAACAAAATATCACCACATTTCTCCCTTTTTGTCTAAAATAAAAAAAGATTATACCTAATATAAGAAAAACCATATACAGTAAGTATAATAACTATATGTAATACATACAGGCAGTAATTAAACTTAGTTTAGATTGAATGGTCATGCTATTTGATGAACTATCATCTCCTCTAATTAAGAGGTCTCTCTTTTTCTGGTTTCTCCTGAAATTTTTGTTTTATTTTCTAAAGCTTTTCTATCATCCAGAGCAGTATGGTTTTGTTTTGTTTTTGATTTGTTTGCTTGTTTGTTTGTTTGTTTTTACAGTAAGCATTAGGTTCTCTAATTGACCTGGGAAGGAGTTTCCTCCATAATGACAGGAAATGACTGAACTGAATATATACAGGGCCTGAAAGAAACCAGCTGCACTTCTGATAAGCCCTACATTTTCCCATCATATTGAGACTAGACAGCAACTAGCTCTCCCAGGTCTTGACCATTATCTCAGTTTTCTCAGGGTTCCCCAAAGATGTGATTGCCTTGAAACAACAGAAAGCAGCCTAGAGAACATGACTCCAACATTCCCAAGATGTGGGGAGGGGTCGTTTCAGATAGTTCAATGGATTATCATGTTTGTCATTGTTTAGGGGAGTTGGTTACAAATTGTTATTGGTCATGGTCAGAAAAAAGCTGAACAAAGATTAGAGTCATGGATTTTTTTTCTGAAGAGAAAATGGGGGATATTCTATGGAAATGATGGGATAAAAGTGTGGATCATTGAGTCTTCTTTGAACATCCACTAGTTTCAAATATTTTACATTGGTATGGAATTTTGTATACTGATACAAACTTAAGGCTATTTTGTTATACTGTATATATTTTTCTACTCTTGTTTAAGGTATTGTAACTGTACACCTCATTTAAAAATGTAAAGTGTCCAGGTTGTGGTGGCACACACCTTTAATCCCAGCACTCAGGAGGCAGAGGTAGGCAGATCTCTGTGAGTTTGAGGACAGCCCGGTCTACAAAAGTTAGTTCTAGGGCAGGCTTCAAAGCTACAGAGAAACCCTGTCTTGAGAAAAAAAAGTAAAGTGTTAGTTCATGAAAGCTATTTAGTATAATAAAGAAATACAGGCTAGTAGTTAGTCACACAGAGATATATTTTAGATAAATGGATGATCTTCACACACTTCAAAGGCCTATAGAATATGACATCTAAAACTTAGTTTTAATAACTAAGGCTTTTCACCAGAGACATGTCTGCTACTGGTAACACCAATTTACTTCAGAAAAGATGATGGGCATTGAAGTAACTCCATAACTTAATGCGGCAAAACTAGTCATTTGTGTAAGAAACTGCTACTGTTTTGATTGCTGATGGTATGCTGTACAAATTGGACAAGAAGAACACTAAAGAAAAAGACTTTTGATAAGGGGGGGGACAGTCTTTCAAAATACATGCTTCATAGAAAAACCTGCCAGATGTTCTGTAGGACACGCAGGAAAGTGACTGCTGAACTTTGTCAAAACAAGGTGGGGCAGTCCTTCAGAATTCCAGCTTCACAAAAAAGTATACCGGATATTCTAGGTCTGTAGGCCAAAAATGAATGCTCCAACATTGTAGAGGAAACTTGGGTGACTGTTCAGGCAGCCAGATATCGCTGTCATTTTGGAAGAGGCTTGCCGTACACTTTGTTTACTTGGATAATATTAAATCCTTCTAGGATCTTTGATGGCATTGAAGTAACTTGATAGTTATAGCTACAGTTTTCCTTAGTCTTGATAGAAAATAAATTAGGTACAAAACTTTGGACTCATTAAGATAGGATAAGTAATGGGATATGGGATTTTTTTATTTGAATTTGCCAAATACAAATGGATTGAACATTATGAATGTATTTCTTACTTGAAAATTGTTCTTATTGTACATAGTTTTGCATTGTTAAAGTTAAAATTTTCCTTTTTATTTAGACAAAAGAGGAAAATGTGGAATAATCTTTTTGTACACTGTGAAGATGTGTTACTCTGTTTGACTTAATAAAAAGATGAATGGCCAGTAGCAAGGCAGGATTTCTGGGAAGAGAGGACACTGGGAAGAAGGGCAGAGTTACTAGCAAGATCAGAGGAAGCAGAATGAGTAATACAGAGTATACCCACCATACAGTATACAAGTAACTGAACCATGTAAAAGATATGGCTTAATTTAAGTTATAAGAACTAGTTAGGCTGGGCAGTGATGGTGCACACCTTTAACCCCAGCACTTAGGAAGCAGAGTCAGGCAGATTTTTGCAAGTTTAAGGCTAACCTGGTATACAGAGCAAGTTCCAGAACAGCTAGGACTTGTTACACAGAGAAATCCTGTCTTGAAAAATCAAAGAGAGAGAGTGAGAGAGAGGAAAAGGAAAGGAAAAAAAGGAAAAATAAGAACTATTTAGGAACAAGCCTAAGCTAAGGCCAAACTTTCATAAGTGTCCAAGTCATTTTGTGTGTGTGTCAGAGAGAGAGAGAGAGAGAGAGAGAGAGAGAGAGAGAGAGAAAGCTAAATAAAAGTTCATTTATAGTCCTCAGAAAATTTTAAAATTTTCTAATCAAGATGGATATATTGTTTAAGTCTTTCTATTAAAAAATTGGTACAAGGATTACTTCTTGGACTGAATTTTTAAATTTTTTTATGTTAAAGACTTGCCTCGTACTATGATTTCACATTCTTTTGAGACTAAACTTGCAAACTTACCCAGGTCATTTCTCCACTAAAAATATCCACAAACTTCTTAATTAAGTCAAGTGGGTATCTACACTATATCCTGGCTTCTTCCTTCAGGACTTCCATAAAGAACTATACATACTATGCTACTTAGCTTTCTGTGACAGTTTCATGAACAAAGAGCTTTCATGAACGCGTGATAATCTAAGTTCAGATCTACAGTAGCCACATAAAAAGCTGGGCAGGAACTGGTAGCCCCCTATAATCCTGGTGCTTGAGAGGCAGAGACTGATCCCTGGGGAGCAAGCTGACCTGCTAGACTAACTGAATGGAAGAACACTGTGTTCAATGAAGGACAATGCCACGGTAAAACTAAGTGGAAAGTGAGCGTAAAGACTCCCACACATACATGTATCCCATCCATGCAAACATGCATACATACCACACACAAATGTACATAGAAAAACAGTCCTATGATCATCTGTTTATAAAGAGACAGTATTTATTTGGTTCACAGTTTCAAAGATTCCAACTCATGGTCTCTAACCTTGCTGTTTTGGAGCCTGGCATGGAGAGAGGGCAGCAAAACAAAACCATTCATTTCGTGGATAGGAAGGGAGAAAAGAAAAGAAAGGGGAGGGGTCCTTTAAGGGCCCAACCCCAGTGACCTGAAGATCTCTTATTAGATTCTACTCCTTTAATATACCAACGCCTGCCCATACCACAATAACACAACTCTCCTAATGGAAGGCTTACCCACATGGAGCTATGCAAGACAGCGGAGAGCCAAGCCCTCTCTCCATCCTCACTACAACCTTCACTAATTACCACCTCCAGAAGCACTTTGACAACTAAACACAACTTTACCGTGCTGTTCAGGCACCAAGAGGTGGCGTGAAGTAGGCTGTACATTTCAGTCCTTTGAAAGCTTCTTTTAGCCGTTGCTAACACATTACCAAAAGAAGATCTTCTCAGACCTTAACCAGCCTCTATTGAAACTAAGCCAATCTTCTAGCCAAAGGTTTCTCCAAAGACCAAAATGTACGGTAACCATGACAACAGCTGTGCGATGGAAAAAAAAGTAAATTCCAATCATCTAGAATTCCCTTCAGCTATTGTTTCAAAGAATTTAGAATGTACTTTGTGTTGCAACTTGCCTTGTGTGGCAAAGATTACATAAAAGAGCTACCCTGAGGATTAGAAGAATCTTATTCCTTGATTATATAAAAGAGCTACCCTGAGGATTAGAAGAATCTTATTCCTTTATTTGACTTTCTTTATCTCCCTATTTTTTCCACTAGTGCTATAGATTGGTTTCCAGCCTAGATTTAAAATGAAGATCAAATTGATCTTGGTGAAAAACAATTCCTGAGAAAGCAATCTTTAAAAAGATACAGTAGCCAAAAACTACTTCTCTTAAAAAGAAATTGAAGCAGATTATAGCTGCAAAGGCTGGGTGGTAGGTACCTGGAAGCCCTCCTGTATTACATTCCTCTCTGGGTGTGTGCCTTTGTCACTGTGTTCTTGCTGTGAAGAGACATTATTACCAAGGAAACTCATTGAAGAGAGTGTTTAATTTGGGATTCATGGCACCAGAGGGTAAGAGTTCATAGCCATCATGGTGCAGAGCATGGGAGCAGGCAGACAGGCATGGTGCTGGCACAGTAGCTGAGAGCTAACATCTGGGTTCACAAACACGAGGCAGAGAGAGCTAACTAGGAACGGCATGGACTTTTGAAACCTCGAAGCCCACTTCCAGTGATACACCTCCTCCAACAAGGCCACGCCTTCCTGAACAGTTCCACCACCATATTCCAACATATGAGCCTGCGGGGTCATTCTCATTCAAACTTCCACAGCATATCTTTAATATTTTTCAGAACAACAACAAGAAGATCAAGTTTTCTTTAAAACAACAGATAATAAAAGAAAATGGGCTTGTTTGCATTTGGCTAAGTAATTGATGTAGGTAAACTTTTTTTCTTTTTTTAATTTATTTATTTATTAAAGGTTTCTGCCTCCTCCCTGCCACTGCCATTTCCCTCCCCCTCCCCCCGATCAAGTCCCCTAGGCAGTTTGGATGCTCGCCTTACTAGACCTGGATAGAGGTGGGTGGTCCTTGGACTTCCCACAGGTCAGGGAACCTTGATTGCTCTTTGTAGGTAAGAAAGAGATGTGGCGATTTGATTCAAGAGTTTAGTTGAGGAGGGAGCAGCCAATAAGAGACCTGATGGGGTGTGGAAGTGGGGATCTGCTCTCACGCTGTCCCACGCTGATGCTGCCACATTCAACAGCAGCTCCCCTCATCTGTCTATAATTTGTTCCTCAGATTGCCGGAGAGGATAGTGCTACTCATTGTGAGACTGACTCTGTGAACTAGATTTTGGCGACTATAATAGAAAAGGTATGCTCTGGAGAGACAGGGCTAGAGAGAAGCATTTGGAAGAGACTCTGGGGACCCTTCACTCTCTGACTTTTTGAGTGGTTGAAAAGGTAAGGTTTTGCTCCAGATTAAGGACAGAGAATCCAGCTAAAAGTGTTTTCTGTTTGGGTTCTGAGAGCGCTGTTGCAGCAACCGTTTAGAACGCAATGACAAAAGCATAAATCCAAGGTCCAAGGCCTTTATTCTCTTTATCACCATCACTTTCTCACTTGTGTGCTAGTCTTTATTTGCCTAGAAAGTAAAATAAGGCTTTCTAGTAGCTTTCCGCAAACACATAACAGATTTGTGGGTCCTACTTTATTATTCTCATCTGTGATTTCAGAATCTATGTTGAGAATGTACTTATTAAGCTAGCCAAATATGCAAAATTGTCTGACATGCATATTACTTGAGAAAATGATTGAATTATAAGTCATCAACACAAATCAATGATTTTTAATGGGGAGAGAGGGAGAAGACTGCAAATTAGACCACTTAAAGAAATAAAAGAAACAGCTGGGTATGGTGATGCACACCTGTAATCTTAGTGCCTGGGAGGCTGAGACAAGAGAGTATTTGAAGCCAGCCTGGGCTCTGTAGAAATATCAGTCTCAAAGTGGGGGTTATCAAGATGGCTCATTTAATTAAGGCGTTTGCAACCAAGCCTGAGTTCTATCCTCAGTACCCACCTGGTGGAAAAAGAGATCTTGTTTCTCCAACTTGTTCTCTAAGCACTACAGACACTGTGCTGCGTATGCACCCCCACACATGTACACACACACACACACACACACACACAAAATGATTGCTTTTTTAAAGTTCAACATTTCTATTGCTGTAATAAACACCATAGCAAAAGCAACTTGGGGAGGAAAGGTCCCCAAAGCAACTTGCGGGTTATGGTCCATTATCAAGGGAAGTCAAAGGCAGGGACTGAAGCAGAGAAAATGGAGGGACACTGATTGTGGCTCTGCCTTCTCAGGCTTGCTCTGTGACTCTACTCTCAAGGCTGCCCAGCGACTTTTCTTTCCTACATCAATCAACAGTCAAGTCCATGACCCAACTACATTCCCAAAAGCCAACCTGACAAAAGCCATTCCTCAAGTGAGGTCCCCAGGTGACTCCAATTTGTATAAAGGTGGCAAAAACTCACAGGCACAGAAATTTACATGAACATGGAAGAATATTATCTAGTTGTCATGTTGGAAATATATCAGAAATAATAAAAAGGCAATAAAATCTTTATATGGATCACTGTCCAAATCTCAATCACAGTACGGGCTGAATACCTGAATTCAGAATCAGAAATGCTGGAGAAGTGTTGAAAACTTGGATTTTTTTCCCCCATACTTTGGAACATTTGTGTGTATACAGTGGGATACCTTAGACAAGGTACTCAAGTAGGAATTTATTTTATTTCACCTACGTCTTAAATACATGGTGGGAAGTTTGCCTATACGATGTTTTTCTTTCTTTCTTTTTTTTTTTTTTTGTTTGTCTGCATTCTAACCACAGCATGTAAGATGGTCCTTGAGAGAAATCTTTTCACTGGTGGCATCATGTCAGCAACCAAAGATGTTTTGAATTTTGGAGCATTTATGATTTCTGGGTTTTAAATGCTCAGCTTTATGGTTTCTCAGGAAGATTCTGGTATCATGGATGAAATGCTAACACAAGCTATGGACATGACTAAAGCAATGGTTCTAGTATTCCTCAGATACCTTTTTAAATTTTTATTTTATTTATTCTTATTTTTTATTTATTTTACATCCCAACCACAATTTTCCCTCCCTCTTCTTCTCCCATTTCCCTCCCATCTCCTCCCCATCCCCAATCCACGCCTCCTCTGTTTCTGTTCAGAAAGGGGCAGGCCTCCCATGGACACGAACAAAGTATGACTAAGAAACTCCCCCTTGTATTGAGGCTGAGCAAGACAACACAGTATGAGGAATAGCCTCCCAAGAGCCAGCCGAAAGCATTAGGAAAAGCCCTTGCTCCCATTGTAGGAGTTCCACAAGTAGACCAAGCTACACAACTGTAATGTATAAGTAGAGGGCCTATGTCAATCTCATGCAGACTCCCCGATTATTGGTTTAGATTCTGTGAGTTCCTATGAGCCAGGTTAGTCGTTTCTATTGGTTTCCTTGTGATGTCCTTGACCTCCCCTGGCTCCTACAACCCTTCCTCCATCTCTTCAACAGGGTCCCCAAAGCTCTTAATGTTCGGTAGTGGGTCTCTGCCCTCTGTTTCCATCAGTTACTGGATGAAGGCTCTCTGACGGCAATTAGGGTAGTCACCAATCCGATCACAGGAGATGGCCAGTTCAGGCTACACATCCACTATTGTTGAAGTCTTGACTGGGGTCATCTTTGTAGATGCATGGGAGTTTCCCTTGCATCAGGTTTCTACCTGACCCCAAAATGCACCCCCTTTCCAATCATCTCTTTCAGTACTCCCCTGTTCCATCCACTCTGGATACATCCTAGTTCCCATCAACACCCCACCCCCAGCCTATCCAGGAGATCTCTTCTATTTCCCCTTTCCCAGGGAGATCCATGTGTCCCCCTCTTGGGCCCTCCTTGTTACCTAGCCTCTCCCGGGCTTTGGATTATATAATGGTTATCCTTTACAGTGAATATCCACTTATGAGTGAGTGTATACCATGTTTGTCTTTCTTTGTTTAGTTTATCTCACTCAGGATGATTTTTTTTCTAGTTCCATCCATTTGCCCTCAAATTTCTCGATGTCCTTGTTTTTAATATATGAGCAATACCCCATTATGTAAATTACCACATTTTCTCTAACCATTCTATGGTTGAGGGGCATCTAGGTTGTTTCCAGATTCTGACTATTACAAATAAAGCTACTATGAACATAACTGTGCAAGTGTCCTTGTGGTATGATTGAGCATCCTTTGTGTATATGCCCAAGAGTGGTATAGCTGGGTCTTGAGGTAGATTGATTCCTAAATTTCTGAGAAACTGAATCTTCTTCTAGGGTGTCTAGGTCCAACCTGGCCTCTGGTAGAGCTGCTTGCTTGGGCTGTTCTTCCAACTGCCGTGGACTCTGTTTAGGTCTATGGAGTCTACAGGAGTTCTGAGGAAGTGCTGGCCACGGGGAGGGTGATGAGGTAGGAAGAGTTGAGCAGCAGTGTGGGTATTGAGGGGAACAGAATATGGGGGTGGTGGCGGTCCAATTGGGAGGCAGGTCACTCACCTGCTCTTGTATTGGTGAGGGTTCCACCAGAGCAGTAGGGTTTCTCCAGCATCGGGGGCAGGGTCCAGCAGTGGTACTGGCGCTGAGATGGAGGGTGCACAGGACAGGAGGGTTACTTACCAGCTGTGGCTGGAGTGGTCTGCACCTCAGTGGCAGAGAACCACTGGAGTTAGGGGTAAGGCCCAGCAGCAGCAGTGCCAGATGGAGCTGGGATGATGTGGGCCTGGGAAAGGGTCACAGGGGACAGAGTCTGGGGAGGGGTACAGTTCCGATGGCTTGTGGGTCACTCACTCTTTCTGGCTAGCGTGGTCTGGGCCTCAGTGGCAGAAGTTCACTGGGGTTAGGGTCAGGACCCAGCAGCTGGGCCAGGGACTAGCTAGGACTTCTTCGAATATCATGAAAACAATAATAGAATGGTGACTCAACTCTGTTTGAGTGTAGTCTAGAAGTCTAGAAGGAGTTGTAGAATATGTCCTGACCAGTTTTCCCTCCTTATGTTCCCCCAAGCCTTGTCCGCCTCTCCCAGGTCCATTCCCCCTCCATTTCTCTTCAGAAAAGAGCAGGCCCCCAAGAGACAACAACTATCATACAAGCTGTGTGGTACTGTGAGGAGAGCTCACTGAAATCTAAGGTGATTCTGGAGTTGGAATGACAAACATTTTTCTCATAAAGACTGAGAAGAGAACATTTATATTTTTTGCCACCACTATAATCCTGAGATCTAGGATCCTTCAATAAACACATTTTAATATCACATAAGAATTACTTAAGCAGAGAACTCCTGAGTCTTGGGCATGCATCTAATTTTGATAAATTGGTGACTAGCAGTATTCTGAATAAACCATCACAGTGATAAATATGGTGGAAACCCATAATAAATGGTTTAAGACAATCTTCATTCTACACAAATTCCGTGATTCTACATGAGTTTCCTCATTTGGAAAATACATTTGAAATTCAACAGTTGTACATATAAAAATCATAATTTAAAGCACTTTTAAAAACTATAAGGCACTGTGGATACATAATTCTATTATTAATGGCAACGCTATTTAAAGCAAATTTTTCCAATGTTCAAGGGTCATACATAATTTCTTTAACTTTAAATATAAAACTCTCAGTACTTTAACAAAACCCTGCAAGGGAAAGTATTCAAGAATTAAATAAAAGCCCCGAGTTTAAGCATTTAAATTAGTTTACAAGTGCAAAGACTCAAAAAGGTCACAAAATGTATTTCTCAAGGGATTGTAATAAGTGCTACCATCAAGCGGCAGAACACAGAAGCTAGCACTCTGGCTTTTAGCTGTTTGCAGAAGTCCACAAAATTAAAACCAGAGTGTGTGTCTTCTTCTGTGTCTGGCTTTTTGTCTCAACACTGTGTGTGTGAGGTTCATCAGTGCTGAAGCAGGAAGCAGCGACTTCCCCTTCTTATTGATGTAGACCTATTCTATGGTGAGGAAGATACCTCATCAGAATTCCTTCTAGAATGGAAAAGTAAGAACTTCTGAAAAATCAACCTCCTAAAAGCAAAGCACCAATAAAAATGGTCAAAATTTACTTTTTCATAAAACCGGAAATGAAGAACAGCAGTGTGAGGAGGATTTGTTATGAAAAAAAAATCCTCAATTAAATGCAAACCTTTGCCATTATTCATCTGTTTCTCATGGGCCTTGCCTTAGATCTACAGAAGCATTCAAAAGTGCTAGCTTTATACCATGGTTTAGCAGGCTGCTGTGTTCACCAATATATCAGGAAGGCACCTGGGTACTTGGAGCCATCCTAGGAGACTATGAAGAGGGAAGAGCCAGCCCAAAACTCTGACAGACAAACTGATGGGAATTGTGGGAATTTGAGCTGCTTGGCAACAAACTGGAAGGGCACATCTTCACTTGACCTGATTCAGAGTTCGCTCTGTGAGGAGAATTCCATACTTAGGATAGTTGTTAAAATTGTTAGGTGGAAAATTTTCAACACCATAGATACCTAAAAGCAAAAATAGTGTCTTAGATAAATAGATGCTTGCTCCAGAAAGTGGAGGGGGGGGGATTTCAAAAGACAATCTGAAGAATAAGTTCATGATAACATGGCAAAACTCCAAAACATGCCGGAAAACCAGAACCAACACAGAGGTCTGGCTGGAATCTCTCCTCCAACCTCCAGGACAGCTTAGTCACTGTGCAAGCAAAAAGTGAAGGCTGAGTGTCATGAGAGAGAAAGTAGATACACCCGGTATAAGAAAAGTTATATATTATTATGTTAAGGGACAACACACTAGGTTCACACTAAAAATTCCTAACTACGGTCCTACGCCTATCTCCCCAAGGCTGCTCACCTGTGTGATGTATCCTAGCTAAATGTCCAGTCTCTAACAGAAATAAGTCTCTGAGTGAAGGGTCAGGATCTTGGGGGAGACTGTCCAGATGCAGCGCAGATCAAGACAGCATCTCTCCAGATGTGCAGACCAGAGCACATGTGCAGATGTGCTCTTGGTCTCTGCTTATATACTGTCCCATGGGTGTCATGGTAACTAAGACTATGTCTGATTACCTTGAGTGAGTGATGTCACTGAGTTCTGGTTATCAGGGGCAGCCTTGGGTGTAGTGAAGACCCTAACTAAGCTATTTTTATATGTGTAAAAGGCTTTTTTTTTTTTACTATGCTCACTACACTGAGGAAGGTACATAAAACACTAGCGTACCAAAGGCATCCCCCATCACATGCACACACACTACAAACACACATTTATACACTCACACACACAGCACACCACCCCATACACCAACACACTCTATCCACATACCCCACCACACACACATACCATATACACGCACACACATCATATTATACACACACAAACCACATCATATACCACCATGAAATATGTAAGTAAATAGATCTGTAATTTGAAAAGATAATGAACAAATGTTTCCCATATATAAAGAGGAATATTAATCCCCAGGAAACTCAAGCCCTATAAACCCAAAGTATGATGAACATATATTAATGTCAAGACAATAGCAATGGAACTGTGTAAAAAGAAAAACATAAACAAAAACAAAGGAAAATTGAATTTCCTTCCTTCTATGTGATTTAAAAGACAAAAGCATAACACAGTCATCACGGAACTCCATTGATGGGCCTTCATTGATGAAATACGGGTCTTATGACAATGATAGCGCTAAAATGGGAAAGGAAAAATAAAGTTGTAATAAAATTTTAGCTCACCGTTGAAATTGGGGTAGTATAATCTAAAGCACATTGTCGTTAATTTTTTTTATGCTTACTTACTGATTTTGTGTGTGGAGGTCAGAGGAGTACCTGAAGGAGTCAGTTCTCTCTTCCCATCATGTGGAGGCTGGGGAAGCAAACCCTGCTCACCAGGCTTGGCAGCCAGCACTTTCCTGCTGAGTCATCTTGCCAGCTCCTGAAGCACCTTCCTTTCAGTGAATATGTTAGTTGTGATCTCCACTGCAACCAGTTAAAAAAAAAACTGAAAATAATATCATACAAGAAACAATAAGGGAACTCAAACGCTATATTGGAAATAGTAAACATGAAGGACACTGTGATTGAGGAACGACACGTGATATACAGACGATGAACAGCAAAATGGCAGATATAAACCCTACCTTATCAGTTGGTGTATGTGGATTAATCACTTTAGTCAAAAGTCAGAGATTGGTAAGTGGATTTTAAAAAACATGATGCACTTATATATAGTCTAGTAAGTACACTTTATATTCAAAAGAAAAAGAGGCTGAAAGAAAAAGATAGAAAAATTTCCTTGGATAATATAAATATAGTCAACACTATCTGGTAAAAAAAAAAAAAAGAAGAAGAAGAAGAAGAGGTGAAGGCTGGCTATACTAACGTCAGGTGAAATAGAACCAAAGGCCAAAATGGCAACTGGAGACAGAAAAAAATATTACATTTTACAGCAATAAATGTGTGGCTCTTTTAGGAGGTCCTACAGCTATAAACATATATGCACTTAGGTACAGAGCATGGAATGAATAAAGACAGCAAAATTGAAGAAAGAAACATACCACTAAAAAAATAATGGTTAGGAACATCCATTCATTCATCATGTAAAGCAGTGGAAAGGACAAAAAGGAAGAAGACTGACAGTAAAATAGAAGACTACAAAGCATAGACCGACTAGATCAGACGTCTATAGAACTCTCTACCTACAGCGACAGCATTCCTGTCCTTCCTCCATGAGCACAGAACAGCACTGTGTATTCAGTCTGGTTATGGCTTAACATTAATAACTTCAGGTTATTACTTTCAACCTCTGAAGAGTTCTTATACTTAAAGTGCATCTCTCATAAGCAACAAATGGTTGGATATTGTTTTTCTTGCTGACCCTGACCACTGTTTTAATTTAATCAGCGAATTAACCTATTTAATGTAAGCATTGCTACTGAATTTAGATGCAAATTTGTGTTTTATATTTCCTAGTTTAAGACCTGTTCTTTGTCTCTCTATCTTTCCATTTGAGTCATCAAGTATTTTGATTTGTCCTAGCTGGTAGAACTGTTGGTTATAGATTTTAAATACCATATTCATTATCCTAAAATAATAGCTACCAATATCATGCTCTATTATTACAGTCCGCCTCAAGTCATTGAATTCATCTCTCTTGGATATTGCCAGTGCCATGCAACACTTGAACTACTTCTACTTACTGTTATGGACTGAATTGAATCCCCTCATCCTCAAATTCAAATACTAAAGTTCTAACTTCCAATGTGGTGTTTGAAGGTGAGTCCTTTGAGTAGTTGCTAGCTTTAGATATGATAAAGAGGTGCCCAGATAGGACCAGAGACTTTATCAGAGACAAGAGCTGTCTCACTTGCTGTCCCTGATGTGAGGCAAAGTGAAACTTGACTATTTGCAAGCCAGTAAGTAGATCTTCACTAGGAACAGACTTTTCTGGCATTTTTGTCCATGGGCTTGTCAACATCTAGAAGAACTGTGAGACTAGTGACTAAGTTTTGTTTTTAAAGAAACTCAGTTTATGTTGCTTTGTTGTGACGTCTAAACCATGGCATTCTCTTTTCACTTGAAAAAAAAAATGTTGTTTTCATATCTTTTAGTTCTGTATCTGTTGTGAGCGTGTTTGTGTGTGCAGATGGGCTTGTGTGTATGTGTAGGGGTGCATGTATGTGTGCATGCATATGGAAGCCAGAGACTGATTCCAATTGTTCTTCAGGAGCCAGCCACCTTGGTTATTTTTTTATATATAATTAAATTTTCATTTGACTTATTTTGATCATATCTATTCCCCTCCCCAACTCCTCCCAGATCCTTCCAATCTCCCTACTCACTCAACTTCTCTCTCTCTCCGCTCTCTTTTCTTCTCAAAATAAAACAAAAACAAAAAATGAAAACAAAAATCAAGACAAACTAAAAAAAAATCACAAAAAAATCTAATCATCAATATCATTCAACTACAAACCCTGTGACCTGTAAGAGTAATTGCCCACAAGATAGTCTATTTCTTCTTCTTCTTCTTCTTCTTCTTCTTCTTCTTCTTCTTCTTCTTCTTCTTCTTCTTCTTCTTCTTCTTCTTCTTCTTCTTTTAAGATAGTCTGTTTTTATAGTGGCACAAACGCTATAAGAGCAACCAATCGAATCTTAATTGGATTTACTCCATCAGATGTAACATATATCTGACACTGCTAAAATGGCCAAGAACATGAGACTAGCTAGGTCATGGGCATTAAGGACAAACCTTCTTTATCTATTTATCTATCTATCTGAGACATAGTCTCTTACAGGAAGGGCAGTCAGCCAGAGACCCTGGGATCAACATGTCTCTGTCTGCCCAACTCTGAGACTATAAGCATGTGACGCTGTGTCACGCTTCTTATGTAGCTTCAGGGGCTAAAACTTGGGTCCTCATGCTTGTGTGGCAAGCACATTACTCACTGAGCTATTTTCCTATCCTTACATATTCACTTGTAAACTCCATCATATTGCTGCTATTGCTTATGCTTAGATTTACTCATATATTTAGCATTCCCGAGTTATTAATCTTATCATTCAATCCTCATTTAATATAAAAAAATAAACAACCCACAACCCACCTTAGATCTGAGTGTAAATTGCATAGAAATACATTTTCTCTGCTTTTATTTTTCTGAAAATATTTCGACTCCATTCTGATGAATGTCTTCATGAGCATTGACTTCTTCCTTGGAATTGTATTCCCTTAGAACTTCAAAGATATTCCATTGTTTTCAAAATTCTATCCCTTCCACTGAAAATTTGATGGAAGTAATGTGTATATTTTTCTGTGGCTACTTTAAGTATTTTAATCATTGTTTTAAATATATTTAAGATAGTTATCTGGATGAAATTTCATTAAATTTATGAGCATGCACCTTGCAAAGCTTTTAAACTTTTCTTTCTATCATCAGCCGTGTGAACTTAGTTACCAATAGCTTGGCAAGTGTTGCTTTTGTTCAGTTTTTGCTCTCTCATCATTTGGGACTCTAATTAGTTTAAACCTTGGTTTAATCTTCTCTTTTACCTTTTATTATCATCCCTTCTATATTTCCATCCTTTTTGTTCTCTATGCTGGAATTTGAATACTTTCTGCAGCGTCCTCTTTCTCTTAATTCATTATAATTTTCTCTGCCGTGCCTAACTTATTAGAAATCCAATTTTAAAATTCATTTTACTTTTTGTAATTTTAGGCTTTTGCACTTCGATTTGTCCTATTTTAAATGCCCAGTAATTGTTTAATTGAATTCTGGATGTTATGAAAAATTGCAAAGATTGCATGAAGTTCCCTTTCTCCCGAGAGGCTTTGACTTGCTCCAGCAGTCATATGGTCTATGAACTTGCCATATTCTTCCATTCAGAACTGGATTTCAGATTCCTTTTCAATGCTAAACTTTCACTTTGTTCTAAATCTTAAATCTTAACCTTTAATTTTTAAGAATAGTCTTCTTGAGTTTTTCGCTGAAGGCCTAAGGTGTTTATTTGGGCTCTCCTTCCATGGTGGTTTCCAAATTCTCATTTCTTTAAGCATTCTTCAAAATCTTGGCTCAGCTCTTTATCAAATTTATTACTTGGCCAGCTCCAAATCATATTGGCAGTGGCCAACTCCAATATCTATTTCTCTCTAACCCAGTGAAATATCCATAAGCCTACAATGTTTCTGGTCTTTCTGTTGGCTATGTCAAGAACTTGGAAATGCCAAGGCAAAAAAAAGCATAGGTAAATGTAGACTTCAATTGTTGTATTAAAAGTACAGTGTTAACTCAGGAGAACTAGGAGTGGGAGAGGTGTTCTTCCTCAGAAAGAGCAACCAATTGGCTATCCAGTACCTAACAGTCAGTTCTACAAAGATACACACAAGTAACGTTATATGGACCAAACAGTTCATATATAGAAATATAGATGTTTGTAGCTACACATATAAGCAAGCAATGCAATAACAGTTTTTTTTTCTTTAAAAAAAATAAAGAGGCCATGAATTTGAAAGAGAGTGGGGAGAGGTAATTTGGAGGGTCTGGAAGGAAGGAAAGGAAAGGATAAACGTTGTAATTGTATTGTAAATACAAGAGGGGGGGGAGGAGAACTGGGGGAAGGGAGGGAGGGAGAGAAGGAAGGAGAGAAGGAGGGAGGGAGAGAGGGAAGGAGGGAGGGGGAGGGAGGGAGGGAGGGAGGGAGGGAGGGAGGGAGGGAGGGTGGGAGAGAAAGCAGACTGAGCAAACCATGAGGAACAATCCATTAAAAAAAGAAGCACGGCACAGCATCAAAACCAAGGAAAGAAAAGTATGTGCTGCTTGGGTGCACTTGAAATAAGACTGATGAAGCCAAGAAATCACATATTCATCTACTGAGTAATATTTATAAAAATGCCATTCTTATATGATTAGTCTAGATAACAAATGTGAAATTGGTTCCTAAATGATCTAGGCATGTGGGTTCTTTAGCAAATGTGGCCATTTCATGGTCCTGAATCTAAATTCACCACTGAAAATGCAAAACAAACATCCTAATGAGCTTATAAGAAGGGCAGTCTGAGTTACTTTGTAACATATTTCATATTATTTTCCAATCTATAATGACTTACTTCGGAACCCCCTCCCCTCCACCGCCCCCAGTCTTCCCTTTGTTACATTGATCTTCTGGATGGGGCATGCTCCATTAATAGCCTTGTTTCCTGCTCTAGGGGTAATTAATATGCTTGCTACTTGGGAAGCAGCATGGCTCACTGGACTGAGCTATGAGTCAGTAGTTTAGAGTTATAATCCCATTTATGTTACTGATTCAGTTAGTGCCCGTGGGCAAGGAGCTTAACCTTTGTATTAGTCCACCTGAACAATGAGATAGAATCATTTATTTGCAAGAATCTCTAGTAAAAGTCTTTTTTTTCATACAAATAAAGGCATTGTAGTGTATTTTACTAAAGTGATGGTAACCACTTGTACAGTTTAGTTTCTCCTAAAACCTTCCTGCTGCTCTTGTTATATTTCTTCTGATTTAAGTTAAAGACAATAAAGAAAAGTGGCTCTTTTTTTTTAATTTGCATGCTCAAATAGGTGCGATTAAGTCTGAGAAAATAAACAAAAAAATTAAAGTGGAAAGTAAAATAATCCTTTCTCTCTGCCCACAGGCTTTTTATAACTACAAAATGTGTTATCACTGTCTCTCTCTTCACACACACACACACACACACACACACACACACACGCACGCACGCACGCACGCACACACACACATTTTCCTTTTTGTATAACTGAAACATAGGTCATTTTAAACAAAATAACAATTAATAACACTTTTTAAATTCTTTTTCTTTAGAAATCGTTGAAATAATTATAACCAGATTTTTCATCCCAGCACAGATTTAAAAAAATGTTCTCCCCATGTTATGAAGGAGAAAAAAAAATTCAGATCATTTCTTTGTCTTCATTTGAACTGAAAGGAAGATTAAAGTTCTTTATCTATAGAATATTTAAAGTAACTTACATTTAAGAAAGAGGCAATGAAAAGAAACCTTAAAAAGAATAGATTTAAATATTTAATAAGTAGCCCCCCCCCCAACTTATCAAATGAATCAGTCTAATTTAAAGTAGGGAGAAAGCTCAGAAGTTGAGTCAGTATTCTTCTTGCAGAGTTCCACTCCCAGAACCATGTCAGGAGGCTCACAACCCCCTTTAATACCAGCTGCAGGAAGGTTGACACCTTCTGCTGAATTCTGCAGGCACCTCTGCTCATGTGCATATGCCCACATGCAGACATGAACATACAAGTAATTAAAAAGTAATAAAAATCTTTGAAACAGAAGACAATGAATTAGAATGTGTCTACTTAGAACTATTATTCTTTGCTTTATCCTTGACACTCAGTTTTTCCTTTTTATAAAACTATAGTGTTATGCAGCTTAGCTTTCTTTAAAACTGGCAAGTCAAATAGGGATGTACACAAATAAATGGAGATTGCACTTTAGTTTCCTGGCTGCCCAGACCCGAATAATCACAAAAAAACCATACTAATTACAACACTGTTTGGTCAATGGCTTATAGTGTATTCCTAGATAGCTCTTACATCTTAAATTAACCCATTACTATTAATTTATGCATCACCATGAGGCTGTGGCCTACCAGTAAGGTTCCGGCTTCTTTCTCCTTCAGAAGTTATGTGGCTCCCTGACTCTGCCTTCTTTTTCCCTGCATTCAGTTTAGTTTTCCCTCCTTGCCATAGGCCAAGGTAGCTTCTTTATTAACCAATGATAATAAAGCATATTCTCAGCATACAGAGGGGAATCCCACATCACACAAAGAGGTAGACATGGTCTTCCTTATTACCGATGGCCATTTTTGTCAATCATTGCAACCATTTAGTCTTCAGCTTCATTACTATTGGACAAGTCTTAAAAACACTTTAACTTTTATTCTTTGATACTAGGTTCTGTCTTTCTAATTCATCTCCTTAAGCATCTGCCAAGATATCAATGAGGTATCTGAATAGTGTCAATCCTCTAAACTACCACTTCCATCATTTCTTCTTTTATATTTAAAGCTTATTGGAGTGTATTATTATAGATAATAAAATATATTATTTTATACATATAAACAATGTATTTTGACCAGATAGGAATAACACTCTATTCCCCTTTCTTGCTTTCTTCTAAGACCTATTAAATCCCTTCCTCTTCCAACTCGTCCCCATTCCACTTTTTTTTTTTTTTTTTGTGACCCAGTTCATTTAATTAGGGTCATTGTAGGATCATGGATGTAGGGTTATTTTCAGGAGTACAGGTAACTTTTTAGTTATACCACCAAAGAAAGTGTCTTTCCCTCTTTTCCACTAACTGCAGGAGATCCTTGAGAGGGACCCTTTTTCTTCATGATGGAATGCCAATCATGTGCTCAGTCATGTGTAGGTCTTGTTAAGGTAGTCACTGCTGCTCTGAGTTCGTGAGTACAAAGGCTGAATCATGCCCATAGGACTGCATACCATAACGTTTCACCATTTACTCTAGCACATTCCTTCTGTTCAACTTTTCTGCAATGTTCCACGAGCTTAGGAGGGGATGACACAGGGGTTCTAGGATCCAGTATTTAAGAGTCACTTATTACTTTATCCCTATGTGGGTTTTTGCAGTAACTACCTCCCACTGTAGAAAGAGTTTCTGACCCAAAGCCGACTGCAGCACTAATCTATGAGAGTAGAAGTCAGTATTTAGAATGCACTCTGATGGGCACAACATTTCCATCCATCGAAACAACGGATGTACTTTCTCCATTAGGGCTTACAAACTTCCTCAAGCTATATTATTTTGACCAGGTTCACATACCAAGCATGAAATCCCTCTGGAAGAATGCGGCTCAAAACCAGTCAAGATGCAGTTGGTTACCACCATAAGAGTTACTGTTTGTTTTTTTTTTTCCCCATAAGCCACTATTGCTTCAGTCGGCACATTTTGTCTGTGAGGTTGATAGTGTAGCATGCAATGCCCCAGGTAAGTAAGGCTATTGATGACTTTTCTCCCCCAGTAGTCTGCAGAGTGCCTCTGGCACTAGCAAAGCCATCACTTCAGTGGATTTAAGAAAAGTCTCCCACAGACTTGTCTGCAGGTCAACCCAATGTCAACAATCCCTGACTGCAACTCTCTTCCCAGATGACTCTAGTTTAAGCTGACAATTTAAGTGAATTATCAGAACAATTGCATTGTGCTCTACAAGTGAAATTATAAGATTCATAGAAAAACAGATGGAGAGTGTTATACTAAATAAGGTAACTAAGGCCTAAAAAGACAAATGCTGTATTCTTCCTTACATGTAGATTCTAGCCTTGAAACTCTAATTTGTACATTTAATTTTAAATATCTATGCTTATTGAAATAGGAAGCTAGAAAATGTCTTATGATCGAAGGAGAGGAAGACGCCTTCAGTGTCAAGGGTATAGTAGAATACATGTGGTCTGAAAATATGGACTAAGGGCGTGGGTAAGGTTAGGAATGGGCAATGGGGAGACAGTTGGGTTGGAGGTAGATTAATAAAAAAACTGAGGATGTATGAAAAAGTTTTATAGAATCCATATTTTGTAAGCCAATTAAAAAACATATAACTTTTAGCTGGGTGGTGGTAGGCCACACCTTTAATTCCAGCCTTTGGAAAGCAGAGGCAGGTGGATCTCTGGGTCCGACAGCAGTCTGGTCTACAGAGCAAGGACTACATGAAGAAACCCTATACAGAGAAACATTGGCTTAGAAAGTTATATATATATGTATATATGTATAATTGTGTAGGTATATGTAGGTATAGTGAACTTTATCAATGGTATTTAAGGAAGCGCCAGCTATGGGATATTTCCTTACATGTTATTGGCCAGGGAGGCCCTAGAGCCCTTTCTCCAAATAATATAGACTATTGTTGTTGTTGATCTTACTAGATGGAAAGACTATTTTTGAAGACACAACACAACGTGGTTATAGGACATAGAGACATCAAACTGGCACTGATCTGAAAACCACCTCCAGCTGGTTTCCACTGGGCCAGAGGGCTACTGGGGGCCAAGAGTCTCCAATGATATCACCTAACAGTAAACCCTCAATGCTGCATTACTCATCTTCTAAGCAAGATGTATAGTGCAATAGTGAAATAAATATTATGGAGATGATTAGCCACTTTCTGATTGGATCTGAGGTTTGCTCCATAAAAAAAAAGAATTAATATAGCAACTCTCAATCTGTGGGTTGCGACCCCATTGGGGGTTGAACAGCTCTTTCACCGGGATCACTGAAGACCATCAGAAAACACAGATATTTACATTATCGTTTATAACAGTAGCAAAATTAGTTATGAAGTAGCCACAAAAATAATTTTATGGCTGGAGTCACCACAACATGTGTCAATACATTAGGAAGGTTAAGAGCCACTGAATTCATGCCTAGTATTGTAAACTATGCTGACTATCCAACGTTTGGGGGACCTTCCTGTTCACCTTATCCCGTACACCCCTCTAAGCAGTGTTATCTTCGGGCATCTGCTGTCATTCATTCTCCTAACATGGCCAGAGTATCTCAAGCACCGTTGCCATATCCTGTAGTTGACTTCCTTCTGTAGACAGCATAAAGGAAGACTGTGGAACCTTAGGTATGACAATAATACAAGCATCTAAGACTGTCCAGGATAGGAACCACTGGAGAACCACCATAAACGGGCTGGCCATGCATGCTTAAGCATTGCTGGGGCATAAACGATGACGACTGCAAACTAGTCGAAAGCCCGTGGTCCAGTAGGACCCAAGCGGTACTGGAACAACCTAGCCCTGCTGCTTTGTTAAACGGAAGTGCCGTCAACCCCTTCTAAATATTGTTTATACCCACATATTAGTGCTGCTCTCAACTTGGGCCAGCAAAGTTTCCCTTTGCAGCAGGCAGCAGTCAATAACAGAGACTTGTAATTAGTCCAAGTGCTAAAGAGTAGGTGACTGCAGGTTGCTCAGCCCTAAATGTAGGACATCTCTATCAACCCCATGAAGCTCAAGGAACACCATGGCACAGCCAGAGGACGGAGTGCTGTGAAATACTATCTTCTAGACGTGACTTGGAAGTGACAGCAGCTACCGTGACCCCGGAAAGACCAAGCCAGGCAATAATTCCAACCTGGATGGATGGGGGAGGGACTCTTGTAGCCATTGGCAACTGAAGGCTTCTAGAAAGAGGAGGAGTCATTTTTCTTCAGGGATGTAGCTATTGGTAGGTTGTTCATGCTTATGTAGGCAGCACTAATTGGACTCAGTAGGCTGTATTTAAGAGAAAAGACATGAGTGAGGGAGAGTCATTTATTAATGGGCCCTAGGAGAAGTGGGAGGAGAGCCTTAGGGGTGGTATGATCAAAATACACCGTATTTGTAGAAATTTGTCAAAAATAAAACAATATTAAAAAAATACAATATGGAGCAAAGAAAGGCAGACTTAATAGTTTCAGCTACTTCTATCTTCAATCTGAGCTTTGGAACTGTAGCAGGAATGAATCTTTTAAAGTCATTATTTCTAGATTTAAAAAAATACACATTTTTGGGCTCAGGATGGCTTGCTAAGTAAACACGCATGAGGTTCTGGGTTGGATGCCCAGGACCACATAAACACAGCATGGTAGTGTACTTCCGTAATTCCAGCAATTACAAAGTGGAGACAAAAGGATCAGAAGTTTAGGGTCATTTTAGGCTATCTTGGGAGTTCAAAGTCACTCTGAGCTACTCAAGGTCCTGCCCCAATAATTCCCCAAAGCACGTTTAAGAACAGAATGCGTAGCTGTTGTTACAGGATGTCAGCAATTTTTCCCATGGGTTTAACTCTTTGTTAAACAGGAATGTTCTAGTTATGAATTTCTCTTGAAGTTCTTCTTAATTACTATAGAAAATAATTTTATGTTCACTCATATAGCAAGTAAGGGGCAAGATAAAGAGTATATTTTCAATGATTACTAGTTATTCCACTTGTTTTAGCAATCAAGAAATATGAAAACGATAAAACAACAGTAGGGCCAGGCCATCAAATCCCTGAAAGAATAGAGAGCAGTTGGTTCTAAAGCAAATACACTCTTCCATTTCAGAACTGTTAGTTGCAGCTCTTAATTTTTGGCCAGCTCAAAATGTGTGCAGAACTACATGAGATTACTGAGGCATCTTCAAGACCAATTTGGGATTTTGTTGCATAATACAATCAAATTCTGAGCAGGGCTTGAGAATTGGGAAATCTTGGAGAGAGTTTAAAGAGCCACAGTGATTGTTAACCCCGACAAGTCAGAGAAATAGGCAGGTAATTATTGGATGTACTTAATAGACAGAAATACAGAGTAGTTTATGGGAAGAGAAAAAGAAAACAGAAATGCAAAAGAGAAGGTTGAGTTTGTGGAAAAAAATGTGGGAATCAGTGCAGGCTAAAACATTCATTACTCATCCTAAAGCTGCTTCCTTTTTAATAATAATTAAATAATCTCCAAACACTGTATAGTACACAGAGGCTATTGTATTAAGAAAAAAGGTGACGGTCTTGGAATTAATCTAAGACAGCATTCCTGTCAGATTCTTCAGGCGCTGGGAAAAAGTGGGGGGAAAGAACAAGATCTCCCCTTGATTTTACTAAATTGTGGTAAATGATGACCTATTGACTCTATCAGTTGTTTTTGCATGATACAGTTAACTTCTAACATCCCCAAAGAGTCGAGCTTCTGGAGGGAGGGGTCACATTTTAACATTTTGTATTTGTTTCGGTGATTAACTGGACACCCGATAAATATGGCTTACGGGATAAAAAAAAAATCGGTCTCACAAGAGGCTAAGGTTTGATAATATCCACTTCTCTGACTGATCGAAATCTGCAGTTTTCACTTCAAGATTTTCAAACCAATTAGGAGCAAACCTGTTTGCAACACAATGCTTTGTGTACACAAGGTATGGTGGAAGGGATAGGAAACGTGCACCGCGCTCACTGGCGAGGGTGTCCTGACCTGGCGGACAGCCCTTGCTGCTTTTCTCTCGCAGCCCAAAGACAAACGCTGGGAGGCCGGGGCGCGGCCGGCTCGCTACCACCTAGCTCGCTCCGGCAGCAGCGGGTGCGGCTCCCGCCCACTCGGAGCAGCTCGGCGCGGCCTCGGCGTCCCCCAGAGGAGAGGCTGGGCGCCGCAGCCGGCCTCGGCGTCGCCCAACCCGCTCGGGCGCCACGGCTCTCGCGCTCGGGCGGGCACAGCGCTGGGCACGCCGGACGCCTCCGGGCCTCGGCCGGGACCTGCAGGGTCCCCGGTCCCGGCGGTTCGGGGTCTCCGGTCCCGCAGGCCTCGCCGAGCGCGATTCGGGCTCGGGCTCCGGCCCCGCCCCTCCGGCTCGCCCCGCCTCCCGGGCAATCTCCTCGCGCTCGCCGCCCGGCACGCGCGCTGCGCCCTGCCGCCGCTCCCGCCGCCACCGCCGCCGAGCGTTTCACCGCCGCGCCTGGCTTCCAGCTTCGGGCCGGAACCGGAAGTGTAGGAGGCGGGGCCGGCGGAGGCCAGGAGACCGAAAAACGCGGCCGAGCCGGGAGCCGGGAGCCGGAGCCACAGCCTGGACCAGAACTTGGCCGCCTCCTGCGCCGCCGTCTCCCGCCGCCGTCTCCTCACCGCCGCCTCGCGCCGCCACCGCCGCAAGCTCGGCTAGCGTGGTCCGCGGACTTTGGGTGTCCGGGTTGAAGGTCGGTCCGGACGTCGGAGCAGCTCGGCTCCCGGACCGTCCGGGCGGCTGCGGGCGCCGCCGCCGCCTCGTCGCCTCAGCCAGGCGTTTTGTTCGCAGAGACGCGAGAGGCGAGCGGAGCTGACAGTGATTTTGACAGTGATTTCAACCCGCTTTTGTTGTTGTTGGCTTTTCGTTGTTTGGTTCCGTGTTGTGCGTGTGTGTGGCGGTTTTTCCCTCCGTGGTACATTTTTTTTTTAAATTGTTGTGCTTTTTTTCCCCCCCCAAACCCCGTGAACGTTTTTTGTTCCAACCCCCCCACCCCCCGTCTCGGGGCTTCCGAATATGTTTTATGACGGTTGATTTTACACCAGGAGGTTTGTCTCTGAGGAAGACCCGGGGAACTGGATATCTAGCGAGAACTTCCTACGGCTTCCCCGGCGCCTCGGGAAAATGGGAGCTGCTGCAAAGTTGGCGTTCGCCGTCTTTCTTATCTCCTGCTCTTCAGGTAGGTGGAGGAGCCGGCGCGGCGGGGCTGTGGCCGGCTGCCGTCGGCCGGGCAGCTTCTCGGGCGGCCGAGGCTTTCCCGCGCCCGACTCCGCAGCCCCGATAATCTGGAAACCACCATGAATCCCTCTTGTTTTGGGTTGGTTTGGCGAACTGATAGATTGAGTGCTGTGTTGTTGTGGAAGTGAGAAAGTCATGGTTTGTGGCCATAACACTCGATGACAGCGCTGGTTGGGTTGCTGTTAAGCCGCAAATACCACAAGTGAAATTTTATGTAAAGGTTGAGACCCAAAACGAGTATTCCGAAATGTCATTTAGCCTAAGCTTTTCCAAAACAAGGGCCGGCTCTGGTCGACATCTAATTAGTGCTTCACCGGTGAATATCGAGACGGAGATCGAGTGAGTTGGTGTTTAATTTTGACTGTGAGAAACAATGCATCCTATCAGGATTTTAATCTAGGTCTCCTCGCACGTCTTCTCCAACTTCATTGTCCAGTCGTGTTAAAAATAGTTGGAGTTGTCGGAGTATTAGCCGTATCCCCGTGCAGAAGAGGAGTGCTGCTGTGTGTTGGTGTGTGCTGGCGCTCGCCCACCATTTGGGTGCTCTTTTCAGCCGGAGATTCTGCTTACCTACCGACGACTTCTTTTCAACGCCTCGTACCGACGCATTGTTTTCCGTTCAGAACAGGGCACGTGAGATTGTGCTCACTGTTAAACGGGGCTCTTCTTGTGAGATGTATTTTAGCTCGAGGTTAGGAGAATCCTCTGGCCATTTTATATCTGGAAAAAAAAAATTGACTGTGTGAGGACGTTGTGTGGCTGCAACCAGTGGTTGAAATAAGGCTAGGCTTTTGTACTTGAAATTCTGGAAATGCCCACGTCTAGCTGCAAGGTGTGCGGATGCACTTAGCAGGAGAGTTAGTTCGAGGAGGAAACACTTCAAAAGTCACAACGAATGCCTTCATTGTAAATATTCAGTGTATATCTACTAGACTGTGATCAAGAATAGGGGTGGGGGGGACAGTTTGACAGGTTTCATGGCTGTGTCGTTACCTCCTATGTCACAGGGAAATTGGAAGGTGCTAGGCTTTTCTTTGTGTACCTCTCTGTTGTGTGTGTGTTGTGTGTGTCCGTCTTCCCCACCCCACCCCCCTTTTAATAGGATCTTTTGTAATGTATAGAATTTTGCTGAATGTTACATTTCCTTGTGGTTAATAAATGGATAAAGTCTAGTCTTATGTCTGTAGTGGTATTGATCAGTTCCGGGTGGGCTGAATGTGTTGTGAAATGGCGATCATTGCCAGAGATTAACCAAAAGAATCATGTCTGTTTAAATGGAAGAAGGAACATGCTTAAGGCAGGCGGACAGTTCTTTTTGTGCTCGGTTTGGAGAGCAAGCTAAACAATGGTGTCTGAAACGGATGAAGGCTTTGATAATGTTAAACATCTTGCTTTTGTGAAATGACTTAACCCTGTAGTTTCTCACTCCCATCGTACTCTTTCTTCCCCCTGACCCTCTGTGTCTGGCTGGTGAACTCCAGGGCAGAGCCCCTTTTTTTCTGATCTGCCCTCGAGGAGGAGGGGCATCATGGCCACTGATCAAGGGACTGTAGACATTATTCTTTCCCAAACCCACCTGAGTCTCATTAATTGATGAGGGCGGTGATTCTTGAGCAGGCGCAAGGTATCACTTATTGGAAAGCAGGCTGACACTACAGATCTTACTGCTTCCCCTGCTTGCCTTGGGAGTAAGAAGAATTGAGCAGTAGTTCCGATCACTATTATTTTCTCTGGGCTTGCAGGTTAATAGTGAAAATTTTGAAATAGAGTGGTTTTGTTGTTACAGAACATATAGGTAATCCACTGAAATAATTAGAAAGCTATACTCCATACTGATACATTAAGATTTTTTTTTTTTGCTTAAAATGTCTGATATGTCTTTAAAAAAGGACTTTGTTACAAGGCAAATGCACTCTGAAAAAGTGTATGTGTGTGTGTGTTTTCTAATTGATTTTTCTGTGTAATGTGTAATCTGGCACTGGAAGCAGAGGGTGGCTATTTTTATTAGAATTAAGTAATTTACTAAATTACCAGTTTGTTTCTGGGTATCTGACTTTAAAATAAAATCAAATGGGAAACAGTAGTAAGGAACGTGTTTATTCTAGGTGTTCAGGAAAGACAGATCCTTGCTGCTTTTTTTTTTTTTTTTAAGTGTTTTGTGGTCTGGTTTTTTTCAGCTTCCATCCCATGGTATGTGCTGTGGAGACTGATTATGCAGACTATTCCTGTAGGATATGGCCAAGTGTATAATTTCCTCCTTGCTCTCATTCCAGGAGAAACATTTCAAGTTTTGCCCTCATCCTGGAATGCCTTCAGATTCCCTATGATTTTTAATTTTTTTATTCCTCTTTATCCTTCTTCAGAGTCTGTTTCAAAACACAAATCTGCTTCTTACTTTTTGAAACATCATGGTTAATTTGTGTCTGTTCTCACAATTTGTTAAAATGTGAGGATGAGTTTAACATTGCCCAGTTTTGAGGTTTATCCCACCTAGGGTGCTAACGTTCCTGTGGTATTTGAGTGGCCTACAAGTTGAGGATTCTTTTGGATCGTGTGTGAACTGGCAGCAGCATGGTCAGTATACTCAAGAAAGGAGCAGAAATAGAGTATTGATAGCTAGTTATCACTGTGTGGCTGATAGGACAGCCCAGGACTTCTGAATGTTGGCTAGCAAGTGATAGGTAGTAAGTACTCTTTCTTTCTTTTTTTTTCTTTCTTTCTTTCTTTCTTTCTTTCTTTCTTTCTTTCTTTCTTTCTTTCTCTCTCTCTTTTTTTGGGGTGGATTTCTAGTCTTAATTATGTGTAGGTGTGTGTCTGCACGTGGGTAAGTGGACTTGAATGCGTGGAGGTCAGAGATGTTAAATCCCCTGGAATTAGTTCTGAGCTGCCTATGTGGGTGCTGGGAACTGAATTCTGGTACTCTTAAGTGCCAGTCATGTCTCCAGCCCCAGTGCTTTGTTTCTTAAAGGCAGAAAACTCTTACACATATGTGATCAAATCCATAGCTTACAGACCAGATGAAAACCAAAACAAGTTCTCCCTCTCTCTTCCCATTTTGAATTTTTTTTGTGTTTATGATCTGAGCTAGTGTTTTTTCTCATGTTGGAGTGATTTTTGTCTCTTGCTGGAGATATCTAGAGAAATTTTTGTCCAAACTTGGGAGGGGGTGCTGCTGGTACCTACTGGGTAGAAGACAGGACAGGATACTGTACAGGACGGGTGGCTTCCACAACAAAGAGTTATGGAGCTCAAAATGTCAGCAGTGCTCAGATTGAGAAACCACTTTTTTTTTTTTTTTTTAAATTCTAAGCTTTAAAAGCATTAATATGAGGAGTGGGCTGGAAAGATGGCTCATGGTTAAAAGCACTAGTTGCTCTTCCAGAGGTCCCTAGTTCAGTTCCCAGCAACCACATGGTAGCTCCAAACCATCTATAACGGGATCTGATGCCCTCTTCTGTCATGTAGAACTACAGGAAGACAGCATTCTCATATATGTAAATAAATACATTTTTACAAAAAAGCCTCACTATGTTAGTTAAAGAGCTGTGGGCTCCCTCCTATTGAAGTCAGTCATCTAAGTGTTACTAGTGCAGGAGGCTGGTGATCTCCAGGTGACCCTGTTAGAGTTTTCATTGTCTTTTAAATTTAGAATGATTGAATTAGGAAAATATGTTCTAGTTGTATGTATTGTTCCTTTGCAGTGTTTTGCTGACTGTTTATGAAGACTGATGCTCATGGCCATGACGAATGAGTGGTCATGGCATCATGTTGAGCTATATTTGTTTTTGATCTGGTATTCTCTTTCATAATACTCACCTCTTAGGTTCTTTCCTTTTTATCCTTATTGACATCCCAGAGCTGCATGGCTGTGGGCTGTGTGTGCTAAACTTGGTGCTTGAAAGGTTTATATCATGCAGTATATCTATAAATGCATTCCCTGAATGATCCCAAGGGTATTTCTTTTTTACCTAACTTTAACATTTTAAAAATGATTTCTTGAGTGTATCATTTTTTGAGAATAATTAGCTGGCTTTTAGTTATGATTGCTCACTTAGGACACACCAAGTACTATTCTATGGTCCCTTAAAGACCTTTGTCCTTCTTAAGGTTAAATCCTGATTGTAATTAATAAATACCTGGTTTTGAACTCTAGGTTAAGAAAGTTAATCTAGCTAGGCAAGATGAGAATCACAGTGACACTCTTAAAATATGTAGTATTACACCATTCAGAAGACAATCCAGAAAGTTTGAGGCTAGTCTTTTTAAAAAATTATTTTTGTTATTTTTAATTATATATTGATATGTGTGTCTGCATGTGGGTATGTGTGCATGAGTTGGAGTTGCAGACAAGATGTTGGCTTCATGTGGGTGCTAGGAATGGAACACTGGTCCCCTGGAAGAGCAGCCAGTGCTCTTAACTGCTGAGCTTTCTCTCCAGCTCCTTCCCCGTCTTTCCCCACTATGTTTTCATTTGCTGCATTTTGGACTATCATGTATGTATAATACATATACACATAATACACAGTGTCCCTCCCTGGTTTTAACTTCGAATCAAATGGTTTGAATTTCAGATTGTTCTACTTTCTTGTCATACTCAGAGATTTCCTTAACTCTTCGATGCCTTTGAGAAATCTTTTATTGTTATTCATTCATTGTCTGTTTAAGCCAAGATTTGACTAGACCTGTGAGTGGATTTATTGCCACTGATGGGCCCATATTAGACTTCCTCTGCGGTAGATTTAATTCTGTTAGGTTATAACAGTCATGTCTAGACAGAACATTGATTTAAAATTGACTATTGAAGATGAAAGTTCCAGGAATAGAGTATAGAGGAAGAAGGCAAGAAAACTATTGTAGATAGCAGTTGACATTCTGTCATTCTTGACCAGATTCCTTAGTCACTTTCATGGATATCTGTGCATCTAGTGCTTATGCTTTGTGTAATACAGGGACTTAAAAGAATTATGTTCTTTTCTGAGGTTGAAATTTTTGAACTGATAGAATGGTCGGCCTAGGAAAAAAATTTGAGAGATTTTTATGCTTAGTGAACAAAAATGTCCTTGTGGTTATACCTGGGTTCGGGTGCTAGCTCATCTCTCAGGCTTTCCTACCTAAACTCTAACATCTTATCAAACAAGACTAGCTAATTATGTGTTTTTTCCCCAAGCTACTACTTACCCCCCCCCCCCCAAACTATTCTCATTAAGAAAGAAATTTGAGGCTGGATATGTAGTATATATGCCTGTAGTCCTATCACAGGGTAGACAGAAACAGGGATATCTCAGCAAGTTCCAAGCTGGCTTGGTTTACATACACAAGCAAGGAACTCAGGACCGCGAGGGGTGCACCCATACACTGAGACAAGGGTGATGTTCTATTGGGAACACACCAAGGCCAGCTGGCCTGGGTCTGAAAAAGCCCGGGTTAAAACCGGTCTCGCTGAACATAGTGGACAATGAGGACTACTGAGACCTCAAGAACAATGGCAATGGGTTTTTTGATCCTACTGTACCTATTGGTTTCGTGGGAGCCTAGGCAGTTTCGTGAATGCTCACCTTACTAGACCTGGATGGAGGTGGGTGGTCCTTGGACTTCCCACAGGGCAGGGAACCCTGATTGCTCTTTGGGCTGACGAGGGAGGGGGACTTGATTGGGGGAGGGGGAGGTAAAGGGGAGGCGGCGGTGGGGAAGAGACAGAAATCTTTAATAAATAAATAAATAAAAAAAAGAATCTAGGAGTAGTTGGGGGAGGAAAAACAGTGATCAGAATATATTGTATGAACAAATTCATTTTAAATAAAAGCAAAAAGAACTATTAAAAAAAACAATGAATGAATGAATGCCATTCTTGCTTAAAACTTTCACTGGCTTAGTTACCTTAGCATAGTGACATATACGGGCCTTCATCATTTGCTTTTTGCCTGCTTTTTCTAACCTTGGTATAGTGGTTAAAGCTATGCATTCCATACTTAGATTTCCTTGGTTTATACAGGGTTCACATCTTCACCTTTGACCTCATTTTCTTGTGCCCCGTTTTTCTTACCTACACACACTGGCTCATAATCTCACAGATTATGGCCTTGAACTCACAGAGGTCCACCTTCCTTTTTCAGGAGGGTCTGGCAAGCTCTCCTACATTGTCCTCAGTCTTCCTTCTCATGAATTCAGTGCTCCAGTCATACAGACTCAGAATGCTGTGCCTTGAGAGTTTGTGAGCGTTGTTCTTCCTCCTTTACCTGGCTAACTCCTATAATTTTTTTAAGACTGAGAAGTGTTATCCTTAGAAGTATTTTCTCTGCCACCTAGCCACTATTGAGGTAGTAGCTTTTTGTTCACTCACACTTTCTGAGTGACCTTAGCTTCAGTAATTGCTGCAAATGTTCACCTTCCCATTTCCTCTTTAAACTACAGTGCTTACCTTGCTTTTTCATTTTTTAAGAGTTTCCCTTTAACCACAGGTTGAACTAGGTGTCAACCCTGGCGCACAGTAGGTGCTCTGAAAATGTTTATTTAGTGATTGAAATGGAATTTCTTTACATGATTGGTGCATACATTTCCTTTTATGTTATTAAATGCTGAACTCAGGTTAGATGGCCGCTTAAAGCTTTCTGATTCTTAGGATTAGTTGACAATAGTGACATTTTATTAAGAAAAAACATTTTGCTAGTGATTGTTTTGATATCCTAGAGTTCTGTTCACTTAACATTTTATTAGAATTTCAATTGTGTAGATTTCAAAAGATGCTTCCATATCTTCAAGTTCAGCCATGTTCATAAATTTTAAACTATAATCCACAATGAGAATTATACATTGTATCACGACTTAGTTCCCATGTGTCTCTATGTGTATGTCAGATTAAAGCTTCATGAATTCCTTACTGTGTATAGGAAGGATACTTTTATTTATCTTTATATTCTGTTTCATTTTTAAAAATGATAAGTATTAGGGCTAGAGAGATGTCTAAGCAGTTAGGGCACTGGCTGATATACCAGAGGACCTAGATTCAATTCCCAGCACCCACATGGTGGCTCACAGTTCTAGGGGATCAGACAATCTCTTTTGGCCTCTGTGGGCAGCAGGCATGCACTTGGTAAACAGACTTATATGCAGACCAAACACCCATACATATAAATAAATTACATTTAAAAAATGTTGAGTATGCTCCATTGAGTCAGTGACCAACTAAAGGACTGTAATTGTTAAAACACTGATCTAGTTCATCAATTCCCTCATTCCCTTTGCCCTGTGCTGTCTGAAGGAGATGGAAAAACGTACCAGAAACCCATGTGCAGAAGAATATGGCCATAAAATTAACCTCCAGCAGAGATTATGAGCCAGTGAGTGGGGTAGAGAGCAGACTGTTCAGGGGAGAATTTGGAGTTGACTTTCTGAACTCTCTTTCCTCTGGCCCAGTTGTTTAAATTAGTCTAATTCTGTTTTAGCACCATTTTGAATTTGGGAGATTTCAGAGTTTTTCACTCAGGAAATGCTTCTTGCAGAAATTGGTCCTAATCCTGGGAATACAAGGTCTTAAAAGGACATTTAAAAGGATATTTATGGAATGTGAAGGAAAAGCCACAAAAGATCTTCAGAAACATAGGTGTTACTTGATCATGAATTTGAGAATGACTGGAAGACAAGGTGGGATGGAGGATTTCTGACCTAAACTGAGGGAAGGATTGGTGTGTTGAAGAATGCTCTGCTTGCTTAGAGAGATACAGTTTCAACTGAGGACATAGATCCAGATGGAAGAGTAGGAACTGAGGTGAGGCTGGGCTGGATGATACAGGTCCTTGTATGTGAAGTACAGAACAGAGTAACAATGTGAAGATGAAGTTAGACTAAGGCATTACTAAAAACAAGTAGTAAAGAACTAACAAGCCAGAAGTAAATAGAAACATATTGTATGGCTAAGTAAGTGTCTTAGGTGGCTGTGGATTTAGATGGCAAACGTGAATGAAGATACACATGTAAATTTAGAAAAATAAAAGGGCACTAAATTCCATGAGAAAATGTAATGATATTTTACAAGGGGAGACCCTGATGGATCTATCTCCATGTGTTGTCGAGTAATGATTCTGAGCATTAATGGCTTTAAATGTTGGTGTTAAATAATAGTTACCGTCTAATAGTTACAGTTTTACTCTTATTGATTATCTAGATTATGTTTTTAATTGTTGTGAGGCATTTTATTACTGCACTACTGTTGTCCCCAAGTAGACTAAGGTGTGTGATGAAGTTTGTATGTGTTATTCATGATTGAAGCCTATCTGTCCCGCAGGCCATTCTTCTGGCCGAGATTCAAACAGTTCTTCTCTAATTGTCTAGAATATTACTGGGTATGACTTTATTTTCCTGTGTTGCTGAAACAAGCACATGCAAAGCAGGAAGACAGTAACTTGAAGGACTGGCTGCACATGTGGGGACAGATTGTTTTAGAACATGTCAACTCTTTATATATTATAATAAAATATGCCTCTTACAAAGCCTGGAGCTTTAAACATTTTAAGCCTTCATTCCTAGTTAGGATTACTGATTTTAAAATTTATCTTTCATAAGATTGATACTAAAAACTAAAAACAAAGCAAAGCAAAACAAAACAAAAAACTCCCACTTGTCTGGCAGTGGCACACGTTTCTGATCCCAGCACTCAGGAGACAGAGGCAGGAGGATCTCTTTGAGTTTGAGCTCAGCCTGGTCAACAGAGTGTGAGTTCCAGGATAGCTAAGGCTTCACAGAGAAACAAAACAAAACAAATACTACAAGTGTAGTGGTTCACTCATGTAGTCCCAGAATTTGTGAAGCTGAGGCAGGAGGATTTCCATGATTGCAAGGCCAGTGTAGGCTATATAGTGAGTTCTGAGCCAGCTTAGGCTTCAGAGTGAAACTCTGCCTCTACTCTACTTCCATTAGGAAGAAGAAATCTTTTGTTCACATCTTTATGAGTTTTAGGTGATACATCACATTTGTAATCTAACACATTCCAAGATGGCTTGGAATAGATGAGTTATTAGAGCTTGGCAAGTTTCTAAAACTCTGAGATTACATTTTCAAATATATAAACCAAGTTGTATTAAATGAAATACACTCTGTAACATGGTAGCTGCTTCAGAATAACATTAACATATGTTTGTAATCTTTGAGTCTAGTTTTAGAAGGACACAGTGTTTAAGATATTTAAAATATAGGTTCAGTTCTTGGGAGATATTTTTAAATTTTTAGTTAAATTACTGAGCAATTATAGCAAAATAATATTCTAACAATGATACAGCCAAAGGAAATGTAAGTATAGAGTGCCAGAGAGTTGCTATGATTCCCTAGAATCTTTGGTTATAGCAGTTTTTGTTTTTGATTTTAAACCAGGTTTTCTTGTTCTAAACAGTCCCCTTGTTGTAGCATAGTCTGAGGTAGGGGAGATTGCAGTGAGTTTGAGGTCCTCCTGTGTTACATAGTAGCAGGCCATCTTGAGCCACACAGTCAAACCCTGTCTCAGAAAAACAAAAATAAAAACAAAATATGGAGGTAAATCTATCTCAGCTGATGATTGAATTTAAAATACTTTTCTTGGACAACTATGTTTAAATATTAGGTATTTTTCAGACTTTTTTTGCAAAAGTAAATTTGGAAGGCTTCTCAAGTCTTTTAGGTACCAACTACTTATGTTTTAAAAACATGGTTGGTATATACATACATACATACATACATACATACATACATACATACATACACACACACACATACACACACACAAATGTCATATAGCCTAAACTGTCCTCAAACTTACTATGTATCTGGGAATGGTCTTGAACTCCTGATCTTTTTGATTCTATCTCTACAGTGTTAATGCTTTTTCACTTGATTTATATGTATGTGCTCCATGGAGAGTGTATGGAGAATTCTGTGAGTGTGGATGTGCACGCTAGTGTGTGTGCATGTAGAAGCCAAAGTAGATCTTCGTGTTTCTTCCTGTGTTGCTGTCATCTTTTGCTTTGAGACTGGTTGGGTTTGTCTCACAGTGACCCAGATGCTCAGGTGTGCACTGTTATCTTTCAGAGATGCTTTCTGGCCCGAGAGCTCTCAGGATCTGTCTGTTACAGCCCACCTCACCTGCTGTGTGGAGGTTGGAGCACTTGCAGTCATGTCAGGCCCTTTTGCTTGTGGAACAAGCTCTATTACCCATTGAGCTGTCTCTTCTGTCCTACTGGCTTTTGAATTTTAAAAATAAATATTTTGAAGGGGCTGTAACTCAGTTGGTAAAGTGCTTTCCCATGAAGCATAGAACCATGAGTTCAATTCCCTAGTGCCACAGAAAGTCATGGTGCAGGCTTATAATCTACTCCAGGTAGGCAGGAGGATCAGAAACTCAAGGTCAGTACTTGGCTTAGTAATGACTTTGAGGCTAGCCTGAGCTATAGGAGACTATCACCAAACAAAACATCACTTTTATCTCTCTCTCTCTCTCTCTCTCTCTCTCTCTCTCTCTCTCTCTCTCTCTCTCTATCTCGTCTATCTATCATCTATCTAATTTTGTTTTTCCTCACAGGGGTTCTCTCTGTAACTCTGACTGTCCTAGAACTGGCTCTGTAGACCCACCTGCCTCTGCCTCTGCCTCTGCCTCCCCTGGTCCAGAGTTAAAAGTGAGTACCACCACCACCATGCAAACGTCAGTATTCTAAATATATGCTTATTTAGGACTTAAAGAGTATGCTACTCAGATTCTTTTTCTATTGACTCTTTTTTGACCTTTAATAACATCAAGATGCCATTTTACTTATTCCTAAATTAAAGTGGATACTACTGATAACTTATTCATTTTACAGTTAAGTGTGGATACATGGTGAATTCAGTGCTAGGTGGTTAGGTGCTGCAGTGAACAATACAGGCATGATTATGTCCTATGGAGCTCCTGTGGTATAGATAGAGTGAAGTGAATCAAGTAATTATATATTACTGTATGTGCCGTCAGAAATTAAGAGGTGCTGAGAGCCCAACACTTTATTTGCCTGTGTCATACACATTGCTGTCTAATTATTTACCTTGGCTTTTTTCTTTTTTGCCTGTTTATTATTTGTACATTCCACTACTAGAGTGCAAGCTCAGTATAGGAGGAGGTTCCATTCCTTCATCACAGTACCCCAGAAAATAGCACAGTTCCTGACACAAAGTGGAAATTCAGTAGACACTTAATTCAGGAAGGAGCTCCAGAAAGAGGTAGGGGTAAGATCGGACAGGACTCTCACAGGGGCAGGAGTTAGAGTGAAATGCAGAGGATACTGGGAAGTAAAAAGGTCTAAGTAGTAACTGATTTGGTTTAGATGTTAGCATTTTTCTTACCTGTCTGGAAAGTATGATGAAATATATAGAAGCAGAGAGACCAGTAAGCAGGTTCCCATATAGTGTAAGCTGGGGAGTCTCCAGCTACCAGTACTTTTAACGGCACCCTTCCCCCAATTTGTATTACTTAAAATCAAAACCCAAACCCATCAACCAGGCTTTCTATATATATGAATTCTTTCTATGTAGCATCTCATTGAACAGACAAACCCACAAAAGAGATGATCAAATCTAGGCTAGGTTATTGTATTTTTTGTGACACTCCTGTCTTTAGATTTTGTCTGTATGCTGTTTTATATTCTTACTTTTTTCTTCATATGCCCCCCTTTCAAATTGCTGCCTCCTTCCTGTGTCAAGCATGTAGTATATGGTTTTATTGACACAACTGAGGACTCAGGAGGAAAATGCAAGTGCATTTTATGTCTTCATTTGTATACATCTATCTTCTTAGACATTTATTTACTTCAAAATTTATCTTTTCAGGTTATGAAGATCTCATTTAAATGGTGAAAGAATAAATTGTACTTTAGGCTCATGGTTTTATTCAGGGCTACAGCCTCTAACTAGATGGTGAGTCTGGTATTTTATTTGGAGACGTTTCTAGCCTGTGCTGTTGGATGGAGGCAGGTTTGCTTGGTGGAAAGAGACCAGCTCTTCCTAGGACAGAGCTTCAGCATCCTCATCCTTGACTAGGAGAAACCTGTTGTGCTCCACAGGAGGGAAGAATGATGAAGCCAGAGGAGGCTGGCATTTTACCAGGGTTAAAGTCAAGTGGTCGCTGCCCTCACCATCCTTTTATTCTACATAGTGATTATGTAACAAATCTTATTTGGTGATAACCTTTTCTTATTTTTTTCTTTTTTTTTTTAAATATTTATTTATTTATTTATTTATTTATTATGTATACAATATTCTGTCTGTGTGTATGCCTACAGGCCAGAAGAGGGCACCAGACCCCATTACAGATGGTTGTGAGCCACCATGTGGTTGCTGGTAATTGAACTCAGGACCTTTGGAAGAGCAGGCAATGCTCTTAACCACTGAGCCATCTCTCCAGCCCTCTTATTTTTTTCTTTAGTCCTTAAAATTATATAAGCCTGGTTTGGGTGTTGAATTGGGAATTATTTGCTATTTACAATTATTAGCCAAGAGGGCTAGAACTAACAGAGGCAGTTAAAATAGGGGACTTGGAGTATTGCAGGGTCTAATAAATGATCAGGACGGTAGACCTGGGAACACACCTGTGCTGGCCCCAGTTCTGAAGGCTGAAGTGAAGCAGAGATTAGGATTAGAGGTGTAGGCAGACTTCATTTCTAATGGAGCTAGTGAAGCTGAGCTTTAGCTCTTACTAAGGCTTTCTTACTGTAGCCCAAGAATAGCCACAAATCAAAATTGTAGTTCTGTTTAGACTGACAGCATGTATTTGTCAACCTTGACATTTTATAGTTAACAACCTAGTATCGATGTCATGAAAGGAACTCAGATCATTAAACTAGAGAACTAGATGGCCCTGCCTTTACATCTCTAGAATCCTTTTACCATTAGAGCATAGTACTCCATAAGGGCTAGTTAAAAGAAATAAAAACCAGTATTGTTGGCATAAATGTTGTTTGGTAACTGTAAGAACTTCCCTTATTTTGAAACTTAGCAAAAGTAATTTTATGCAATCCTCTAATTAGTATTTTAAAAATGACACTTGGCAGGAAGGAAACATAGGTGTTGGGACTTATCTCTACAATGATGGGCAGTGTGCTGTGTACTTGGAGAAGTTCTAGAACCTCTCAGTTGCTTTTCTTGTGAAGTTTAATTTGTAGTGGCCAACTCACAAGATTAATTGAAAATCTAAGACTACACACAGAAACTCACATTCACATGTAAAAGTATACATAAAATGTAAAATTTTGAATTGGGCCACCAGATATTTGTAAATACTACAGTATTGTTTTTAAAGGTGTACAGAGAAATGTAAAGGTTTAGCTATAAGAGAACTTATAATTTAGAATTTTATGATTCTTAATGAGTAGACATTTGTCTGTAAGCTGCCAATGAATAAAGATGTTAATTCAGTAAGCAACTTAGTATCAACTTTGAAACTTAGTATCAACTATGAAAGGAATGCTTACCTCTTACAGTGACCCCTGTCCACTTTCATCTTTTGCCATATTGTTCCTACCAATTACTTTCTAGTTCTCTAAATTTCCCATCCCTTATTTTTCATAATTTATAAGAGGACCATTATTCACTATACAGTTCCCAGTGGCTTACACACACGCTTAATATTGGTGAGTAAGTGGCTAGTGCTTTCAGGTGTTTAGGACAGGGCTCTGTAAAGTTTTATTTATTTGTTTATTATGGCTTTTGTTGTTTTTTTCTTTTCTTTTCTTTTCTTTTCTTTTCTTTTCTTTTCTTTTCTTTTCTTTTCTTTTCTTTCTAAGAGGCCAGATAGTAAATATTTTAAAGCAGTGTCTTAGAGTTATTAAACTCTACCTATTTTAAAACAGAAGTACTCACAAATATGACATAAATAAATCACTGAATGTATTCTAATAAGACTTTGTGTATGGTGAAATTTCAATTTCTATAATTTTCACATGGCATAAAATAATTGTTTCAATTTTTAAAAACCATTTAAAAGTGTAAAATCATTGTGCAGAGACTGAGTGAAACCAGGGCACAAGCTGAATCTGATCTGTAGATTACCAGTCTGTTGGACACCTATGGGTGGCCCATCTCCCTCAATTAGAAATACATTATTTCTAAACAAAAATTTCTTTTGAACCTAGGACACATTTTCTTTACTCTCCCCACCAATTACTCTGTTTTAAGTGTGTGGATGTTTGCCTGCTGTATGTCTTTTCACTACATGCATGACTTGGTGCTCCAGAAGCCAGAACAGAGGCCAGAGGAGGGAGGGTGTTGGGTCCCCTGGAATTGGAGTTAACAGAGGGTTGTGAGCTGCCATGTGGGTGCTGGGCATCATACCCGCATCATCTGGAAAAGCAGCCAGTGCTTTTAACCACTAAGTCAGCCCTGAACTTACAAAGTTATTGTCAACATGAGTTGGCTACCACCCCAGACCCAGCCACACTCCTATTTTACCTATTTTGTATTCTGACAGTACTGTAAAACTTTACCCTTTAGAATAACACTGACTCTGAGAGAAGGATTTAGTATTCCTTCTTAGATGAGAAGACAGTGTCCTTGTTATCATCAGAATTTCAGACTTTCTTGATCTTTCTTCTGCCTCCCAGACTTTGCATCCTCAAACCTGTTCTGGGTTATCCCGTATGGCCCTATGGTAAGGTTTTAAGAGAGCCTTGTGCATGTGGCTGGGGTGAAGAGACTGGGAGAAGAAAGTTGGGGAGAGAAAAGAATGCAAGGCAGTTTTCATACTATAGGGAACAGCTCATTGAGCGTCTTGAAATCCATGTAGCATGGCTACATTAATAGAAGACAGAAACCATAATCATAACGAGTCACTCATAATGAAGATGTTTTGTGAAATATCAGTTGTAGTTGTGTATTAGGTTGCAATGACAAGTGTATCGTCATAGCTTGTGTGTGGAGAGTTTGGGTTGCTGATCTTGAGATTTTTTTTTTTTTTTTTCCCAAACAGATTCCTCTTGCTTGGTTTCCTCTGTATGCTGCTTGTATAAGCTTCCGTATGAGACTGTTAGCTTTTTACCTAAGAGAATGCAGGATGTTGTGGACAACAAGCTTCCCAGCAGAGGCCCAAAGAAATGCCCTAAAACCTTTGTGTTTTAGGGGACAAAAGCCATGCCAGTTCATGGCAGCTCACCAGATTCCTGGGGTACAGATTAGCTTCAGTAATAGGCAACTGGTAAGGTGGGAAGAAAAGAAACTCTTCCCTCTGTTTTTCTCTATTTATTTTGAATTTTCTTGGTCGGCCCCCTTACTGAACTTATGCTAGAAAAAGCAGGGAACTGAGGATGAAAATTGGTGAGGCAGAGTCATATAATCATGTTTTTGACTAAAAAGAGAATTAGGAGGGAAAATAAAGTAGAAGGGCATCTGACCACCCAGATAGCCTCGGTTCTGAGGTGGCACCTACAAGTGGGTGCAGGTAGAACAGGGCCTGGGTTAAGTAAAAGTCTTGGCTTTGGTACCTTTGATATGCTGATTGGATAGCTCTTTTTTAAAGACTCACGAAGGAAGCAGCATTGGGTTAGTTACCTGTTTTAAGCACTTAAAAATCACACACAGTAAATATCTTTGAGACTTTTTTTCTATTATTTAATGTTAAATTAGCAATTTAAGTGAAAATTAACTGACTCTGGTCGCTAACTTGATTTGGAATTGTGAGTAGAAAAAGATTGACGGACAAGCTATTTTTATTTACTAGAAAAGTAAGAAAACTATAGAAGACACATACATATTTCAGTAGAGTGGTAAGTTGACAGAGCCCTAAAATGTATCCTGTTTTTTCTAGGCTGGATAGGATTCTTTCTTTTGCAGTGAAATTATCAATCATCTGCAATAAGTTTCAGCTAAGAGTTCCCAACTTTTAGCATCTTCTAGCCCCATCGCTTGTCTTTTAGCCTCCTCTCATAATGTGCTTGCCTTTCCATGTTATAATTGCTTGTTACTTTTATGTGTTTGTCTTCATGCGTACCCTAAGTTCTTTAAGGTTCATTCTCTTTAAAATAAGAGCTTAGAGCTTACTGACAACAGGAGAGGCAGATGGCCTGACTCTCATCTAGACATGGAGATGATGGTTCTACCTACTTTATGTATTGTTGTGAAGTATACGTTGCTATAATGAGCTTCCAATGATTTCGCGAATGTAGCATTGTAACTCAATAAATATTAATTGCTGATGCTGCTTGCTGTTACTAAGCAGTGTCTAAACTGTTTATTGAATACACACGAGCCAAAATTGAATATTGAGGGCATTTCAGTATATTTATTGAAAGACTGTACTTTGGTGGTTGGCCATCTTGTTTTGTTCAGAACATAAATAATATTTGTGTGTGTTTTTTATTAGTAATATTTCTTTGATTCTGCTTTAATTCTATAACATTATTTGAGTTTTAGAGAAAAGTATTCACATTCTCAAGTATGTGATTTAGTAGTAGTATTCACACAAAAACTAAGAGCTTTAGAGAATGAAATACTTTTTTCATTCAGTATTTCCAAGTGTGAATGCGTCAGAACTTCCTTTGCAGATGAGATAAAGGGAGTGGATCTGTTAGGAGAGTAACTGACATTTCTAAAAGTGAGTTGTGTTTTAATTTTCAGGATTCGAGTACCAGTATTTCTGGGAAAATGACTTTTATCTATTTAAGTTTAAAAACTCATCTTATGTGCCTGTTTGATTCTGAGTTTATTTGAAGTAAATCTTGTATCTTTGTTTAGTCCAAACTTGAGATGATGTAATTTGTCTGAAATCACTAATCTATCTGCCAGGCTAAAACTATAGCCCTGACTTAAGTTCAGAGTTCTTGTATAAAGAGTATATACTGGAGGTTAATCCACTCCTACTATTTCCAGCCTTAGTGGGAGAAATGTTTTCAGTAATTTATGCAGTGGTTGCTTTGTATCACACTTTGAAGAAACCATGATTAGGACCTGAGGAGTCAGAAATAGAAATACAGCAATAAGCCACACCACGGTGAGTTCTAAATTTAGGGTAAATGTTTTGCTATTGTTTGGCAAGATGGCAGCCATAAACTCATAGGTGTTGGTTATTATTAGAAGGAATAATATGTACAATCTGCCCTTTATTGCTGAAGTACTTTTCTCACTCATTTTGTTTTTTGATAAGGAATGTTTAGAATTGTTTTTCTAATAGGTCAGTCTTATGCACATGTGCCTGATTTTGTTATTACATTTCCTTAGTCAAAATTACAACTTTCAAGATATGTCACAGCCCAGCCATATTGTTGGGTTCAAAATAATAGTATTGCTGATAATTATAATTTATTTAAACTATCATCAACAACCACCATTTGAAGTATGCCGTCGGCTAAAATTTAAGTTTTGATTTTAATATGCATGCATGAATCATTCACCCTAGAAGATAGATATTATTCCCATTTCATAGATGAGGAAACGGAGACTCAGAGACTTAGACTGAATTAGCAGGACAGCTGGGATAGTTAAAGCTAAAGGATTTAAATTGCTTTTATTGAATCAGATATTCTAAAATACATATTAGAAATTAAAATATGAATTACTGGTTCTTGAACAGGGTTCCTTCCTTCCAACCTCTTGTGCCAAGGTTTCTTCTTCCTGCTCCGATCCTATGAGCAGCTGCTATTGCTGGCGCCCCTTGAAACCTATGATGTAGCCAGAAATGCTGTTACCAAGCTGAGGTGTTGATGGTCTGTTGTCGTCCCTGTGACTGATAGAGTTCTGGGATGGAAATACAGCTGTGTAAAGACTGAGAAAAGGTTGTTCTTTTTGGTTTTACAGTAAACCAGGATTAGGACCAGGTCAGCATTCATTTGCTCTGGTTACCACTGGAGTCTTTAGTGAGCTGAGGATTGAAGTGAGGGCATCTTAGAGGGGTGGACTCGAGTCAGAGTATAGGAAAACAAGTTTGTGTTGTTTTTGCCTCCTATTTGGAAAGTCATTTAATAGTTATGATCATTAATTGCTTTCTTGATACTCGTTATCTATGCTGGTTCTGTTATTAGGATTTGGTTTTCTCTTCATTTATATTAAAGTATATTGATAAAAAAAGATGTAACACATGCTCTGTTTGCCCAAATTTAAGGACTTTAAACTGTTACAATGTCAGTTAAGCTTAAGGAAAGTAAAATAAAATAAAGAACATTGGAGGAAAATCCTTTTTTTCCTTTTTCTTTTTTTAGATTAGTAAGTATGAATAAAAGCTGACATGTGAATATTAGAGACAATTAATCTTTAGTCAATTGGATTTGAATTTAGATGACTGAATTTATAGAAAACCTAATCTGTGTTTCATTTAGTTATAATTGACAGCAGCCAATAATTAAGAGGTATCTACTATGTACCCCTTTATTTTGCCAGATTTAGTACAGCCTATCAAAGTTAAAGAATGTAGTCACTGGAATTTTAAATCTTACATTATAAAACAGAGTGCAGGATATAAATATTAGATACATTGATTACTAAAATTAGCGATTTCTGGCATCCAATAATGTATTTTTTTGTTTATAGTTTTGTGTGTGTTTGTTTATGTAGTCTCACTTTCCTATTGGTGTAATAAAACAGCATGACCAAGGCAGCTTATAGAAAGAAGGAAACATTTAATCGGAGCCTACAGTCCAGAGGGATAGGAGTCCATCACCATTATGGCCAGCCAGGCACACTTGACATCTGATAACAAGTGTTCTTAGCCACTGAACCATCTTACCCCTCAATGCTTCAAATTTCCCTCCCTCCCTCTCTCCCTCCCTCCTTTCTACTTAGTGCTTTAGTTACCTTTTAGTAAGACTTTCAGTAGTTAAGAGTTGTATTTTAGATTCTCCTTGGTTTAGTCTTTTGAGTTCTTTGCCATGTTTCTTCTGGAATTTACTGCTACTAAATAAAAACCCCTTAAGGATAAGGATTGTGGTCCTTATGTATGTCATTGCATTCCTTGTGTTCAGGACTCAATGAATATTTGTTGAATAAATTAATGGGAAGGAGTCTTTATCCTCTCTGTATCTTTTGTTTTCTCTTTATCCTACTGATAACATCAAACAATTCTCACGAAGATTAATGATGTTTAGTTGATTAATGATTCCTAATCTAAAGAGTATTTTTCTTTATTTCACTTGATTTCTCTTTGAGTTTGATGATGTTGTCTGTATTCCTTAAGAGTTTGTCCTGTTCCCTTAGTGCCTTCCCATCTTCTGGCTATTGTCGGTTGCCACCCTATCATTCATTCTCCCCATCTTTCTTGTGTTGTATTTTTTCCCCTGCCAGAGATCACTGGTCATACAATTTTTATTCAACTTGTCTTCTGCTGAAATAATGTCACTTCTCATCTTCAGTTTTAACTAAATGTGGAGGCTCAGAGTTCCATATCTTATTTTGATCTTCCCTCTTAAGTTCCATACATATCTACTAGTCATCTTGTAAGCATTAAATATATATCAGGTTTTGTACTATGAAAGTGAAAACGGTGTGGTCTTTATGGGATTCACAGCCTCAGTTGAGAATGATTAGTAAACTAGCAGTTATAGAGTGAAGTAAAAGATGGCCTCGTTTGATTTGGAGAATATCTGTTTGTGCTTTCCATCAGTAATGTTTGAAGTGATCCCCCAAAATGACTAGAAATTCATCAGGTGAAAAGGGGGGAAAGAGTGGTTCATGTGTATGTGTGTGTGTGTGTGTGTGTGTGTTTTTCCTGTCAAGCCTGGAGTCAGTGCTCCCTGGTGGTGAGAAAGCTTAGTGTAGCAACTTCTCCAAGTCCTGGGAGCCTTAGGCAGGGGTGGGAATAACCAGTCAATGTCATGCCTGCAAAGTGGTGTCAATCATTAACTCCAGAAGGAAAGTGATGACTGAGAACAGGAGAGTAGACAACATTTTCAACAGTCCTTACTTATTCAAAGCAGTGTTTGTAAGGGAACGATGTGGACTCTGGCTCAGACAGTGATGTATACTCAATTTTCCCTTTTTTTTTGGATTCTTGCTACATAGTGCATTTGGAATAGTGGTTACAATATTAAAGTATAGCTTTTCCAAGAGTTTGCCCCGCATGCATATCATGGCATGCATTATATACACACAAGATACTGTTAAACTGTTGAGTTTGATTTGCTACGACTGGGGCATTGCTTTGTCTTCAGGGATGATACTTACAGCAGAAAGGGATTTAAGAAGTTAAGAGTAGACAAAGGAAACATTTTATATGAGTATGTATGTGATTGCTATGTGTTTTAGGAAAGTACTTCACAAGAAACCTATATCATGAGTATATATGAGACAGTGATTAGGCATTGGAGGATGGATGAGTCTTTAAAGAGGATAGGTAAGGGTCAGATTACAAAAGGCTTGATTTGCTAGTGAGTGTGAACCTTTTGCTGAGGGTTGAGGAGGGACCTTTTTGAATAACAGTGTTGCAGTTAGATTGACACGTTAGAAGAGATCCATTAATATTGTGTTTGTCTGAATGTCAAATAAATCATAGATGGAGGTCCAAGCTGAAGAGAGTTACTTTAATGTCCAGCCATTACATGTATTATATATATCTAATAAATAAGCTAAGCAGAAAGAATGAAAAACCAACCAAAGGCCAAAGTCAGGAGAATACCAACATTAGCAGGGGATGGAGAAGGAAGAGCTTGTGTAGAAGACCAAGGTGGGTCCAGTAATAAATATCGTTTCATAAGAAATCTAGATAGAGGGGTTATTCGACAGTTTGAAATCAAGACAGTCTCAGAAAAATCACTGCTACTTTGCCAATTTATTTGTAACTTTAGATGATTTTAAACTTTGCACATTGTTGGTAACTTCAGCGGGAGATGCTTCTATGGAGTAATGAAGACAAATACTACGTTGTAAGAGATGATTGACATGTAGATAAGGGTAGATTCAGCTGTGTTCTGTCCTTTTCAAGATCTAAATGAAAGCTAGGTTAAAATGTTTGCTTGAGGGATGCTCAAGAACAGGCTTACAGAAAAGATAAAATTCAATTGAAGCCAGAAACTACCACTGTTCTTTAACTATCAAATCTAAGCAATAACTAAATGCTGTAGATTTGACCTTCTGCTCTGATCTGTACCTGTTTCCATTCTCATCCTCAGTATTCCACCCTCACTTTCCTTGTCTGACCTATCAGAACTTCTCTTTCTCTCTTCAGCATAAGAGGGGAAAGGAAGTTAGAAAAAAAGTCCGTCTTCCATTCTTTTCAGGAAAAATTGTGGAACTTGTAAAAACTGGGATCTATAAATGGACAAATCTGATTCTGACAACATTCAACCTTTGTGATAATTTTCTCAAAATTATATTTACTTTTTTTTCTCTCTTTCCTGTTTTCCCTTCAAACCCTCCCATGTACCTAACACTCTTTATTGACTTCTTGTGGCCAGCTTTCTCATTTGGCTATTATTGTATTTCCCCACAGGGACTATCCTTTTCTACTGTCGCTTCCTGTCAGTTACTTCTTCCTGTTTTGGTCCTTTAATGCTGCAAAAACCCAATGACATGTCTTCTGCCATGTACTTGATATTTACTTCCATATTCTGTCCTTTGTATTTCTTGAGTTGCCTTCTCCCGTAGTTCTTCCTTAGTAAATTGTTAAGGGATGTTTTCTTGATGCAGTACATTTTGCTCATCCGTTATTCTGTGTCATTGATGTTTTTCTATTTTTCTCTTCACATGACATCTGTAGGAATTATTACTGATTTATCTCTGTACCTTGGTACCTGGTTTAATGCCAGTGGAGTTCGTGTTTGGTTCATGTTCATTGTATTATGAAAAAATAATACATGGAGGTTGTGTTATTTGGCTGGACCTGGGAGAAATCATTAGATTTCTCCATAGAACATTCTATGCAAAATAGGCAGCATATGTAAGCGCTTTTAGATAGTATGTGTGATAATATAAACAGTATGCTGAATACTCCTTTTGGATAGATGAGTAGAACTTACAATGGGAAGATGGGTTGGCGAAGTAATTAGAGTACAAATTAGTGGAATCTTCATTCTTAAAAGGTTTTTTCTTACTGTTGCAATGGGCATCCAGCCCTTATGAATTGCTACTATGGGAAGTAATGCTTAACTTTTGAATTTTTGAGGAAAGGTTTGATAATTTGGGGGAGTATCCAAAATGTAGACAATCCTGTTCTTTTGTGAAATGCTTTCATGCTTTCTAGTTTGTTATACTTTTTTCTAGAGATTATAAGACCTATTTTGACTACATAAGTTCTTCTTGTCATTGCTTTTTTAATCCTTAAAAAAGTTTTCAGGGTCTTTCTGAGATATAATTATTTAATTTGGTATTTTTATGTTTTTTTTTCAATATTTGAACAGTAACATTCACATATTTTTATCCCCCTTAGAGAAATTTCTAAAGTTGCTATCTTTTGGGTTGGTAATTGGATGTCCAGAATGACTTGAGGAAATCTTTAAATTTTCATGTTTTGCTCTTCATGTGTCCCCCTAGGGTATTTGTAAACAGTGTTAAAGTTGATGTTGTATCATTGTGCAGGAAAGGAAGTATTCATCCTAACATTTTCTTTTTTTCCAAAGATAGATCCAATTTATGATTTGTAAAGGCCCTCCCCGTTATATGTGGGTGTATTAAAACACGGTATTTTGGATTTGTGGGAGGAAATCCAGGGATTGAATGTATTCGGGGAACTATGAAACAAGATTAGGGGAAGGCAGGGAATGGTGTATGAAATTAAGAGCTGTTCAAAAGAGATATACTGCTTCTTATGTTGCTGTCAAGAAAACAGAAAGCTTGAGTCTGCTATTCTCTAGTTGTAGAGAGAATTCTGCATATAAATCAATAGTAAATGTTACAATATAGTTTATAGTTAAATGATGAATTGCATGAGAAGGCAGCTGAATACTAGCTGAGTAAGTAGGAAACCCAGGACAATGAAAAATCAAGAGGCAAAGTAGCTTGGGAAGCGTCATAAAGAAAATGGGCTATCAGTGAACCTTGAAAAATGAGTAAAAATTCAGGGAGATGGGAAAGTGGTGTGGATGTCTGAGGATATGGATAAGAATACAGTGCTTGTGTTTTAATGATTAGACCTAACATTGTAGACAAGGAGGAAGAGGGTATGTCATGTCTTTGGGATAGGTAAGATGGTTAATGGTGGTAGGAGAGGAAGGATGTGGAGAGAGGCATGTGGAGTTGGAGATGTGAAGGAATATGAGCTAGGTGAGTAAAAGTGTCCAGAGAAGGATGTGAGAGACTGAGATACTCAGACTAAAACCAACAAAAGTATTAGAAAACTGTCTGATGTTTTGTAGTTTCAGGTTAACTGCTGACTTCTTTCTTCCTCTGATATTCTTGTGGTCATCTTTCTTTGTTCTTTGTTTAATGAAAATGTTACTTTTAATATAACTTTGCATATTTGCACCTCCTTGAATAAAGCATATCTTACCCGAAGTAGCTTAGCATACATTTTTCATTTCTTCTTATTAGAGCATCTTGAGACGCTCTTATTAGAGACCGTGTTGTTGTATAATTCTCTGGGATCTCTGTTTCCTTTGTGTGTTACCCAGGCTGAAGTTGGCACTAAATATCAAGTATTTATGCATTTTTCCTTCCAAGTTCCACCTGCAGGAGTTAGTACTGTGCAGGGACTCTGAATCCATGAGTGCTTCGGTTTATTCACATGAGATCTAAGCCTATGTGCCTCTGCAGCCTGTGCTATATTTAATTGTAAGTTTATTTTCATAACAGATATGGCAATAGTTTGTGAAGGAAAAAAGTTATTTTACGCACCAGATAAATTGATCATGTACTAATTGTCTTTTCCTCTGAGTCAGTGAAAACATGGTCAAATGTGTGCATTCCACTACATCAATATCTGACTTAAAATATGCCCCACTTCAGTTTTGCATCTATCAAAAAACAAGTTATAAAGTATCTCTTCTGCATTAAACATAGTATGTAAAGACAAACGAAAAGTCCAGACATGCCTCAGTGTAAAAAGCTTCCATGCATTAATGAAAAGGTTTTCATTGAATCTTCTACATTGATTTAAAGCCCTGATATGATACACTGTATCATGCTTCATTTCCCAGTACCTTCTCATTTCTTTTTCTGTCTGATAGCAACAGACTGCAGTCTTTTTCTTCAGATATTTTGGCTTATCACTGTCATTTCTACAAACCCAGACAAATTATCATCACTTTCTTTCTTGGCTTATACAACTACAGACATTACTGATTTTACCTCTTCTTTGAAAAGAGTGCTGCTGGCTGACCACGGTAGACGTTTGAGTTGACTACCTTGGTCCCTAGGTCACCCAGTTGAGCTGCGCCTAGGTCAGATTTTCAGTGCATCCTTTCTAAAATTAGAATGATTTTTTCTTTAATCTTCTAGCTTCTGGCATGTTAAGTGTATTCGGCACATATAGTGATGGACATTCTGTTTATGAGCCATTCAGGTGGTTTTTCTTTTGTTAAGTTAGACATAACTGTTATCTCACCTTGGGGGCACGTTTTTAAGTACATAAAAAAGAAATCAGTAAGAAAAGGTCAAGAGAGTACTTTAAAGTCCTGAGTAACATCACTTGTGGGTAGGTGGAGTAGTTTATATACCTTTGATTAGTGCATTTGTCACCTAATTTGTAACTGCTTTGGAGATGTTTCCCGTAGCTTCATTTATTTTCAGAAGTATTCCTTCAAATGTTCATACTTATTACTTTGCTGAAACATTGTTTTGGAATTTTTATTATCAGATGATATGATTGATAGATGCTTTACTTTGGCATACGGTCAGAGCTGTTTTGCTATATGCAGCTCAATAATTCGTGTGAAAAGAGCTCAATTTTCTCTAAGTGAGATTAAAGTTCTCTATAGAACAAGTAGTCTGATTTTCCAAAATAAGTAACTGAGCATGTATGCTTCATGCTTTGAAGTGATTGGGCAGATCGACTGGGAGAACCTGTTATAATGAGAGCTTTAGAATTTGGAAGTCTTTAGAGTGGAGTTTATACAATATAATGCAAGCAACAATGTGAACCACAAAATGCAATTTTATATCTTTTGGCAAGTATATTTAAAATTTTTTAAAAAGTAAAATTAATTTTAACTTTTACATTACTCAGCCCAGTATATACAAATATCATTTTAGCTTATGATGAGTGTGAAAATTCTTTGTAAATTTCTTTGTACTGTCTTTGAAATTCAGACTATGCTTTACATTTCAATTTATACTGTTCACATTTCTAAAGCTTAGTAACTGCAAAAGGCTAGCCACACTACACACTACTGGGCAACTCAAGTATACGCATTTAACAAAATTGTGGTGATGTTAGAAAATTGGTGAAGGTGTAAGAGGAACAAATGTGAATCTTTTACAGGCCTGTTAATGGTTTTCTCTGTGAAAGATATGTCAATTGTTTGTTTGTTTGTTTATTTATTTATTTTGTTGTGAGTGGGGATCAGATACTCCTGTGACAGCAAGCTTTGGTAGATTGTGGGCAAATTATCCCTAAGTAGAGCAGCAGGGGTTTGGAAGTCTGAAACAGAAAGGCAGAGCAGATACTCACAGTATCCCATAAGAAGATCAGAACAGTTTGATGCCTTTTCAAGAAAACCATCTTTCACAACCCAGAACTTCTTAGCCTAGGCTGTGTGTTGTTACATATGGACCAGAGAGGTGGTTATTACAGTGACAGTCAGGACAAACCACTAAGATCAGATAAAATTGATTGCAGAAGCATAATGTGGGTGGTAGGGAGGAAGGGAGGATGATTTACTTTAATACAGGAGAGAGGAAGAGTCTGAGGTAAATGATTGATTTTTATGAAGTGAAAACTGAACAAAGTTCTTTGTGACCTAAGAGCAGATGAAAGATCATGCAGGATACTGTATTAAAATTTATTGCTTAGGCAGTGAATTAGAGTCCCTAATGATAGGCACATTGGCCATTGTGTAACTGTGGTAAAAGGCTCAGCTCTCCATCTTAGTCTTGTACCGACCACTTAATTTTGTATTCCTTTGCAAGTTACAACCAGTGAAGCTTTAGGCTTTTTCACCCATAAAATTTGCAGAAATAGCCGGGTGGTGGTGGCACATGCCTTTAATCCCTGCACTCTGAAGGCAGAGACAGGTGGATCTCTATGAGTTCGAGGCCTGCCTGGTCTACAGAGCTAGTAGGACAAGCTCCAAAGTTACACAGAGAAATTTCTCTAGAGAAACCAAACCAAACCAAAATAAAATCAAACAAGCAGCAGTAGCAGCAGCAGCAGCAGCAGCAGCAGCAGCAGCAGCAACAACACACCCTGCAGAAATAATACCTTCAACAACAGCAACAAACCCTGCAGAAATAATACCTTCAACAACAGCAACAAACCCTGCAGAAATAATACCTTCTTTACAGAATTATATGGATGAAATAGAAAAAGCATGTGCAGTTTACTAGTGTGACACATTTCTGGTTGATTTTTAGTTTCTGATATGGGATGGGAAGTATGTTTAGCTCAGTAAAACCTCTTGAGTTGTGCTTAGTGAAAACTTCTTTATACATACATACTTTGTCAGGGGAAGAAAAAACTTCCTAAATTTCATTTATGAATGGAGTTGATAATGAAAAGGAGGACAGAGGTCTGAGATTGAGTCTCAGCTACTCTCTAAGATGACCTCATTTCCTTGTCTCAGGTGGAATTGTCTTTCAAGCTGTTATTTGAAGACCTTTCAGCATCAGAATCATCATGGGTACTGGTTCAAAAAGTGTAGGTTCTTAAGTTCCGTTCCAGACCTCCTGAACCAGTTGCTCATGATAGAGCAAAGGAAGTTTTGGTTCACTCTCATGCACAACTGTTATATAAAGAGTGCCCATTTGGAGAACTATAGACGGGATGACTATAAGATTTGAGTTCATTCAAGTATACATCTGTTCAGAGAAGTGCCATAGGAATACTGTCTCTTTCCATATACTCTATATAATTGTGAAGATCAAATGAGATGTTTCTTAGTTTGTAAAAATTGGATTTAGTGAACAGATATTTAAATTTTTGATTCCGTTAATCTAAATGGCAGTGATTCCTGTCTATGATTTCTGTAGTCTTGTTGGATTATAGTTTTCATCAAGTAGCTTTTGATGTCAGATTTTCTCTCCTTTGTCCCCATTAATTTTTAATCTTTTATTAGCTCAGGAGGTAAGTGGGATTCTAGACATTCAAATCAAAGGAATATGGTTGTCCTCCATCTCCATGAGTTTCACCTCTCTGTTTTTAGCCAACGCTGAACTAAAAAATACTTTTCTATATAGGTATCTATTTTTACTCATCGTTTGAACAACCCATTATCTGATTGTTTGCATATATTACATTATATTTACATTTATATTTTATTTATGTCTTATTTGATATGAGTAATCCAGAGACAAATTGTAGTTTACAGGAGATGTGTATTGATTATGTATAAAAACTGTTTTATGTTTTTATAAGATACCTGAGCTTCTGTGAACTTAGATATTCTTCACAGGGGGATGTTCTGGAAGCATTCCCACAGAGATACTGTGGACTGCATACAATTTTAAAAGGAGGATTGTTATCTGTTTTAATTTTTAAATTGAGAGGTTTACAGCTTGTCAGTATGATGGACCCCCCCCACCCCACAATCTGTTATTTTTGTTTAGATAGTTTACTTAAGAATTATCTACAATCTACCATTTGATTACCTTTTTTTTTTATTATTATTACTTAAGTGTTTAAACCCTCAACATAAGGAAGCCCCAACTTAGAACAAACGCCACTCTGCTTGAATGCTTCTTCTGGTTGTGAAATATTTCCCATTTTCTTCCATTTTAGAGAGCAGACTGTTCTTGAACTTTTATTTTCTTGCATGAAAAATATTCTTTCTGGATTCCTGCGCGTGACAGTAGAGTCTTCCTTTTTCTCTGCATGTAAAAAGCTGCCATGAGATACACATCCACATCTGCAGCATAACCCTGCCTAAGGTTCAGAGAACGCACGCCACAGAAGAGGAGGTTGACTGGGGTGCTGGCTGCAAGACAGTGTATTCTGTCTATGACAGGGAGTTGTACCCATGGAATCTTAACAATATGTTCACCTAAACAAGACCCAAACAGTGACAGCACCACCATGAGTGCGGGAAATGTCATAAAGCTCCATCTCTAGATGAAGAGATACAATTAATGACTGCCAATTGTTCTTCTCTGGGGCCTCCAACCTCCACTGAGAATCTAATCCCAAGTCATCATCCCTATACATATATACATTTAAGCAACACTAAAGGGATTCAGCAGTTTGTTTGTTTGTAGCAATATGTAATAATAATAAATCAGAAGGTTCTGAGAGGGAGGGGTATGGGAGGAATTGAGGGGGTAAGTGTGGGGTGGATAATGATGTAAATACTCAAGTGTGAAAGTCTAAAAGGGAAAAAAAAAAGATGTTAAAGAAAGATCAACTTTTTAGAAGCAGCTGGCCCCTTAGAAAAGATCCCCTTCTCCCTTTCTCCCCTCAACCTCCTTTTTTTAATGTTAGTTTGAGGGTCCAGGAAATGTATGATATAGTTATTAGAGAAAATGGTTAAGGTTATATAGTGAAACAGAGAAGCAGAAACAGAAGTGACAGGCAATTATCTGACGTTTCTGCTGAGTGAAAGTGTTGAATTTTGTGTGCTTGGCATTGTTCTTCCTGGCGGAACATCTTCAACAACGTTCATGCGCATCTCTTAGGCTTGTCTTTCTTTATTCCTGTGCACGCGTCTTGTTTTTTTTTTTTTTTTTGTCTTTGTATCTCATTAAACAGTCTACTGCTTATTACTTCTGCTCCTCAGTTTATTGGTCCTGCTTTTCCCTTTTACTATACTATATAATTTGAAAATGAATGAAGTAGCTTATAAAAAATTAAATACCTAGGTGCCAAAGTTATCAAAAAGCTTTAATACTTGATTTTAATATTACCCATTCTATTTGTACCAGTGCTTTTGCTATTTCTTAGATAGATATTTCTCCTAAAGCCTCTTTTGAAGGCTTAGGTACATACCATAACTTATTTGTTTATATTTAGAGATACAAACATTGGAGACTTAGCTTTATACTCTATGGCACCTAGGGGCACAGTTCTCATGAGCCTGTGTCCTTGTTATCTGACTCAGTGAGGCTGGTAATAGTTATAGATAACACATTCTTGTTGGGTCCAAACTTGTATTTCAGTTGTTTCCTCTTCTTAATTTGTCTTTAATTTGGAGCTAGAAATATGACTTAGTGAAATGCTTGTCATGCAAGCATGAAGACCTGTATTTGGATATCCAGCACCCACAGCATCTAAAAGGCTGGATATGGTGACACATATCTATAACCCCAGCCTTGTCAAAACAGAGACAAGAAATCCTTGAAGCTTTCTGTGTGGCCAGCCTGCCTAACTGAATCTTTGAGCTCTAGGTTCAGTGAGAGACCCACTCTCACGTCATATAGTGGGGAATGATTGATTCAGAACCCAGGCTTCCACACACGTGTGTAGACATTTCCACTCAAACACATGTGCATGCATACATCACACATTCACAAAATGCAAAATGAGTGAACTAATGAATGAATAAATGCATGAAAAAAACTGTTGTTTATTGGAAATTGATGCAGATAGTGTTTAAGTGATAAGTGGGAAGAGGGTGTGTGAATTCCACTAGGAATTGCTTTTTAGATTTAGTCGAAAGCCAAGGGTTAGAATTGTTGACCCCTGACTCACCCACCAGCCAGCTGCTTAACTGAGAATGACTGATGGCTACAGTTGTTTCCATGTCCTTTCAACTCATTTTGTCTCCACTCCTTTTCTTCTTTGCTCTTCCCTTCTCCTCAGTGTAAGTATGAAAAGGGACTTCTGACTCTTGATCCCAGGTTTCTGTGCTCAGGAATACCTGAGCAGAGATCTTAACAGTGTGATCCTCACTTAGATTCTGGCATTCTCAGTAATTTTTACCTTGTAAGAAAGCATCTTATCATTGGACCTCCTTCCAGTATTATTATCTCAGAAGTTTGCTTCATGTTGAAATGTTTCATAAGTCCTGTAATTATTAATTCTAGTTCATTGAATTAATTTTAGTTCCTTGAATCTTTGTTTCCAAGAGCACTGAATGCAGAGGTTTGTATGGAGAACGCAGGATGATATTTAAGATATGCTAGCAAAGTTCCAGTTTTTTTTTAATAAGACATTTCATTTAAAATACAGGCAAACGTTTTTATTAAGGCAGCACTTATATTAATATTGGAAAGGTACAGTAAAGCTTAGTCTGGTCCCCTGGAAGCCATCCATCATTTTGTTAATCTTGTATTATCAAATTTAAAAGTCTTACTTACTTCTGTGGTTCCACATTATCATGTTCCTGGATTCAAAAAGCTTTTCATTATCTTAGCTTAGTAAGCACGATTTTTCTGGCTTCTGTTTTATATAGGTGGGAACATATTAGAAAGCAGTTTGTTCACCTATACAGTACAGCTTATCAGTTATTGATTACAATTGAAGTAAACATGACATTTCATTTATAAATTCAGGGTAGTTTGTGAACTGATAATTTTCTTAGGTAATATATATATATATATATATATATATGAACTGATAATTTTCAAATTTGCCTTGGCTTTTTTTTTTGTGCAGTAATAGTTTTTGAGCCTGGGTAGGATAAGGACAGATATTTATTTTTTATTCTGTCATAGTTTTGGAGACTGGGAGTTCAAGATCAGAGCATTATTAATATCTAGTGTGGTCCTTCCTACTACATGTTTATTTGGCACAGAGGAAGAGGAAGAGCACACTCTCAAGGGCCATTTTTTTATGATAGTGGAAAATGTGACCTACAGAGCTCACATTTGGCCCCACCTCCCAGTATCTTCCAGCAGAACTTTTGGAATTCAAGCCATGACCTACAAACCTTTCCAGGCTTCTCCTTCAATAGCACTGTGATGAGGAAAGCGGGAAGAGTGTACCGTGGCCCAAGAGAAGAGATGTGTAAAGAAAGTCTGCTGTGAGCTGCAGCAGACCACGGGCCAGATGATGAAAGGTCTTGTGAGCTTCATTTGAGATCTTATTGTGAGAACTACACCGGTGGGAAGCGGCTGAACAGTTGGAAGTCAGAGGAGGCTTTAGTAAAGATTTGTCTGGTTTCTGGATGAAGAATTGGTTGAATAGGGGAAAATGGAAGCTGACGAAACAGATAAGACTTTTAAATTCTGTTAACACTTCCGACAGCAGCAGCAACAAAAAAGGAATTTGCTTAGATTTTCTAATTGTATTGCTTATAACTTAAATTATTGATGGATTGACTTTATTCTTTTTTAGGAAGAAGGGAGCTTCTGTTAGGAATTCTTATTTGATAGCCTTAGGTAGTATGTCTTACTGACGAGCACTCACATGAACAGGTGGTTTCATGGTGAGCATGAGTGTCTTTGGTGTCTTTACAGAGGCTTATTCTGTTATGTCCCTATAACTAATTCCGGCAAGAAGTCAGTGTGGCCACTGGCCAAACAGGCAACAATGACAACTAACTGTGTTTCATGTGCTAGGGTGGGAAAATTTTCCTTAACTTTTACATAGCTTATTGATTTTCTAAGTAGTGTTCAAGACAAAATCCTACTTTTCTGTAGACATCCTACATGACATTTCTTTAGTAAAATGCATTAATAAGGATGCATGCAGGCTCTTCATTTATGTTCATCATTCCTGCCTTGTTGGCCACTTTACATGAAAAATTAGAAAAGACTTCAGTAGATCTTCAGAAGAATCAAATATTTTTTGAGTTATTTACTTGTTTATGTTAATGTATCTGTGTGCGTACACACACGTGCTTGTGTGTAAAGGCCAGAGGTTGACATTGGATGTCTACCCCAGTTACTCTCCAACTGAATTTTGAGACAGGGTCTCTTGCTGATTGTCTGAACTGGCTGGCCAGTGAGTCCTAGCAGTCAAGTCCTCATGCTTGGGTGACGAATACTGTGGACTGGGTTAACTCTCCATACTTGCTTTGTGAGTTTCCTTTACTTCCTATGCCCTGTTTTGAAAATTGGTTTGAAGTTAAGATGTTTTGAAATTATGTTCTTTTTCAGTCTTTCTGTCTAATGCCAAATATTAAAGTGCCTGGCACATACTAACCAATTCTGCATTCAGGTTGATGGCAGACAGTGCTCTGTGTGAAAGATGCAGTGTTCTTTAAAGTTCCGTGTAGTGTGCCCTCATAATTGGCTTACTTGGATGTTCTTGGCAATGATGGAAAGCCTAGATGTGGAGGGAAAACACTGCTGGATGGAAGTCATTTCTTAAGTGTGAGAAGATGAAGGCCAAATACTGGTCTTTTTAAATTTTTCTTGATTGTGTATCAAAATGTCTACAACCTTTTTCATTCTTTTAAGTCATCTTGGAGGAAACATTATAATCGATTTTGTTGTATTGAGTATTTTAGAATTTGAACTCAGGTCAGTTAGCATCTCCCATCTTGGTTGTTTTTTAAATTAGTGTATATTATACATTAAAAATATGTTCTGCTATGCAATTTTTGCATCTGGTGCTTTACTACCATTTATAGTTCCTCCTGCCTTTTTAGCACCTTTTCTTGAGCAGCCCTGTGTAGACTAGTTTGGATACGAGTTTAAATGATGAGCTCCTGTACAAGTTTTACCAATAAAAAATCCATTCTTCTTTGTATTAGTTCTGTTTCTAGTAGTGAATTAAGGAATAAGAAAGAAATAAGCAAGTTGTAAAGATGCCTGGCCAAAGGATATCTTTTTGAAGCTCTACAACTTTGTGTTACAGCATTTTAAGAGAGTACCTTTTCAAATTTTGGTCTTTATATTTATTTGGTGTTGTCTGTATGGGGAGAAGTTGCTCTACTTTGTACTTATACTATGTTATCTGTGCTGTACTCAAGCAGCTTTTCTTCTGCCTCAGCCCCCTGAAGATCCTGGTTTTACTTTGGTATTGTCAGGAATTTACATAAAGAACTGTTGGATAATCAGTGCTTAGATGTGGGCTTCTAAGTGCTTGTGCTCATCATAAAATGTGTATGTTTGTGTGTAGCATCTAGTGCCACAACATACACTGTTTGTATTTTAAGCATATTCTGTATTTTTAAAAATTTGATACTATATACATATTACTTGCAAGATCTTGTAATATTTTGTTAAACCGATAATAAGTGCTAAGTATGGAAATTACACACACAGCAAACAAAATAAACAAAATCCCCAATATTTCTGGGAAGCATGCCAGAAAATGTTTGTGTTTTCCTTAGAAGTGATTGTTTGGCGGTAAAAAGGTGCTTGGTTTGAGAGAGAGAGAGAGAGAGAGAAGAGAGAGAGAGAGAGAGAGAGAGAGAGAGAGAGAGATCAAATGCTGCACTACAATGCAGAAATAATATTTGAGAATTGATTCCCTTTAGTCATATATCTAACATATCTATAAGAAGTCTTTGGGGATAAAAATTTTGGGCAGTGGTTGGTCCTCTAAAGAACTTGCAAATAAAAAAAATGTATAAAAGTTAATCAGAACCAAAGGCCATACATCTCAACGAACTTCTGTCTACTGGGAACAGCCTTTACAACAGTGAACTAAAAAAGGCTCTCAGCGGCCAAGTATGGAAGGTGACAGTTTCTTGATGTGCATTAACATAGAAAACAGGATACTAAAAGATCTATACTATATTTATACTTGTATGAAAACAAGTCTGGGAAAAGAGCTTCCTAATTGGACATAAGGCCAGTTCAACAGGAGGAAATTAATGCCTGGTATATAGACATTTACTGACTGGGCCAGCCAAGTCCTGATCCTCGGGAATCTGTAACTTCCACTTGGATCAAGTGCGAAAGAGCTCCTGGAACAAAAATGTAAACTGAACCTTTAGATCCCCTCCCTTCTGTCTCCTTTTTTCCTTACTCCTCTCAATTCTTCCCCGCTCCCTCTCCCTCCTTCTGTCCCTTTCTTCCTGCATCCCATCTTCTTCCTTCTTTTCCCTATCTCTGCCTTCTTTCAGATAAAGTCTCACTATGAAACCCATGTTTGCCTTGAACTTTCAAGTTCCCGACTAACAAGTTTGTAATGTCATGCCAGGGCTTTTAGTTACTCAGTTTTTTGACCACTAGAAATTTTGTTGCTTGAAAATTAAAGAAATGTAGTTTTAAAGATAGAAAAAGCTGTTGATGATTCTATGTCTGTCTGTCTGTCTGTCTGTCTGTCTGTCTGTCTGTCTGTCTGTCTATCTATCTATCTATCTATCTATCTATCTATCTATCTATCTATCTATCTATCTAATCTATCCATCCACCTATCCATACATCTGTCATCTATACATGCATTTATATTTTACTGTGTATGGATATTTTGCCCATGTGTATGTTTGTGAACCACCACATTGGTGCCTTGAATTTAAAAAAGGCAGAAGAGTATGTTGGGTCCCCTGAAACTGGAGTTTCAGATGGTTGTGAGTCACCATTTGGGTGCTGGAAACAGAACCCAGCTCCTCTGCTAGAGCACTAAGTGCTCTTAACTGCTGAGCCATCAGCCTCTCAGTTGCAGTTTTAAGCTGATAGATAGTACTTTGAGGGAAGTGTTCATTTGTACCTTTTGTGTTCCCTGCCTGTGTTGGTCCTTAGGGTGGTGCTGCACGTCACCTTCACAGGCAGAAGTGATTCCTCTCAAGATCATGCACAGTCACCTCTACTCCACCTTCACTCTCATCCTCACTCTCCCTTGTCCCTTACTGTTGCTCTCCCCTCAGTCTCCCACTGTCACCATCATTGTTGCTCTCGCCTTACCTCTGTCTCTGTCATGGTCACCTTCATCCCCACTCATTCTCATTCTCACTTTCACTTTTTTTTTTTTTTTTTAACAGAGGCTTGATGAGTTTAACAACAACAGCACAAAAGATCTACATCTTCCAAGGGGGAAAAAAAAAACATCAAAAAGGCTCTATTATGATTCTTAGAATTTACACTTCATCTCTTTTATGCACAATTTTCACTATTGTGCATTTTAAAAATAGCTTATGAATTTTAATCTGAATATTGTATGTAGAACACAAGTCCATTCCCCAAAGATGAACATCTCATATTAGAAATCTCCTTTTAAAGACTTGATAAAACTTGATTACCTAGCTCTTTGATATAAATCATCCTTTGAAAGATTGCCAGAGAACTGTAGATTCTCGTGACTTGACTTACTTTATAGGTAGAATCCCCCAGGTATGCATTTATAGGCTAAAGCAGTTTCCTGTGTGGCTTATCTTTAAAGCAAAGTTTTATGCTGGACAGTGAGACTAAGCCATGAAGGTTTAACAGAGAAGCAGGGAAGTTTGGGACAAGCATTGGCATCTTAGAAGTACAAGACAAACATTTAGAAGCAGACAGCTACCTAATACAATAAATCATACCTCTGGTTTCTTACTTTGCTATGTTACAGAACTGAGGAAAGCAGAGCTTGGCCTCTGTGTTATGTGTCAGTCCTTTCAGTGCTGTGACATTTGTCAGTGTAGACTTAAGAGACCCATAGTTTTTCATGGGATTAGTTTACTGTGGCTCTTGGAGTTTCCCCCACCTCTATTTCAGCGCAGTTTAGTCATTGTTTTTTGATGCATCTTTAAAACACCTTTCTTTTAAAAAGATAAAATCTTCTTGAGAGGCTCAGGCTGGTCTTGAACTTCCAGTTTTCCTGTCTCAGCCTCTGGAGTGTTGGGGTTGTAGAAACGTGCCTACTTTCTCACTCGTGTTTTCTCTATTTATTTGTGATGCTACATCTGGACTTCGGAGCATTTTGGATTCAGACCTGTAGTTATGGAGATCACACTGTTCATAGAATAGTTAAGATCTTCACGTTATGTGGATAGATAGATCCTTCCATTGAAAGAACTTTTTAATGACAGTGTTAAATGGGATTTTTAAAGTGTTGTTCACCAAACAACAACTGAAATGAAAGTGAAAATTACCCTGGTGAGGGAGCTGCTGTAGGTGGTCAAAGTGAAAGTAGTAAGACAACACTTGCTGAAGATGTCATTTGAATAAGACTGTTTTGTAAAACAATTTATATTTTTATCATTCTGAAATGTAAAGCAAAATCAACAAATTTAGTATACATTGAATATAATTAGGTAAACAGATTTGTATATCTGTTTTCTTTTTTCATATAAGTCCCCAGGGATGGACTTTAGGTTGTCAGCCTTGGTGATAAGAGCCTTTACCCATTGGGCCATCTCGCTAGGCCTGTCTATTTTTCATTTGTCAAAAAATTTAAAAATATTTTTGGGAGAAATTAGGAATATTTCATATTGGACATTAGTATTCTATTTATTTATGATAGCTTTTTATTTATGTGTATGACTATTTTACCTGCAGGTATATATGTGAACTATGTACTTGTGTGCTGTCTAAGGAGGTCAGAAGAAGGCATCAGAACCCCTGGGATGGAATTACAGTTATTTGTTAGCAGCCATGTTGATGCTGGAAATTGAACCTGGGTTCTCTGGAAGAGCAGTGGTGCTTCAAACACACACACACACACACACACACACACACACAAGGTTTCCTAATGTGTTGAACATCCTAAAATCATTCATTTGTATAGTGTTGCACAGAATATTTTGATACTATTTGATTTTTTAATTTGTACAATAAGATTGTTTGAATGAAAAGACTTCAGTTTCTTCAATCTGTCTTCCTTAGCTGATTCTCTTGAGTTCTGGTCTGTCTCCAGAGTGACAGGAACAGTGAAAGGGAAATAGAGATTGCTTCTCAAATTATTACATTTTAAACATCATTGGCTTTTTCTGGTAGATTAAGTTGCCTATGGGAGACACAACATGTCACATGTCTTGAAGTATGTGCACATTGTGGAATGGCTAAGATACATCAATTTACATGTGTATTCCTGCACAGACTTAACATGTAACCCCCAGTGCCATATATAACTGATAAGAATCAGTCGCTGTCTCTGAGAGGGGCAGGTATGTTCCCTCTCAGTAGCATAGGCCCGGCTCTAGCATATGTGTTTTTTTTTTTTGTGTGTGTATTTTTAGAACTTGTTCATAACCTCAGGAAATATTATTTGTGTAGGAATGAACTTCAGATTTTTAAGTTGCCTAACTTTTTTTTTTTAAAGAGTTGTTTCAAACATAGGAAAATTTTGATAGGATGAGTTTGGTCGCAATGTTTTTAATTTAGAAAAAATATAGCATGCAATTTGTAATCTCAAATGATATTTTATTTCCAATCTCACCTGTTTGGTATTTGATAGATTTTATTCAGTTGTTGCATTATATTTTGCTTTTTATCACTCATATATGTAGGAGGGCAGGTAAGATGGGTAGTCTTACACCAAGCATGTTTTTGAAGAGTACGTTTGTATTATTTTTACTCAGAACTACTGGCCATACAGCTCTATAAAATGGTTAAATATTTTTTCATATTGAGAGTAACACATTTTAACTAATTAATACTTCACAAAAATCAAAGCTTACCAAATAGAAACTGTTGAAAATAAAATTAAAGAAGCATGAAACAGTTAAATAATTACTCAATTTCATATTAAGTGATATCTAGATATTATGTAGGCATCTAAATACCTTTTTTGTGCAATAGTTCACTAAAGTTGACTCTCATGTATTATGCTAGTTACGAGTTTTTAGTCATGAATGAATTTTTTGTCAGCACACACACAAAATCTCAAAAACAAAAGTCAAAACTGGCAGTTTGACAGAAGACACATCAGCCATCACCATTTATTTATTGCCTTTCTAAATGAAAATATGCCGTTTCAGCAGTGTAGCTTTCCCAGTCATGATTGTTTATGCCTTTTTTATAAATTAATTTTTCTTTGAAAAAAAGTTGTGTACATTTAGCACTTACAGCATATTTTGAAATAATATACACATTATAGAATGGGTAAGTCATGTTAATTTACACGCATTACTTCATAGATTTAAAATCTAAATTTCAGTGCCATCCTGACATGGAAAAGGATACATGCCCACATGCATACATGCGTGAATGCACACGTGCACACACAGACTGACTAGAATCTGCAAACAGGGCCAGGGAAAACAGCTCAATGGCATGTGCTAGGCCTTAGATTTGTTCCTCCGAACTGTAAAAACACAAAAATAGTAACAGTAAAGGATACCAGCGTGTGATACTTTTTGACAGTTTTTATATTTGAAGGTTTTTATAGTAAATATTAAATTATACAAATAAATCAACAGATATTAATTACTTTACATTGGATCAGTGAACACTTGAGAGAACGAATAAGTACTGGTGGTCAGATTTTTAGGGTTTTGCTATTTATACCAAAAAAAAATTGAAAATAGATACATATATGAGATTTAGCCTGCAAAGTTTCATGAAATAGCTGGCCTTTTAGGAACTGCTAAATTGACCATGGTGATGGAAGGGATTCTTTAAATGTATAGTTGCTTACATAGAGTATATAATCCCTTTAGCAATTATTATTGTAAAAGCTACCTTTCCTCATTGCATTGCTTTGTTCGTTTATTAAAAGTGGTCTGGTTTGCTTGAATCTATTTCTGGCTTCTTGTCTGCATCACACATGTCTGGAATCTTTCTGTACTATCTGTCATGTTGCCCTGATGTTTTTAGCCACATTGTAAACCTTAACATTAGAAAAGTGATGAGTGACTTCTCTCCAGTTTTATTTTTTCAAAAAACTATTTTCTAATAACCTGGTTTATATCTACAAATAGGTTTATGGAGATTTTGATTGAATTTAAATAAAGCTGTACATAACATAAATTTAGGGAGAACTGTCATCTTTGTTATGATGAACTTTCTAATATATGAAAATTGGATGTCTTTTCAAATGTTTGGATCTCTTATTCCATTAGCATTTAACAATTTTACAACACTTGTGTTTTGTTAGATTATGTTAATTTCTAAACATTTTTTTTACATAAAATGTATCTTGTCTTGTACTTTTTAGACTTCCATTTCATTTTGCTTATTGTTAGTATATAGAAGAGCAGCTGATTTTGTTCTTATCTTGTCACTTATTAATTCTAACAGATTTCCTTTTATTTAAAATTCTTGGAAATTTTTAGAAAAGTAGTATCATCTGAAAGTACAGTTTTATTTTTCTTTTCTCGTCATTATACCCATAATTTCTGTCTCTTGTTTTGTGTCAGAAATCAGAACATTCAGTCTATCTTTAAATGATTAAGAGGAGTGTGGTAGATGACCTGGCTTTGTCTCTTATCTTAGCCTGAAGTCTTCCTCATTATATATGACCATTAAATATGATGTCATTGGTGGGCTTTTGGTAGACCCTCTTTATAACGTTGAGGAAGTTCTTTTCTATTCCTAGTATGCAGTTTGTTTTTATTATAAACAGGCGTTAAATTTTGTCTGGTGCTTCATCTTTTTTGGTGTATGTGTTCATACTATTTTTCACTTTTATTTCCTTTATTTGGTAGACTGCATTGAGTTAAGTCTGAACACTGAACTAGCCTTGCATAGCTGAAGTAAAACTATAGTGTCTTAGTTCTCTTTTTTGTTTTTTAAAAAAACATTATAGATTTAATTTATTAAAATTTTGTTGAGTTGTTTTTTTTTTTGTTTTTGTTTTTGTTTTTTTTTTTTTGGTTTTTCGAGACAGGGTTTCTCTGTGGCTTTGGAGCCTATCCTGGAACTAGCTCTGTAGACCAGGCTGGCCTCGAACTCACAGAGATCCGCCTGCCTCTGCCTCCCGTTGTTGAGAATTTTTGCATTCAAGTTAGTGAAAAGAAGGTCTTTTTCCTTGCCTGCTGTTACTTTTATCAGTATACTACAATTTAAAATTGTATTGAAATTAATTAATTGTTTAAAATTAATTTTAACTTTGAAATGAATGAGGAAGCACTGGATCTTTTTTGTTGTATCTGGAGGAGATTGTGTATAAAATTCTATTTATCTGCCATCTTTTAGTTGAAATTTCCTTTTTCATGGAAAAGTATTTTTGATTCATTGTCTTGGGTTATGTCTCAGGAGTCCTGTTTATAGTTTGTTTTATTTTTTCCCCTAGTGGTAAGAAAATGAAGCAGTTAGCGTTAGTCATCAATACAAGTACTCTATACAGAAATATTACATAAGTTACTTAGATAGTTGATTGTGACTAGAATTTTTGATTTACTATAATTAGACTGAATTATGATTCTGGAGAAAATTTGGACCCAGAATGAGCCTGCTTCATTTTATAGATGTAGAAAGAGGTAGCGAAGGATTTGTTTGCTTGTTCAAAGTCACAGAAGAGGTTGTAGGTTCAGGCCAGTCTTTAAGCTAGGGGTTGTTAAGATCATTAGATCGTCCCTGAGAATTTGCAGAAGAAAAAGAAAAGAAGCACATACATGGTTATATAAATATATAGTATGCATGTGTGTATACATATGTGTTTGTGCAATATGTGTACACATGTATATATCCTCTAAATACACTGTTTAGCTATCTCTTTTATAGGACATAGAAAGTAACACTGAGTTACAAGAATGAAAGAAACAGGATTTAAGAATGTGCCTTACATGCAGACTTTTTGTAACGGCGTAAGCGAATGCAGACAGATTGTCAAGATATAGACAGCTTTAATGGAGGAATAGACTTACAGAACCACTGTTCCCGCGGAGACCAGGAAAGCAGAAGAGAGCGCTGGGAGCACGCTCACCAATTTTATAGGAGAACTTTAGCCTGAGGCGAACACGCCCCCTAAGGGGTGGGACTTATCCCTACAACTTTTATGCCTACTTAATTTTTTTTGAAATGATAGTTTTAATTATTTAGAATTATTTTGGGAGAATAAACTTAGGTATAAAGGTTTAGTGTTTAAGAAAGCTTTAGACTAAACTATAGCATCTGAACAATAGCATCTTTTCATAGAACTACACTTTCAAAGTCACAGTGTGAACTTTAGAGTGTAAGAACATATGTTTAGATACATTTAGTTTATTTCTATAAGTATCATGTTATTTTATTTATTGTTTATTATGGAATGTATGAGACAAAGAGTACCTACAGACCAACTTTAGGACAAGTGAAGAAGATTGTCACAAGTTTCCTCAAGCAATTTTCTTTACCTCTGAAAAAAATAAATGATAATCTAGATCTAGAAAATTACACAGAAAATTTATTTAACTTTAAAAGATAAATTTTAGAAGTACTTTAAAGTGATTAAAGTGATCATTAGTTTGTCTTTTGTCTATACTAGGAGGAACAAATATTTCCCCCTTTTTGTCATTTCTTTTGTACTAAATCCTCTTCAGAAAATCTTCAGACTCACTCTCAGCAGAATACTTAAGGAAACCTTTTTCATTGACTGGAAACCAAAGGTGTAGCCCATTTGTTACTAAGGCTACAAGCAATGTTTGTTTTGGTCATATTTAGTTTAAGATATTCCTGTGCTGCAGTGGACTCTTCCTTTGAAGACTGAAAATAGTTACACAGTGTTCATTCATCTATATATTCATCCATCCATGCATCCATCCATCTATCCATCTATCTATTTATTGTGTGAGTTAAATGGACAGAAATACATAGGACACTCAACTCTAGCAAATCAAAGGCAGATTAGCCAGCCTGTTGGAATAGTAATAATGGCAATGCTTTAAGAGGGAGTTGCTGATCACACAACCTGTGGGCCAAATGTATCCCAGAATGAATTTCTACGTTAAGTGTTTGGAGAAAATATGAAGGATAATATTTTTTGAGATGCAAAAATTGCAAAAAGTTTAGTTTTTAATTTGCATAAATAAAGTTTTATTGGAACACAAACTATGTTCATTCATTTACTGTCTATGGATACTTTTGTACTTCACAAGCAGAGTAGTTGCAACAGACCATATGGCCTGCAAAGCCTAAAATACACACTGTCTGGACCTTTACAAAAAAGTTTGCCATCCCTGTTTTAAGATAAGAGTGTGGGCAGTACATGCTTTTAGAATATTTTGTACAAGAGAAATTGGTTTGCTCATGTTTTGAAGAAGTTTCAGAAAAGAAGTAGCTTAGAAAATGACTGCTAATGTGTACAGATAAATAGTAGTAGCAGTCCTTGTATAGAATACAGATGACATAGTTGTCAGTATAGTTTGCAGTATGCCATCTTATGACAGCATTTCTGCACATAGACACTACAAACTCCTAAGTACATCTCTCTTAGTAATTGTAGAACAGCTGTTCTCAAGACTTAGGCTCATAAAATTAAGGAACTCGTGTTAGTTTATTGTTGCTAGGACAGCATACGACCATCAGTGACTTAAAAGACTTATGTTGGATCCCAGTTTCATTGTCTCAGTCACTTGTGGGTTGGTTTCATTGCTATGAACATCGTAACTGTCCAGTCAAACCCCACCTCCTGGTAGACAGGAAATAGAGTGAGGACTGGGGAGAAGGGATATTGTACTTCAAGTGACCTACTTCCTACAAGCTCCATTATGGGATTAACTCATTGATTAGGTCAGAAACCTCAAGATCTAGTCACTTGTCAATAATGCCTCCAGTTGGGAACCAAATCTTCAACATATGAGCATTTTGGACCGATATTTCCTGTCCATAACACAACTGCTCCAGAGAATTTTTTGATTTTGAATGTAGATTGTATGTTTTCCATGTTAGAAATGAAGATATTTTAAAATGGCTATTTGTTTAAAAATAGCAAGTGTTTTTTATTCTGTTAGTAAAAGAAGAAATCTTTATGAAAAATATTTTCTAAAGCAAAAAGAAATGTGATATTTCTTGTAACTTTCGTTATTCGCTTAGTAGAAACAGTGGGGTTCCTACTTCATTCTGTTTCTTCATTCAACTGCTGTTGTATGTTACTTTGGTTGTTGTATTATTTTCATCTAGCCATACACAGTTATGTAGTTAGAGAAGAGGAATAATTTATTTAGATGTTTGTATTTTTGATATAATACCAAAATTCAAGAAGTATAGTCTCTTCTTTTGGTGAGCTGCCTTTCACTTTTAATGGGTTTTTACACATGAGTGCTTTTGTAACAGCACATTAATTCTTTTTAGAAACTATTGATTCTTTGTATTATATGGATCTTCTGGATGTTGGTTCATTTTACTATTTAGAATTCAACGGCCACATTTGTTAATATTACCACTGACCTCACTATGACTTTGTTATCCTAATGTAGTTCAGGTACAGGTCTTCCACAACACCTGTTTTTACCAACAGATTAAAATTTTACCCTTGGTGATGCATATTAATGCAAATTGCTTTACTAAAGAGACTCACTTTTGAGAGTCTGGATTCCAAAGTCTGCATGGCCCTGCTTTGTTTTAGTCTACAGAGTTGAGGGAACTACAATACAGGAGAATTGTTTGTTTAGATTGTCTTTTGTCGTACAAAATATTTTTAAAAAATGTCTGTGGGAGGGTTGAAAACAATTTTGCTTTTTTTGTGTTTTTAAATTAAATGAAGCTGACATTGTCAAGAGAAATCTTGTAATATATGTGGCTAATTCAGATGATTGTGGTTATTTTTATATTTAAAGTATGGGAATTAACCTAGCAACATAAATGCAAAGTTACAACACTAGGGAACTTGCAAGAGTGCCTTACGTGGCCGCCTTATTCCGAGCATAGATATTAAGAGCTGTATAGTTACATTAAGATGTTCTGTTATCTTACAGGTGCTATACTTGGTAGATCAGAAACTCAGGAGTGTCTTTTCTTTAATGCTAATTGGGAAAGAGACAGAACCAATCAGACTGGTGTTGAGCCTTGTTATGGTGATAAAGATAAACGGCGACATTGTTTTGCGACCTGGAAGAATATTTCTGGTTCCATAGAAATAGTGAAGCAAGGTTGTTGGCTGGATGACATCAACTGCTATGACAGGTAAGAATGTATGCATCTTCAACTCTTTCCTGGAGTTGTCTCAGCCTTATTGTTGCTGAATGCCACTAAAACCTTGGTGCAGTTGTGTGCTGTGTCTTTAGGTTCATTGATATTTAAAGTTGCTTTTAAAAAGACAGATATAGCTGTTTCTTAGTGGTTGAATGGAACTTGTTTCTCGAGGCTAACTCCATGTCTTTTCAATGACTTAGTTCCTGTGTAGAAGGCCGCTGCTTTGTATTTTAATTTAGTCAGCCTGATTGTGATCAGTTCGCAGTGTGTGTTGTTCACATTCTCTGCATTTTTATTTTTAAAATCACAACCTTGCTTATCTGTTCAGGAATTGTAAATGTACTACTTTGAAAAACATGACATTCCCAAAGCTAGTTTGGGTCTCTGATGTTGAAATATGTTCCATTCATGAGATACAAGCTCACATCACTTAATGTACGTGTACGTTTATTTAGCTTTCATTTTTTAATATTCACAAAATGGGTAAGTTCCATTTCCCATGAGCTAATGCAACTCCTAGACTAAATTGCCTCACTGGCTTTATTTATTTATTTTCTGCTGGTGTTTCATATCAGAAGTCTAGAAGAGTTTTTTTACTTTAAAGAATTGATAACTGGATACTCAACAAATATCTTCAATTTGAATGTCTGTCTTAGAAGAAACACGTCTGTTGTAGGGTCAGTATAATAATATTGGTGTTAATTTTTTTTTTCCCCAAACAGGACTGATTGTATAGAAAAAAAAGACAGCCCTGAAGTGTACTTTTGTTGCTGTGAGGGCAATATGTGTAATGAAAAGTTCTCTTATTTTCCGGAGATGGAAGTCACACAGCGTAAGTAAAAAATCATGCTTGTTTTACTACTACTTTCTTATATTTTATTTCCCCCCAAATCTGACTCTATGCTTACTACATATGATAGAATTGTAGACCAAATCCGAACCATTTCCTCTTCCCTCTTCCACAGCCACTTCAAATCCTGTTACACCGAAGCCACCCTATTACAACATCTTGCTGTATTCCTTGGTACCACTTATGTTAATTGCAGGGATTGTCATTTGTGCATTTTGGGTGTATAGACATCACAAGATGGCCTACCCTCCAGTACTTGTTCCTACTCAAGTAAGTTATTGTCCTATATTCTCTGTTGTGCATTTTATATTTTAAAGAAGTGTTAACTGAGGTATATATAACACAGTAACATGTTAGCCAGTTATTTCCTTTTGAGTTCATTTTGGAATGTTTATTGTTATGGTAACTATAGCTAATTGCAGACTTCCCTAGTCTCCTCTGCAGTCACACTGTTCTTCCAGTATGGAATGGTCTCTGCTTGTATCTTGAAGTAATTAATGATGAAGTAGTCTCGGAACCTCCTTTGTCTTTTCCTTACTATTCTCTATTCATATTTGATGCCTTTTTAAATACCCTTTGCCAAAATATCCTTTGATTGTTAGAACTGATCCAGAGTTAGCCAAGAAAGTGTGGAAATGGGAGGATATATATATATTTGTAAAGCTCTTCTAGGTAAGAGGTTCAGAGAAATATTTCTCACAATGTATTACTGGTAATTCAGGTGTGTTGATTTGTTTACAGCATAGTAAATGTATATTGAACACTAAAATTTTTTAAAAATGTCTTTGATTTTCACTCACTTCAGAAATATTTATGAAAACAGCTGTACTAGGTAATCAGATTAAACTCCCTGAGTTTTCTTTATTATCTATTGTTTAGAGTGCTGCCATTGGTCTAGTGCTACATAGAACTTTTCATGGAAGTAGCTAATATTCTACATGCTCAAGAAAGCTGGTAACTTTTGTTTATACTTCCTTGAGCCATCTTTCAATTCTTATTTTTACTGTATTTCTTTAAACTCTTTAGAATACCTTGAGCCTTCTGGGTTTTTTGGTTTAACTGTGTTTTTCTGATGTTAGTAGGCTAAATGGTTAAATTTAATAAAAGAAAACAGTAAAATCTGGTATTTTAATGATAAGAACAATTCTTTTTATCATTAAATCTTATCAGATGCTTGCTGGTTTGTTTGTTTGTTTATTTTCTGCTGATGTTTCGTACCAGAAGTCTAGAAGAGTTTTTTTTTTTACTTTATAAAGAATAGATAACTGGATACTCACATTATAACTGGATACAAACATTATTTACATAGCACACCCAGCAATCTGTTGAATTAGCTCATTGATTTCTATAATCTTAGAAAGATGTATGTGGAAAATAAACCCAGTGACAAATAACATCTGTTAGTGTCACTTTAAAATTTTTAATTTAAAATTTATTTTTTAGTATCTAACTTTAGAAGAGAAAGTACTCCGTGCTCTAATAATTCTCTGAAAATACCCTACATTTATAAATGTGATAGAAATAGCCTAAAAACACATTTAAGTAAAATTTGTATGTAATTTAGTAGAATTTTTGCTAGAGGAAATTTTGAACAATAATACAATGTTATTGATAGAACATTGAGGTATATCCAATGCTGGTATGAGAGAGTAGTTAAGATGTTTTTAAGTATGCATGTGTGCGTGTGTGTTTGTTGTGTGTTATATTAGCCCATACATTAGATGATTCTCATAGGAAGTAATAATTAATTGAAAGGTTTAACACTTTATTCTTTAAAGAAGAAAAGACACCGTTAATATTTATAAATAATAACCAAAGATAAGTATTCTCCTCTGGGTTTTAGATGTTTGTTGCTGTTGATACTCTCGTATGTGTTTAGGAATGCTGGAAAATAAGGGATCAGTTTTGTGGTTGAGCAACTTGGCCTAGACAAGTTTTTTTTTTTTTTTAATATTTATTGCTTTATAAACAATACCATTCAAAATTTCCACTTCCTCCCCTCCTCCCATTTCCCTTCGTTCCCCACTCACCCTCCTCCCTCCCATTAGAAGTCCAAGGCCCTCCCCTCTCCATCCAGGCCTAGGAAGGTATGCATCCAAACAGACTAGGATCCCCAAAAGCCAGTACATGCAGCAGAAACAAATCCGAGTGCCATTATCATTGGCTTCTCAGTCAACTCCCATTGTCAGCCACATTCAGAGAGTCCGGTTTGATCACATGCTCGTCACATATACACATTGGAGTACTACTTAGGGGTAAAAAACAATGACATCTTGAATTTTGCATGCAAATGGATGGAACTAGAAAACACTATAAGAATGAGATAACCCAGACCCCAAAAGATGAATATGAACCTTCTTCTGGCAATGGATGGAGATAGAGACAGAGACCTACGTCTGAGCACTGGACTGAGGTCCAGTTGAAGAGCCGAAGGAGGGAGAAGATGAGCAAGGAAGTCAGGACCACGAGGGGTTCGTCCACCAACTAAGACAGTGTGCCTGAGCTAATTGGAGCGCACCAAAGCCAGCTGGACTGGGACTGAGCATGTGATCAAATTGGACAAGTTTTTATAAAAAAAATACAACACAGAACTAATTTTAAACTGTCGTTGGATTTTAAGTTGTGTGCAAAATGGCATTGTCTTTTATGTGGAATCTCACTCTGGTCACCTCCGAGTTTCTCTGAAATGGTATAACTGTATACTTTAAGTTTATTTTTGGTGAGAGGTTTATGCAAATTTTGTAATCCTTTTTCAAAAGGCTCTTTTTAAATTTCAAAATAATTGTTGATAATACAATTATAATAATTCAGAAGTATTCATCAGGCATTTGCTGAACATTTAAATGCTTGTTCTAGGGTGCTCATATGAATAATTATGCACAAACACACCAGTATGTACGTGTGTGTGTGTGTGTGTGTGTGTGTGTGTGTATATATATCTTCTTTCCAGTGACTTCTCAATTGTGATACTGGTATGTAAGGATAATCCTTGGGATTTGTTAAGACATTCACATTCCTGGACCATACTCCTGAATGTTTAGACTGGGGCCGTGGATAAATTGTATTTGATAAGCACTAATTTAATTTTATCTCACAGGACTTAGCATGTAGTATTAGGTTATAGATAAACTGTGACTTATAAAAGCTCACAATTGTCAGAGCTGGAGTCTAAACCATGATGTTCTTCAAGCTTTGTTTGCTCCATTTACTTTTTTGTTTTCTTTTCTTCAGAAAGCAGATACTTCTGAATACTATTTAGGGAATTTAGTAATATTAGTGGAATCTCTATATTGTGTTATTGTCCGGTTTACCCTTCTGCTTTAGGTATTGAGTAGCATGTGTACCTAGTCAGGTGAGCACTTAGCGTCATTTGTTAGCCTCTTACGAAGATGAAAGAACATACATGCAGCTGTACAGAAAACATATATTCATGTGATTTCCTTTAGATGTTGTTTGAAAATGAAGAATACATTTTTGAACATGTGAATCAGTCATAGGCAGAAATTCCTGGCTAGTGGTTTGATTCTACCAGTGTACACTCATTGTTTAAGATGTTTTGGAGTAGAAATGAGTGGGTAGGTGAGATATACTGCACATTTAACGTCTGGAGGACATGTCTGCATCCTCAAAGTCCCTTCTTCCCAGTTAAAAGACCTATTAGGAAAAGATCTTGTAATCTTGCCAAGGGTACCTGGAACATTTTCTTTGCACCTTGTTTAAGTGCTTTAGGAAAATGACATAGTATTTTTTAGTACTTAGAGAACCTTTCAAATCTTTGGCTAATGGCTGGTTTATGAATAACCTGGTATCTTGGAAGGAATTTGCCTTGTCAGGATCAGTAAGTGGGTTCTGTCAGTTAAGTAATAGAAGTCATGATAAAGACACCATTTATTTAGAGTACTTTTCGTCTTTATTATAAATATTATTTTAAGTCATATAGGACATACTTTAAAATCTGGTTCTTTTTTATTTTATCATTCATTCATTCATTCATTTATTTATTTATTTTGCAAGATAGATTTTCTCTGTGTAGCTTTGGAGCCTGTCCTCAACTCTCTCTGTAGACCAAGCTGACCTCGAACTCACAAAGATCCACCTGCCTCTGCCTCCCAAGTGCTGGAATTAAAGATGTTCATCACCACCTCCTGGCAAAATCTGGTTCTTTTTAATTATGATTCTTTATGATTAACAAAAATATTTATTCTAAAACAATTTAACATGATTAAGGATTAAAAAAGGCAGATCTCTTTTTTTTTAAATTGAAGCTGTGGATGTTTCTTTATAAGTCATAGCTACAGTGTTTCTAAGTGTCCTAGTATCACTGTTACCACAGTCATCTGGGATGAAAGTATTGGGGAAACTACTGTTTTTAGTCCGGCCATTTTCCAGGCCCCATTCACCACCTCTTATTCTGATGGTATTGTATACAGAATGTTTCTGCCCAGAGGCTGATGCCTCTACAGTCTGACAGCTGCTCTGCTTGTTTGCATGCTCTCCTTTTACCTCTGCTATTGCTAGAGCAATATTGTATATGTTGGATTATGTTGTTTCTGTGATTAAAAGTACTCAAAAACTGTTATTGCTTTACACCCTATGATGTGTGGTCCACTATATACCATCTTATAATTCTTTCTCCATAGTATACGAAACCATCCAGCATATGCATCTAGAGTTGTATTTATTTGTTACTTGAGATGGTTGAGAAGATACCACTCAATTTTCTCTTCTCTGTGATTCAGATAAATAATCCCAGGAGAGGAAAACTTATAGTATCCTGTATACATCCTATTTCATAGTTTATTATCCCACTAGTTTGTCGGCTCTTGAAGACAGAGTACGTAACAACCGTGTTTCCAGTGTTTGTGAGGACTGACCATCCTGTAAGCACTGCATGCTAAATTCAGCTTGTTTTGTGTAGAGTCATATTGAGACAATAGCATTATTCAAGGGAATTCCTTTAATAAACATATACTTTTAGGGCTTTGCCTTGATATAAATCTTGAGATTGTATTTTTGGAAGATGTACAATAAGTTGAAGTATCCTAGCTTTTATAAGACAGTGACACGATCAGACTCAAGAAGAGCCTCTTTTTATTATATAGGTCACGTTTCTTTTGCTTATGCTGAAACTCTTTCCACACATAGGAAGCTCGCACACTGAGTAAACTGAAGGCAAACTGGTTTTTCTGGTGATAGTGAGTCATGAATATGAGACACTTGGTATACTCCTATCATGCCTTATTGTGGCAAAGAGTTAATGTGGTTTCAGTAAACTGTATGTGAACTTAAGTTTTCTATTTAAGATCCATACTCATGCTGATAAAACCTACCACTCGATCAAGTGAATATTAGAGTTCAGAGATGACTTACCTTAAATGAGGTATGAGGTTAGCTTTTTGCTCATTTTAAAAGGTTATATAACTTAAACTTTAGTATTGCATTATTGTTCTTTTTAAAGTGACATCAGTTTCTTTTGTTTATATTATCATGATGTTTTGTCTAGTTGTTGGTTTGAGGTAGAGTAAGGGCCTTCAGATGTTGGGGATCCCCAAGTTGAGCATGCAAAGTAATCCCATTGACCTTAATTATTAAAGTAATAATAGGTTGTCATTTCATGCTGTGCCAAATTACTATCCACTGAGAAACTAAGTCATCTGTGAAAATGCCTTGTAGGGTTTTCCTCTTGATCATGAGCCTATATATGACTCCATTGAAAAGTAGTGAGAAACCAAATTATGGGGTAATATATTCAAGTCAATTTAGGAAAGTGTTCTCCTTTCTTTCTTGGTAAAGATGTAGGGGAAACTTACTAAGTTTTATTGATAATGTTTAGTATGCTAATATTAAATTATAGGAAAAGTCTAATATTTATGGAAGCACACTTTCTAAAATACATTTTTAATTAAAATATAAGTACCTCATCACTTTTCCCCTTTTCCCTCCTTCCTGCAGTTTCCCTCCTTCCAGTTTTTTCCATATCTTCCCCCCCCCCGCACTATTAATTAAGGAATTAATAGCTTCCTTAAACTATTTTTTGTTACATACATGTATGCATAAATGTAAAGATATAACCTGCTAAGTCTAATTGTGTTGGTTATGTATATGATTTCAGGGATGACCCCTTTACATTGGATTTAGCCCTGGGAAAGGCTAATTTTTCCTTCTTTCTGCACCTACTAATTGCCTGTGCTTCTTTATCTAGGGGTTGAATCCTGTGGGAGTTCCCTTTCTTAGTAGCCACTTCCTAGTCCTCTGACTCTTAAAATTTTTCTACCCCATCTTCCATACTGTTCTCTGAGCCATAGATACAGGAACTGTGATGTAGATGTATGTATTGGGGCTGGACTCCCACAGTCTGTTGATTCTGCATTGTGTCCATTTGTGGTGTTTTGTTATGGCTTCCATTTGCTGTAAAAACAAAGCTTCTTTGATGGCAGTTGTTAGTAGCTTCGCCTATCTGTGCATATAGGATATGGTTTAGAATATGGTAAGGAATTGTGTTGATCTAACAAAATAGTGTTAATAGATTCTTTTCTAAGGTCCATGGCCTCATTAGCTTTGGGAATCTACATATATTTTCAGGCATTATTTCCCTCCTTTGAGGGGGCCATAAGTCCAATCAGACAGCTGTTGGTTACCACTGACATGTGAGTGCCACTTATTACATCTGTATGGATATCTCATCATGCTGGTCATTGTGGTTCATAGGTGTCACAGCTTCCCTCCTTTGGTGACTTGTATAGGATTTTTCCGGTACCATGGAAGCTGGACCACATGAAGGAGGTTTTTAGGTCTGATCCAGTTTGAATTAGCATTGTGTGGCAAAATTTTTCCTGGGAAGATGCAACACACTTGTCTACACACCCCAAATGGGGTTACTATAACAGACCAAAGTCCAGCCTGGTGAACCGTGAGTTTTATTGGAGTTACTTACTATATGGGTGACATGTTATCAAAAATGACTCAGTGATAGCTGAATCACCAGAGCCGAGAACCTGGAGTGTACTACACAGCCTGCCGGCAGTTGGAGGGTGGCCTTTCCTCATGGCTCAGTTCTAAATCTCTTCCAGGCAGCTTCACTGATTTCTGCTTCTTCTACGAAGCTGGTTAAGGTTTGGCTTGTTAGGTCTGCAAGGGATTCTCAGCTTTTATTGCGTATTCTGGCAAAGAGGCTTAGTGAATCTGGTCAGTTTTAGGGACTTCCTGAAACTGTTATGAGTTGTTTATCTTCCTGTTTAAGCAGTTTCCTTTCAGGACGCTGTGTTTCAATTACCAAGGAAGCTGTTACACACAACTAGGTTGATTGATTAATGGCTAGAGTTTATTAAGACATGATTTTTCCCCCATTTTTTTTCCCTCTCTGCTTAAAACAGGGCTATGTTTGTTGTATGGACACAGATTATTTAGAAAGAGTTCTATCAAAAAGGAAAGTCATCTGCACTTTTCTTTTATGACTTTCTGAAAATAATTTTAAGATTGGTGTGCATCCTTGGATATCTTTCTCTAGCTCCATCTGTTACATTTTCTTTTTCTTTCTTTTCTTTTTCTTTTCCATTTTCTTTTTCTTTCTTTCTTTTTTCCCCAAGACAGGGTTTCTCTATAGCTTTGGAGCTGTCCTGGAACTAGCTCTTGTAGACCAGGCTAGCCTCAAACTCACAGAGACCCACCTGCCTCTGCCTCCGAAGAGCTGGAATTAAAGGTGTGTGCCACCACCGCCTGGCAAGTGATGTATTTTTAAGTGAAACTTAGTAGAGTGTTTTTGTACGCTTAGGAAATACTATATAGTATAATGTGTGTTTATACAAATTGTGTACGTTTAAGGTATACAGTGTGATATTTTATCAGTTTAGTAAAGTTCATGTGAGATTTCTGATAGGAGAATGTACATTTCATAAGTTTTTCAACCATATTGTTTTAACATGCTTAAATGCCATTTAATACTTGCACATCTTTGTATATGTGTATTCTTAAGAATGGTGCAAGGCTGCTATAAATATTTTTCCTGTGTGTCCCACTGTGGTATATAATTGTTTTTGTATCAGCAATTAAAATTGAAACCTCATTTAAAATGTACTTCTAAGCAAAATTTTAGACATTACTGATCTATAGTAATGAAAAAATTGAAAAAAATTACCCTTACCAAGCACACAGATTTTTTTCTAGTTACAATTTCTATATAGTCAGGTGGAGATTTTCTAAAGCTTACTTCAATATAGTCAGGTGGAGATTTTCTAAAATTTCTATATCCAAAAGCAAAAAGGGATAAGAGGAAGACAAAAACCTTGGAGTTAAACCTTGTTAGAGTAAAGCTACATATTACACTTATTTGTTAAAGACAGTTCTTTGCGTGCCTTGGCAACACACACACACTACTGTAGGTGCCCACCCGCCACTCAGTTCTTAGCGTCTGGGATGCAGTTTTCCTTTTGTCAGCCTAGAATTGGGCTCATGAGTGTAGACCAAAATTCATGATTTGTCTTTTATCTGGCGAGCAGGAAGTAGCCAGGAGAAGGCAAAACTTTTTCCGCACTCTCCTTGTTACTCGAACTCTAGCCTAGACGTCTTTCTTTATTCCTTGCTACATCTAGAATCCTTTTCTATTAATTTGAAATAGTAGAAGTAGAAGAGTTCATTTGTTAATAAATACTGTGGGCTGCTGTTCTGTTTTTGGTGAATCTTTCTCGGTGCTTGTGTACCTTCTCTGAGCCCTGCACTAAGCATGCTACCTAGTACAGGTGCAGGAGGGTCCCTGATTGCCCTCTAGTGGCTCACAATTACGTGAAGGTAAGATGAAAATTGGCTGTTCATTTAACTTTGCCATTTGGAAATGAAGGTAAAGAAATTACGAAGGGAGTATCCAGTGGAAGAAAGATCTGATTGATATTCGGTAGTGCTGAGAGAACTCTGTTTGAAGTGTGGCCAGTGTTAAAATGCTCAGTAACTGTCTGCTGTCATTGTTGCGGCTTCAACTCAGAAGGAATAATTTTCAGTGAAACTCTTACTGGTATAATACTCTGAAATATCTGTTTCAGAAAGTTCATTTTATTGAAAAAATATCAGGGTGCTCACAGGAGAAATGACACTTAGAATCCTGTCCTGAGTGACAGTGCCTGGGCTTTTATTTCGTAATTATTATTCATTGAATGGCTTATTTCAATAATTACATGGAGTCCATAGAAAACCAAGGAAAACTGATTAGAGTTCACTGCTTCATATTGAATATAGGTTTTATCTGTGCCTAGATAGTCTGGTAGTTAAATATTTTCTCACATCAATTTCCATTCTTTCACCTTCACTTAGAGGTTATAAATGTTAAAATAAATAAAAGTAGGGTTTCTTTATAGCTAGTCATAACCCTCATGCTTTTGAACAGCAGCTGAGAGGAGAATGGGCTTTCCCTCCATCTCTTAGGATTCTGTACCCTAGTGCTGGCTGCCCTGTGCTGCTGACAGCCTCGGGAGTCTGTCCAGTGTTTGTATTATCTACATTGCTTCCTGTTTGCTTTCAGGAAATGTACAATGAGAGAAGCTATAAGGAATCTTGGGATCCAATTAATAGAGCCATGGCTGAGCATTCGACAGTATCAGATTTATTCATTTATTAATCTCTATGCCTGCTTTTTTTTTTTTTTAGCTCAGAAACATTGTTACTGTTTTACTTTACGGATTTTATGTCTGTTCTTGCTTGTTGATATTCTAAAGAATGAATTGTGACATTTCTAAGAATATATGATAATTAGATGGATGACTAAGAGGAGACACATTGGGAATTTGTCAGTTTTCACAGAGTATGGACACTTGATAGTCATAAGAAGAGGTTGTTGAATGTGGTGTCAAAAATGGAAATTACTTATCAATCTAACTAGATACACTTAAAACTGTACGTATGTGTGTGTGTGTGGGTAAAACAGTAAAGTAGTATATGTTATATGTGTATTTATGAATAGTATATCAAAGTCTCTATTTCTAGCGTGATTTCTTTGAATTTTAGATGTGCATAGTTAACTGCTTTCTGTACTCGGATATCTCTTACATTACCCATTCAAGGATAATGATTGTCTTTTCCAAACCCGGTTTTCAGTAAATACAGCATTTGTCCATGTGGTTGTGTAATCTAAAATCTAGGATGTGTCCCATGTTTTTTCATTCCCAATTGTCCCCTCTACTGCTTCATTTTTTTCAGGCTGCTCTCCTCAGGGAAAACTAGTCAGATGTCTTAAAGGTGCTTAAGCTCGTGACTTCCTTCCTACTGATTTTAGTGTTTAATTATGCATTTGTTTGTGCAAATCATCAATTAGTCCATCTGCTGTGAAGTTCATGAGAGCCTGAGTGGTTAGTACTTGACACAAACAGTGCATTTAGGAAACTTGTTTGAATGAGTGAGTAAATGAATGGGTGAATGAAGTCCTGTATTCTTTTCTGATGTTTGACAGTAATTTCATTCCTTTTTGATAAACTGCAAGTCTATTTCTGATCTGGAAACCTGAATACTCAGCATTAATGTGCTGATTTGATTTTTAGTTATTTACAGTTACAATGCAGAGTACTCAAAGCTACCCTTCATTTTGTGAATCCAGACTGTTTTGTTTGGTTAGCTTTTGTCTGTTTGTATAATCAGTGATCTCTTTTGCATGTTTTGACTGCATATATTGTAACAATTTTTCCTTTGAAGAAGCTTGTTGTTGGTGCTTCTCATTTACCTTGTGTCTTTTGTTTGTTCTAATATTCATTTATGGAGAAGTATATCCAAAGAGATATACTTAAAATCTGTTCATGTCTTTTAGTTAGTTTAAATTTTGGGGGTTTTTGTCTTGCCCATTCTTATCACATTAAAGCTTGTTTTTATCCTCATTATTTTTTTGATTTGTAAATTTTATGGCTTATTTTTATGTTCATTAGGAAGTTTACTAAGTAGGCATACTTTTTAAGATAAAAGTAACATCTTTTTGCACGGACATCTTTATCTCTGAAAGTTCTTGTGTTTAAACAAGATCTCAGTAATTCTTGTGTCTTTGCATTCCCTGTAAGAGAGATTCTGGAGTGCTTAGGTTCACTCATGGTATGGTAGGATTAAGCTAGCTTTTTGATGGATCATGAATAGTCCTGGATGGTTATCACAGGATGAAAATTCAGCAAACAACTGGTATAGATAATGGATTGTCATTTCTTTTTGTTAGTGGCACTGTTTTCTGTAGAAAGAGTGGCATGTCGGGAATGTGGTTATCTGTTTGGAAGTGGCTAATGTGCATTTTACTTAATTTAATGTTCAAGCAGTTATCTCTTTAGGGGCGACTTGTTCTCTATTACTGTCCTGTTGTCCTCAGGCTGTGAGGAAAGTGTCTGGATACTCATTTCCAGGGCACGGCTTCGTACTCAGTTGTACATACCTTCTAAATTTAAAGTTACTTTAATACTAAAATTGTACTTTAACTGCTAGCAAATGCTCAATTCGAAGTATGAACTAAGTCACCATTCTCGTTGCTACAGCTGGGCAGGGAGGTTTATAGCAGACCTAGTTTGTCACCAGGTTTTGTTGGTTTCTGGCCATTGTTCTTCCTCGTATGTTTTCTTCCTAGTTTGTGTTTAGTGAGCATACACATAGCCACCCAAAGCATTATTTTGTGTTTCATCGTATGATTTTATTGCCTTCCAGAGAGGTGAGTTATGGTCACTCACTGGAAGTAGGAAATTTCAGAGGTTCTTATGTAAGCTGTAAACAAAACAAAAAACAAAACAAATAACAAAAAAACAAATTAGACCCGAGAGACATTACAACTCCCAAAGGGTTTACAAGCATGTAAATGTAAGTTTGTTTCTTAGAATCCATAGAAAAGAAAAGAGGGGTAGGGGAAGACAGGCAGATTGTGGGTGATGGTTCATGCTTGTTATAATCCCAGCGCTGGAGAGATTGAGGCAACTGGGTTCTGGGGCTTGCTGGCCAGCCTAGCCATCTCGAGGAGTTCCAGGCCAGTGGGAAATGGCACTTAAGAATGACTGCCCAGTTTGTCCCGTAACCTCCATGCACGCACCCATGAAAGCTGGTCTTGAGAAAATTGGATTCCTTGGGGCTGTTTGGTGGTGTTTGTGAAAGGCAACACTGCCCTCTGCTGTTCAGAAGACAGTTTCAGCTCCTGTCCACCCCAGTTCAACTACCTGTTTTACTCCTGCATTTAGACTTTAAAACCTTTCAAGTAATAAGTAATGCTTAAAATTTATTTTACTTGCTGGCTTGAAGCCCATTGGGTCAGGTAACTTGAAGTTATTTTAACATAAAAATTTATTTATTTTCACCCTGATAGGTGATATTCAAGGATTTCACCTTTACAATTTTTTTATAATAATACTTTCCTCTGGTTAAAAGGAAAGTGCTCTTAATTCTTAGCTTAAAAATATAATCCATTGAATCACTGTCAACTTTTAAAAAACTAATTCATTCTTTCTTTCACCTTTGTAACTGATGTGTCATTTTTTCATTTCATTCTAAATATGAATCGTAATTTCTTTTGCCTGTGTTTTTTCTTCACAAGCACGCCTTTCATATAATGATAGAGGTAAGATGCATTGATGTTTGCTTATGGTTGTGAAAGCTTTTGTGGATGCCCACAGAACATTTGTCCTTAGAGTTTTGTTGTTATTATTGCTGTACTTTGTATCCTTTATAATTTATTTACATTTTTGTCATAAAATTCCCACTTTCGTATACAAATATGATTCACTTGGCATAGTTAAAGGTTTTGAAAAATTTTTGGCAGTATTTATACTTATCTAAGGTAGAATGTAGAAAGAGCTATTTCAGCTGAACAGAAGAGAAAACCAAAGGAGGTCATTAGACCTAGAAACCCAGTACTTGTAAGTTTTTAATAATATTTCATATATTTAAATTTCAGTGTTCAGTCATTTAAATAAGAGATAATTTTTTAGTCTAGCTCATTACTTTTTAACTTAAAAATCTGTATTTTTCAATGGCATCTCTAGCAAATGATTTAGCTGCAGAAATAGCAGCATCTTTGATAAATCACTACCTGGATGGTTAAGGCTGTTTGGATTACAATATATACTTAATTGAGAAATAAGCGAAATTGATCACAGATGGCTTTGCTGCTCCTCTTGAATAGTGTCGCAGCATTGGGTACAGTTATGTCACTGGGCAAGGTGCTCTGGACAGTGGGGTTTTACCAGTAGCTTCATATTCAACATATCTTTTGATGTCTTAAGAAGGAATACAAAGTCAGAGCCACTTCTGATGTTTTATGCATTCAATGGTTGTTGAAGGAGCACTGGGAACTCAAGGAGAGAGTCTCAGAAATTCTGTAGTCCTTAGAGTTGCTGCCCTCCGAGTGTTTCTGTGCAGCAAGGCAAAGCCATGCTTTCGGATGCCATCATTTATGACGTGTTAACTTCCCATTTGTCTCCTCAAGGGTTCATACATTTAATGATTCACTCCTCATCCATAGAAACACATACTGAGTTTTTCTGATCAAACAGCTATAATGATGCTAATAAACTGAGAATTATTTCTAATATTATTATACAATAAATGAAACAGAATTTAGGGGTGATTTAAAGCTTCATTCTAGTAACTTCTTAAGAAAGAAAAAAGGTATGTCGATGGTATAATGTACTGTGTAGTTATTTTATTATGAAGCTGCTTATTAGCCCAATCTTGAAGTATTTGAGAATATTAAAGTATACTTAAGACTACATATCAAAAGGTTTTTATGTTGATAAGAATAAACCTTTGAAGGTCATTTTCTTCCCTTCTGAAAACTGGCCAGTGTTTGTTTAATTTTTCATATTGTTGGGAAATTTTGATAGTTGTATGTTTTGTAGCAATTAATAGTAGAACTTTGAGTAAAATTGTAATATTAAAGCTTGATTCAAGATTTCTCTTTGAAATGAAATTACATTAAGAAATTTACTAAGGAAAGCCTAGTAAGCCTGTAGGAATTTTGAAGTTTATTTGACATCTGGAAAACATTTAACATACTTTGAGCTACTGTTATGTTATTGAGATGTTAAGGAAATCATCTCAATTTTGTGTCATTAACTGGATTCCTGTCTATGGTTGGTGCCCCTTTAAACACAGAACAAATCTGTGCTAGTGATCTCTAGAGACACTCTCGGTCAGATGAGAGGGTTATAGTTGTGTTACCTGAAGGTTTTAGTCATACTGCTTTGAAAAACTGATTTTTATCATTTCTATTTAGTTATTTCTGTATAACTTACTCTTGGGCCTTGTGGACTAGATTGTTTTCTTGCCTTTGAAAGAGCAGTATTCACCTTTTCTCTCCAGTTGCCTCAGTCAGCCTTTTCCTGTCAGTAGAATCTTAAAAAAGGCAGAAGACAGTTAAGGACTGGTGAGGGGGGACACAATCCTCATAGCAACTTTCCAGAGAAGACAAAGGCTTCTCTCCCTGAGACTCACTGTGAGCCTGGCCTTCGTGTAGGCTTTGGAGACAACCTCTTTGTTCCATCACTCTGCTAAAGAGAGGCACTTTGATTTTATTAACCTGTGATATTTTTAGGTAGAAACAGCAATGTTGGTAGGCATGTAAAAACAGACATGTCTTGAGAATCAGTCACAGGAAGTCTTCTGTCTTACTTTTTAAAATAGGAGTTTTCAAGCCTTTAAATCAGGATTATCTAGAAGCTGCGGTTGTTTTCTATGTAATACTTTGCATTGTTTCTCTGCTTGGGCCATTGTAATGCTTGATAGAAATTTTTTAGACTCACAGACTAGTGGCCGAAGGATGGCTACAGGGAGTACTAACAGTCTTGAACATTATGGAGTTGTAAAAAGGGAGAAGAAAGTTAGGGTGAGATGCAGTGATCTAGGATACATTGCCATTCTCAAGTATCTGAGGTCCCACCAGGAGTATTAGTTCCTTCTCACAGAACTTTTAGCCATTGAAACATTTCTGTTGCTTTGTCCGTTATTTTCCAGAGGCTTCTTACATCTTGCTTTAGGTGCAGAGAGTAAATTGATTGGATACTTTCAGCAAAGGTTTGCCATTCTATTGATGTAGGGAGTTTTCCTTGCAGTCAGTCCTCCTTTTTATGTATTATACTGGCCTTAATTTTAAAATCCATCATAGTATCACTCTGTCCTTTATTCACCATTACAAGTTTCCAACTATGACTACCACATTCAGAGATTTTTATTTGTTCTTTGTTTTATATTTCTCTTCAATTATCATGATTTTTATTTCTAGTCAGTTTTGGGAAACAGTTAAAGGGATGAACTATTAGTGTTGTGAAAAATCGGAATGAACGAACAAAATGTTTGTCTATAGAAACATTTCTTTTAAGTGCTTTTGTATTTTATATACTTGTTTAAGTGACCTGGCAACAAAATCAATAAAGAGAAAGTTAATACTAAATAGCCACTGGAAAAAATAGTAGATTTTGAGATTTTTCTTTGAGAAATGGTTATACTTTGCTGTTTTGAATCTTTTCAAATCTGCATCATTTAAGAGAGTGTAAGCTGAACAAAGCCAATGGTGTCCTATTGAGAGTGTTCTGAAGTTCACAGAAAGCCTTGGGAACAGTGGTTAGACTGGATTTGCAGTTTTTTCACCTGCTGTTCCTAAGTAGCAATAGTGGTAATGTCGTTGGACATGGCCTGCTTATTGGTTCCTGCTAACACCCAAAGCTCAGTTCTTGCAGGCTGAAAGCTAAGGTCACGCTGGCGTTCAGTCACTTATGTGTTCACAGTTTCTGTCAGTACCTTCTTCAGTCTCCTTACTTTTTTTCTCATTTCACAATCGATGTCTCATGTTCTGCCTATTTACAGTATTATTGTTATTTACCTGTAGGACCCAGGACCACCCCCGCCTTCCCCATTACTGGGTTTGAAGCCATTGCAGCTGTTAGAAGTGAAAGCAAGAGGAAGATTTGGTTGTGTCTGGAAAGCCCAGCTGCTTAATGAATATGTGGCTGTCAAAATATTTCCAATACAGGTATGTTTATTAAAGTTCTCTATCTACCTATGTGTTTTTAAAGCTGTAACCATTTAGAAGGTTATAGCTCATAAACAGCCTGAAAACACAGCTATGTATTCTAAAGTGATGTGTGAGTGGTGAAAGCAGTCTAGCCTGTCTGTGCTGCACTCACATCTGAGAAAGGGAATGATCACAATAAATAAACATATAGTCAATCTTTTATTAATAAACACTAAAGACTAGTATTCTAGTCACAAAAATAACCTGTCTGAGTCGTTGTCCTAATATCCCCTTCACAAGAAAGAACAACAGATTGTGTGATTTGTTTTAGAATGGCTGTTTGAGCTACATGACCAAACTTTGAGTCCTTTTCATTGTAGTTTTAGTGTTCACATATAATTATTTCAGTTTTTGTTGGTAATTTTTCAGAGGCAGTGAATCAGATTTCCAAAGTATTTGTTTTTCTTTGAAATGCAGCTGAACTTCCTATGAATGCCTGGCCCAAGGCAGTCTGTACTGCTGCTGTTTTGCTGCATTGCTGGTTGACTAGGGCTTCCACCTTCCCCTTTCTCTGGTAATACACTCCTGTAGCATGGCACCCTGGGTGTTGAAGTCTTGGCTACTCATACTCAACCTCCATCACCACAAAGCTACTACAGAAACAGTTTCCTTAACTACCTACGTTTTCGCCTCTCACCTCCTCTAAAGCCTGTCCCACAGAGTCTTTCTCTAGCTTGGCAGCAGTATAGCTCTTTGAAAAAGAGAAGCATTTTGTTGTGCTAAGATTTGTAGTAAGCTCTGGGAAGTCACGTAATGTGTGGGGAATCTTAACAGTTAGAAAATAATGCAGACATGAAGAGTAGAAATAAGAGCAGCTGTTTTATCTCATGCTTTTATGGACAAAGTAATGATTTCCATGTTATATGTTCATATATTATGTCTATATACATGCATATATACTTTAGCAACCCAAAGCACAATCATTCTTTTACTTCACTGGAAAAATAATTGATTTTGTAAAAGTCAGAGGAAAAGCCAGAATTTCATCTTGGATCCAGAGATTTCCTTACCATTAAATTATAGTGTAACTCACTTTCATTGACCTTTCCTAGTGAAGAGAAACTAATCTTTTGTCAGTATATGATAGAGATAGATAACCTGCAGGAATGAGTAATTGATAGTCTTTAGAAAAATAAAACCAATAGGTATTGTTAGCTTGCTATGGGAGTGAGGGAGGGGCAGACTGAAGAGAGATTTACCTAATTAAGGTGGTACCTAAATTTACCTTTTAGGGAGATGACTGACTAGTAGCATAAATAGTTGCCTACCATAAAGTGCTTGCAGAACTTGTAAGCAGAATGTGTTGCTGTGTAGAATACAAAAATGCAGTGTTTTGATGAATGTCTGTGTTTGTAAATGTAGCAACTCAGAAAAGTAGATTATGAGGGAATGGGGGTAGGATTCCGTAAATAACGAGGATTTATTATGGATTATCGTTATTACCTGTTACAGATTTTGTTTATAGAAACAATGAAAGGTCACTTGTATTTAGCTCATTTTATTGTTGTATCACTTGTTCTTAGCTTATTTTGTCACTGCTTCAGAACTCACTCCATCTATCTCAGTGTGATTTATTTTCTTGTACTTTTTGTGTTCTTATCGTGATTTTTTTCCCTTTTCTTTCCTTAACTGTAGGACAAACAGTCCTGGCAGAATGAATATGAAGTGTATAGTTTACCTGGAATGAAGCATGAGAACATACTACAGTTCATTGGTGCAGAAAAACGAGGCACCAGTGTTGATGTTGACCTGTGGCTAATCACAGCATTTCATGAAAAGGTAAAACAACTTAATACTTAAGTTTTGTTAAGCTGGACTTGGCCTACCTACCTAATGTTAGCTGTTGTATTTCAGGAGAGGAGTATGTTATCACAGTTGATTAATATTTGATCATATATCACTTATAAAAAACTTACAAAATTACTTTAAGGAAAGAACAATTTTGTACCTAACCCAATAATCACAGAGCAGCCCTTAGCCTTGCCTTCCTGTGCTGCTGCAATTACTTCTCCTAGGGCTGCTTTAGAATAGACAGTGTTTATTGTTTTCCATGTATTACTTATGATACAGTTTGATTTTATGAACGCTGCTTTTTTCTATTTTTATTTTTTGCCTTATAATTCTTTAATGATGAACCCCGAGTCAGTAACTTGGAATTAGTGCCAAAGCACATGTGTTTTTCCCTCGTTTTTCAGTTAAAATTTTTTTTTCAAGAAAATTCATTTGTGTAGCACCGGCTGGCCTCGTTTTTTTTGCCTTAACAGCCTCCCAAGTGCTGGAATTATGGCTTTGCATTACCATTGCCGGCTAAGACACTTGGTTTGTACAATGAGTGTCATCTTTGTTAAGTGTAACTGGTTTTATATTTCACTTAGTATTTGATCATAAGGATCATAATATCTTTAGAAAGATTTTGTGTGTGTGTGCGCACATGCACGCACACACACGAATACATGTAAGGTCCTTATGTAGAGGTTGATGTTTTGGATTTCTTCCTCAGTTTCCTTCCTTTTGTTTTGTTTTGAAGCAGGATCTTTCACTGATCCTGTAGCTCACTGATTTGGCTGGCCAGTGAGTTTCTAGGGATCTGCCTGTGTCTGTGTCCTCTTAGCACTGGGCTCATAGACTAATGTGGATCTGAGCATCTGAACTCAGGTCTTTATGGTTGTGTGACAGGCCCTTTATCAACCAACTTATTTCCTTAGAAATATTCTGCAGATTAGTGGTAGTTTATGTTTTCAGTGTTGTTCTATAATGTTTTACTTTTAAGGTTAATTTTTTCTAAGATTTTCAGCTAGTCTTTTCTCTTTTTAAACCTTCTAAAGTCATGGAAATGAACTTATTTTGGTAATAAGGTTTTAAAAACAAGTCTCTTGGGGTTGAATGTTCATTAATATGAGTTGGAAGAAAATTTGAGCAACTCTACAGTTATTGAATGATTGATTGATTAATTATGTACTGAAAGGAATGTATTGCCTCCATATCCAGAGAAGTTTCCATCTATGTAAAACTTTCATCAAGAGCTTCTGGGTTTCCCCCTCTCTTTTCTTTAGGGTTCGCTGTCTGACTTCCTTAAGGCTAACGTGGTCTCTTGGAATGAACTTTGCCACATTGCAGAAACCATGGCTAGAGGATTGGCATACTTACATGAGGATATACCTGGCTTAAAAGATGGCCACAAGCCTGCAATATCTCACAGGTAAAGCAATATTTGCATTTTCTTTTCGTAAACTCACAGGCTTATTATTTAAACTTTATTCAGGGTAAAATTTATTTTTGCCTTGATTATTCAATCATATTTGAAGAGGCAGAGATTTTCATTTTTTAAAATTAGGTTTGAGATTGACTAGGATATATCCTGAGTAATATACATACATGTTCATCTCATTAGTAATGTTTAATGATCTCATGTTTTAATTTGTCTAATTTCTGAAACCATGTTTGAGAATAAAGTTGTATTTTCTCTATCTTAAAGGAAAAAATATTTTAATTCGAAATTTTGATTTACTTTAAAGGGACTTTTTTTTAATAGATACAGTGATGAAATTAAGGATAGACTGTTTTCTTTGTTTTGTTTTGGATGAATATACATTGATTCCTTGAGTTAAAGTAGAAGGAGAGATCCTTGAGAGGAGACAGCTGCCCAGTGAAGAAGTATACATGTCTAGTGAAGAAGCTGTTACCATATTTTGACAAGTGTTTGTTCCTGGAAAATAGATTTAGTTTGCCATTATTTAATTTCCTTGGTAGAACAAGTGATGGAGTTGTCACCTTCTATTCAGTTTTAAAACGGCTGTTTTAAAAGTAGCCATTAAGAGAGTGATTTAGCAAAGGTATAGCTGAATGACTTCTTCAGAAAGGGCTGTGCTTTCTTTCATCTTCCTTCGTGAATCTGCCTTATATTAATATATTCAGACTAATCATCCAGACCTCCCCAGAGTTGTTATACAGACCCTGAAAATGTTTTGATTTCTGGATCATTTGATTCTGCCTCCGTCCTTTTGTGGGTCAATATGATGACTTCTAAGTGTAACTCTTGTTTGCTAGAGTTGTCTTTAATATGAACCAGATGAGGCAGATGTGTAGAAAGAATATTTTCCTGCATTACAGCTGATAGACTTTCCAAAGTACTGGGCTATGCTTACGATAAAGGCTTCTGTGTGTTCTGTGTTCCCAGAGCTGCTTTTCTACAGTAGTGCCTGTGCAGTGCAAGGGCCACTGCAGTGAGGGCCCATTCTGAAGTGGAAATTTTTCCCAAAGGCTATTTTCAAAATTTTCTTATTTTTTTGAAGTTTCCTTCAAAGTTTATAACTACAATATCTGAAATGTTCCCATTACCTTTCTTTGCTTTTCATAGTTTTAAGAAACTTTATTTTTATAGCATATTCTCATGTTCAATAGAAAATTTTAAAAGATAACTTATTTAAAATACTTTTTTTTTCTATTTGAAGGGATATCAAAAGTAAGAATGTGCTATTGAAAAACAATCTGACAGCTTGCATTGCTGACTTTGGGTTGGCGTTAAAGTTTGAGGCTGGCAAGTCAGCAGGTGACACCCATGGACAGGTAAGAACGCCCCACTATAAAGTGTGAGTAGAAAATGATAAGCGCATCTCTTCCCTTAGATCAGTGCCGACTTGATCTGAGGTTGTTGGGCTCGGGACTTAGTCACCGTCTGAGGAAGAGTGACGCAGCATTTTCACACTGTGTCCTCTGGGGAAGGCAAGCACAGAACATTTATCTGTGGCAATTGTTTTTTAAAATAATTAGTCACAGAAGAACCCGTTTTTAATAATTTCATCTTTAGGGAATTCTTAAGATTAACTCAGTTTTGATTGGCCGATTCATTACCCTAACAGTGGAGGATAATGGGTCATTTCTCACTACAACTTCTCCTTCCCATTTTTTTCTGTGTAATACTTTCTTGCTTCTGGCTCTTTATTGATCCATTAACTCTTTAATGAATTGAATGTTTTTTCTTTGAATTTTTTTCTAGAGTTCAGATCTCCTGAAAAAGCCGGAGTGAGGTGTCTTGCTCCGGTTATGGTTTGCACAAATAGCATCTGTTAGGAAGGCTAAGGAGAGGGGAGCACCCATGCATTATTCTCAGAGAAATGTGAAGCAGGAAAGGTGTTACACCTTTGTTATCCACGGTCAGTGTAGGGGCAGGAGAGAGGCCCAGGAAGTAAGAGTTCTTCCTACCTTTGCAGAAGATCAAGTTCATTTCCTGACTCAAGCTACTAAGAAATGCCCGCAAGTCCAGCTTGAGGGTACCCAACACCCTTTTCTGGACTCTGTAGGCACCCACAATCATATGTGCATAAAAAAACCTCCTTGTAGGCAGATTTTCCTTGGGCCCCCGACTTGTAAAAAGTGACTTAGAAACGTATTAATTATTGAAGCTCGGCCTTAGCTCCTTGTTCCCAACTAGTTCTTACAGCTTAAATTAACTCATCTTTAAATCTATGCTCTTTTTCCTGACTCAGTTACCCTTACTCTGTACTGTCCATCATGCTTCTTCACTTGACTAGTGACCCTCCTTTTTTCTTTCCAGAGCTCTCTGTCGCCAGTGGTCCTACCTAACCTCTTCCTGCCTAGCAAATGAGTCACAGTGACATGTGTTCACCTAGTGTAAAGGAATATTCCACGATACTTCCCTGTCTCTACAATTAAGAATAAAATATTTGCTTAAAATAGTTTGAAATATGACATTTCCTACAAAGCCAAATGATCTTTCAAGGCTTGTCCTTATTATTTTTTCTGTCTTTCAAGTCATTTGAGTTATTTGTCTATTTCTGAGTTTTCTTACTCCTTCCATATCTTGATCCCCAGGAACAAGCTGTGTGCAGTCATGGCGCACTAAATTCTGTCAACATGAATTAACAGTTTCAGATTTGGTTCAAGGTTATGTCAGCAGTTGCAGAACACTAGGAAAGCCGACATGATTGAGAATAGGGTCAGTTTTAGGGAGAATATTACAAAAACGGAGTAGGAAGCATAGAGAAAAATTTCTGTGCTTATTGTATGATTGACAACCATAAAACAGTATGTATGGAATACTTTCATCTTTTGGTATCATAGCAAACCTAATAACTTTTTTTTATAATTTATATTTTATGTATGAGCGCTTTGCATATATACCTGCTTGCTGGATCTTAATTATAGATGGTTGTGAGCCACCATGTGGTTGCTGGGAATCCAGGACGTCTTGAAGAGCGGCCAGTGCTTTTAACCACTGAGCCATCTTTCCAGCCTCTTAAATTTTTTTTTTTTTAAACCTCATTCATGCCATCTTTTAATGCCCTTATTACAATTGGGTTACAAGATTAGGCAAAAGAAGTTATTACCTACATGGGTAAAGAGTTTCTCTACTATCATACCACCTTTCATTCATAAAAGAGAATATCTTAGACTAAAATAGATAAACTATAATTTCCTAATAAAAGAAGTAATGTTGGATGGTACAAATTTACCTGTAAGTGAAAAAGTAGACATTGAAAGATATTCAGAACACAGTCAAAATGTTTAGGCTGAACAGCGAGAGCCAGAGAGGTAGCTACTTTATATTCTGATAAAATCAGTTAAAAATGGAACTTTAGAGTTTTACTGATCTGTCCTTATTTATTAAAAAAACCTATTGCTAAATGTGCAAATAATCACCAAAGTCTTGACTCACCATTCATAACCTACGAATGAAAACACCAGTGTCTAAGCTGCTTCTTCGATGTACATAAGTGTCCTGTAGTCTGCGTACATCTCCTAAGCATTCACATAAAGATACAATCAAGACCAACTAGCACTAGCTGCCGTGGCTTAGTAGTGACAGTTACAGTACTACAAAATGTACTACGAAATACCAGACTGTTTGGGACAAATGAAAATAAAGAGGAATTCATGAATAAATAAGATTTTCTACAAGGAGAATTTTTAAAAAATGTTTCCCTGGTAAATTATTTTTACATCGCTTTAAATGTTTATTAGTGAAGCCCTAAAAAGGTGTTCTCTAAAATGTAACTCAGACAACATGCATAGTGCCTTGTTTCCTGCATTCCATCCTTGAAGCAGAGTATTACTCAGTTCTTTGTGATTTGATCTGAAGGGAGGGCAAGCTCTGTAAGCCTCTGTGGTGAGAATACCCAGAAACCACCTTACGAAATAGACCCTGTGGTGTTACAGTCATAATTCAGTTACTTTACCCTAGATAAATAGACAATAAAAATCATTAGTTAATAAACAAACACAAACAAAAACATTAGTTCATAAAGTCAATGAGTACTGTTTGCTTTCAAAATCTTTTTCAGGTTGGTACTCGGAGGTATATGGCTCCAGAGGTGTTAGAGGGCGCTATAAACTTCCAAAGGGATGCATTTTTGAGGATAGATATGTACGCCATGGGATTAGTCCTGTGGGAACTGGCTTCTCGTTGTACTGCTGCAGATGGTAAGGGAAAAAAGCATTTTTTTTTAAATATATATACCACATTTATGAAAGGGATTAAACAAAAAGGTAAATAACTACGCCAAAAGGTAGCTGAAGGTGAAGGAGGCAATGTGAATTTTGGGGTGCTGGGCATGAAAGGAACTGACATTGACACTTTGGAGATAGTAGATCAGGTAACACATACTCCAAGAAAACACATTGCTTAAGCACTTCATTGTGAGTCCTTATATCAAACTATGACTTGGTGTCCTGGTGGTGCAGGCCCTATTGTTAAGTAATTCATGGTTAAGGTGATAAAATACCTTGTGGAGAGAGGACTCCAGAGTGAGATTGGTGTGAGTGGTCTGTTCCAGGACCTTGTCTGTAAGGCATTTGGTGACTGTCATGGGTGCAGTCATCCCTGAGAAATGTAAGTTGGTGGTATCAAAATTAGGAATTACTTAGTGGGGCTTGGGGTTACTGAGGCATTTTTATGGCAAAGAAAAGGTTAGGTGCCGCTTTTCTTAAATGCCTTGTGTATGCTCTAAAATATTTAAAAGAGAACTCTGTTCACTTTACCTTTGGCCTTTAAAATCAGGGCCAAAGGAAAAGTGGACCACATTGATGAAGTGGGTGCTTTAAAATTTGTGTCTAGTTAGTTAGTCCAGCATTTCTCACCCTGTAGTGTGCACATCAAATTCTTAGGAATCTTGTTAAAAATAAGCCGCTAGAGGCTGGGAAGATGGCTTTGTTAATAAGAACATTGGTTGCTCTTCCTTCATGGGCATCAGTCATGGCTATGGTACAAACATGCAGGCAAAACAATCATCCACATTAAAAACAAACAATCTTCCCCTTTAATAAACAAACAAACAAATAAAAACAAAAGACAAAACAGCTTGGGCTAAGTCCTAAGAAGTCTGTGCATCTTACAAGCCATCAGTTTACTGATGCCAATGTTATTGACCTATGAACCAAAGACTGAAATTTTAAGATGTTAGTACTGGTTACTAGAAGTGTTAAGTAGTCCTTTATCTATCACAAGGTTCCCACAAGGCTGGGGAAATGGTTCAGTGGGCAGTCCTCATGACCTGATTTTGATCCAGCTTGCAAGTCTAGCCTACCCTTCCTTGTAACTTGTCCTCTGACCTCAATATTGCATGTTGTAGTATGGACACACAGGTACACAAACACAGTAAGTGTACTACTAATAAAAGACAGTTCCTAAAGCACTCATAGAGTGCTGAGTCAGTGCCTTTTGTAGTTGAGGACACTATGTTTGAAGCATTTGATATATTTTTATACTTTTCACAAAGCATCTATGTACATCTACTTCTCTCTGCTCAGTGGCACTGCCGAGAAAATATAGATTAAAAGCACATTTTCAGATAAGATTTAGATTTCAACTCTACTATATAATAGTCAAATACCTCTGTGCAAAATCTCATAACTTCGAGCTATCTAATTTACAAAATAGAGCAAATACCACCTTCACTTAGATATAAAGTAACAGTGAAAATGTAAGTATGTCTAGTCTAAATAAGAATCTATAGAACATCAGTTATTAACTCTTAAGTGTACATTCTTGTCTATCTGAGATCCAAGAAAAACAAGTTGTTTATGTTACTTAATAAATTTTGTCATGAGGGTACATTTTGACTTGATGGGAATTCTGGTTGAATTATGCTTGTGATTTAAACATAAAAATAAACAGCATTATTTATAAATATAAAGATGCTTGTGAGAGAAAACAAAATATTGCAAAGAACATGAATTCTCATGTAGGATGTTTTGAGTATGCCACAGCTAAGTATAGCAGCTGGAGTGCTGAGCCTCCAGAGGCGCTAATAACTCTGAGTGTTAACATTCTGATACGAATGGCTGCATTTAGAGCTTTGATTTCTTAAGTCCTGACAGATTTTTGTCATATATCGACATGGGCACTCAGCCTATATGTTCCAAAACAGCCTGTTGAGGCTGAATATGAAGATCCAGAGTTAGGAGCCAGCCAAAACTATTTACCCAGATCCTGTCCTAAACAAAACTTGTAAAAACAGACATTTTGATTTTATAAGTATAGCCTGGGTCCATCTCTCTGTTGATTATAGAGTGCAGAATTAGAGGAGCTTGTACTAGTCAGGAAGAATTAAAACAGTTTTCCTCTTCTTACATTTCAGGACCTGTAGATGAGTACATGTTGCCATTTGAGGAGGAAATTGGCCAGCATCCATCTCTTGAAGATATGCAGGAAGTGGTTGTGCATAAAAAGAAGAGGCCTGTTTTAAGAGATTATTGGCAGAAACATGCAGTAAGTTTATTCACTTTTTCATTTGAAATTTCAAGGAAACATTTTTCAGGGGAATAGTGTATCAGTTCTGTGCACCTTTCTCTTCTGGTGGGAAGGTGAGCTTCACACAGACAGATGTTTTGTACTGGAGTTCAGAGGCAGAATTAGGGCTTTGCTTGAAGTCATCTTCCCTGAGCTGTCCGGTTAAGGTCAAGCAAGTTATTTTCTGCTTTGAAAGCTCCATGAGGAAACAAAAAAAACCTGGATAGTCATGCTTCTAATGGATGGCATTTTAGCACTTACTAAGCACCAAGTTTTCTCTACTCCATGAAGTCTTATTCATTTCATTCAGGCTTTCAAGACTTCACTTTACAGTTAGAGCATGCAGAACAGCACAGAATTGTGTTGGCCATTTGGTGTTAATATAACTAAAAATCCAAGTAGAAAAAAGTAACTACATCCTGAAGTCAGAGATGGATTCAAGGGCGGTCTTTTAACTTCCAAGGAGAAATGCTGGTATCAACTAAGAAAATGATAAAAACTGGTACCCACAATAGACTTTGTTGTGAGTCTACTTGAAAAGGTCAGGCATATGATCAGATTTATGAACTGTATTTTGGAACTTTCATGTTGTGGATCCCTAGTGCTTAGAAAAGTGACTTATTTTGCTGGCACATAAAATGACATTCAATAAAAGTGAGTTTTGCTCTAGTCATGGTATTTCACATGCTTGAGACACAAGGCTCAAGAGTTTGAGGCCAAATATAATGAGTCAATTAAAAAGAGCCAAAGTCAATACTGGTCACACTTGGCTGATCTTGAAACTGTGACCCTTGAAAGCAGTTACTTCTTTATGACAGTGTTAGTCTGCTTCCTGTCAGGGAACAATAGCTATCATGTTTGACTGTTCTTCTCCTCGTAGGGAATGGCAATGCTCTGTGAAACCATAGAAGAGTGCTGGGATCACGATGCAGAAGCCAGGTTATCAGCGGGATGTGTAGGTGAAAGAATTACCCAGATGCAAAGACTAACAAATATCATTACTACAGAGGACATTGTAACAGTGGTCACAATGGTGACAAACGTTGACTTTCCTCCCAAAGAATCTAGTCTATGATGGTGGCACCATCTCTGTACACACTGAGAATTGGGACTCTGAACTGGAGCTGCTAAGCTACGGAAACTGCTTAGTGTATTTTCTGTGTGAAATGAGTAGGATGCCTCCGGGACATGTACGCAAGCAGCCCCTTGTGGAAAGCATGGCTCTGGGAGACTTACTGCGTCGTCTGCAGCACACAGATGAAGGGGAGTCTAAGGGAAAAGCTGCAAACTGTAAAGAACTTCGGAAAAATGTACACGAAGAATGTGGCCCTCTCCAAATCAAGGGTCTTTTGGACCTGGCTAATCAAGTATTTGAAAACTGACATCAGATTTCTTAAATGTCTGTCAGAAGACACTAATTCCTTAAATGAACTACTGCTATTTTTTTTAAATCAAAAACTTTTCATTTCAGATTTTAAAAGGGTAACTTTTTATTGCATTTGCTGTTGTTTCTATAAATGACTATTGTAATGCCAACATGACACAGCTTGTGAATGTGTAGTGTGCTGCTGTTCTGTGTACATACAGTCATCAAAGTGGGGTACAGTAAAGAGGCTTCCAAGCATTACTTTAACCTCCCTCAACAAGGTATACCTCAGTTCCACGGTTGCTAAATTATAAAATTGAAAACACTAACAAAATTTGAATAAATCAATTCATGTTTTATAACAAGGTATTACAAATTCACTGTGTTATTTAAGAAAAAATGGTAAGCTATGCTTAGTGCCAATAGTAAGTGGCTATTTGTAAAGCAGTGTTTTAGCTTTTCTTGTACTGGCTTGTAATTTAGGGAAAACAAAGTGCTGTTTTTGAAATAGAAAAAAAAAAAAACTGGTGTCATTTCCCCTCTTTCCTTTCACCTTATATCCAGGTCCCAAAGTATTACATACTTAAGTAGTACTTTTTTCTTTAAGGTGTGCTGTGTTTGGGAAATATTTGAAAACATAAAGCATGATTTAAAAAAAAAACATTTAAGTGAGCTGTGACACTGGAAAGCTCTTCATTTTATCTTTTGAAATAGATTTTTTTTCCTATTTATATATGTAAAATTGTGGTGTATTTCTTTTACCGAACAGTGTGTGGGATATTCTTATCACTGTTTTAGGATCACCTCAGGAAGTGTCATTACTCAGAATTCCCCACTCTGCTTTGAGACATGTAACTCTTACTATACTGTGTGGTGCCATCTTGTCAGAGTAATATTTGACGTCTGTGAGATGAAGAGAATTACCTTAGGATAGAGATACTGACCGTTAAACACAGATTTCAGATATTACTGCTTTAAATCAAATCAGGGATACCAAGTTGAACCTATAACTTAAAATATGCAATGACATTTAGAGGTAACCAGTGGTGGTATAAGGAACACAGCCTAGACTCCCCCGAGTTACTTTACAGCTAATTCTAGATAGTTCTTGCTAAGAAAATGGAATTGGTGGCAAGTAGGTGCCAGAATACTTTTAAAAACAATGGAACATTAGAATAGAATTGGCTTCTTCCTCAAACTTAGGTAAGCCTAAGTGAAAGATTTAATTCCCTGAAATTTTAGATTACCAACAAATAGCCAGTATTATGTTATATACATTTTTGTTGAGTCACTTTAACATCCATACATTAATTTTATAAACTTTTTACATTACTACTATCAGGAGCTCACTGTGAATGCATTATCTTTGGATGGCTAAGACATCATACACTATATTTTACACAAAATGTACACTAATCTCTGGGAAGACTAAATTAATTATAAACAATACATAGGTCAACAGACTCTAAGCAGGGAGGGGAGAGTAATAGCATTTGTGTCTGTATGCCACACCCCATAGAGAATTGTGCTGTCTGTGTACCCAAGGTCTCACTGTAATCCTAAAATCGCCCAGTTTGGTGTTCTTGTTTTGATTTTTACACATTTGGCCTCTCAAGTTCTTGATTTAGGTTTGCTTCCACTTGTAAACTAATCAAGGAAAACCATAAGAGAATGTGCATACAAGGAAATTGTTACTCTCCATAAACAAATTTCTAATGATTGTAGACATTCAACCTTTTTACAAGTGATAAGTGAGGGCTATGTGAGTGTCTGGCTTAGGAAAGCACTGCAGATAAAATGTTGTCAAGACTGGTTCAAGAGAGAAAATGCTGTCCTCACTCGAGGGAAGCTTTAAGATATCTTGGGTATTGTACTTAAATCTAGCTTATCAATTTAAAAACCTGTATCCTCTTGAGAACTACATTTACAGAAAGCCTTTTTTATAAGCAGTAAAGTAAGAATGTTCCAGTGACTACCTGTCCTTATACCTAGTCTTGTTAAAACTTTCTTTTGCAGGGCATTTTAGTGTTTGGTTTACAGTAAGTACAGAGCGGGCAGATAAAAAGTTTGATCTAGGGACACTGAAAAAGGAAGATCAAAGACTGAAAAGATTTTTTTTTTGAGGGAGATGGCAAACTTAGACCCCTGTAACTTTGTGTATGGTGCTCCTCATGATGTCTTGTACTTTGCCTTTCTGATCCCCACCAGAACTGCTGCTCTTACTTACTCTACCTTGCCCAGATCTTCTGTGAGAAATGCTTTATGATCAACTGCCATAGGACTGATGGATTAACCAGTGTTCAAATTTATTTGAAGTCTATCTATGCCCTGCACAGATCTTGTATGTATTTTAGATGCCAGGAGTTTTAGCATGTGATTTGTGATTCTTGTTTGGACTTTTTATTACAGGTACCTTGTGAATTCCAGAACAGAGACTGTGCCTCAATGATTGGTCCCATGAATTTGCACTATCTTTCGTGGTGATATTCTGAAAACTAGGAAAAACAAAATCCAACACCTTTGAATTTAAAACTAGAATCATATATCACAAAACTATGAAAACATCGCTTGTCCCCTTTTTTAATCCTTCAATAATAGTCACATTTAAGTAAAATTCTAATGGTTGGGAACAAACCCTCACCAGATAGATGGTAGTTTAGTGGAATAGACTGGTTACTGTTTTTTTTAAAAAAAAAAATGCTTCATCAGATATTTTCCAGTTTCTCTTTTTTACTTTTTTGAAAAATTACTTTTTAGGAACATTTGGTATAATGTGCATAAAATTATTTACAATTTATGGACAAAGATACAAGTAGCATCTTGATTAAACATCATTTACCTCAGATATTCAACCAGCAGTACGTTTTTTATGCAGTCTCAACCCGTATCTCCCTATTTGTTACCTCTCAAAATATTGGTAAACAATTATTTTAGCTTTACTCTGTATTTCTTGTCAGTGTTTTGGGCACAGGTTGTTGTACTACTGTCATATTGTACTTGCTATTTTTTTTCTGCAAGTATTTAACAGAAAGCTAAAAACGAAAAAAATCCCCATAAAATCCCACCTTGAATAAGTGATTGTTAAATATTGTACAAATAAAATGTATGCTATCCCCATTCCATCCCTATGTTAAATAAAAAATGAATATGGTATTGTTTTGCACATGCCGTTTTTCTTTAGCTATGTACACTCTTAAAGAGGTAGTAGTTTACACTGAAGCTTCTGCATGGAAGATTTCGAGGGTAGTGTTATAAAAGCAGGGTTTTTGTGAATTAGGGTAAATCAAATAATCAGACTGTATTTCTACCCAAGTGTCTGTGTTGTTCCTACTGCCCATGGGAGGGATCCAGAGACTTATTGGTAGAGTCAGTGCATTTCATGGGGTTCTGTGCTCAAGGACAAAGGGGAAGACAACTTAGATTGCTGCTCTGAAAGGACCCACACTGTCATCTAAGTCAGATCAAAAGGCAATGGTGGAATATGCACACAACTGCCACAGAAACTCCCATTTCCACAGCATATTCTGCAGTGTCTAATTCTTTAGATAGGTAGGTAATAGGTCCTTACCATATAAGACATTACCATATGGAAGTTTAAATGACAGATTTTAATTTCTCAGAGACATGTGTCTGCATATAAATCAGAAATGCCTTTTAAACAAGATCCAAGTTTCTGTAGGCCACATGGAAACAGTCTTAAGTCCTTTTTGGTAGTTCCTCCATCTGTTGGCCCAGGGGAATCTTGAGTTCTTGATTTTCAGTATTTTTCTTCATTGCAGAGAATCTTCAAGTCATAATTTCTGTTACCATTCCTCAGGGTGCTTTGGAACTGTTATGTAGGCTCCACCTCTGAAGCTGTGGAGTTGTACCTTACAGATACACACTTCCGTGCCATACATTGTTGTTATTTTTAGGAAGTCATTTTTATTAGATTTAGTTCTGTCTTATTTAGACAAAAAGGAGGAGATGTAGGGATAAGTCCAGCCCCTTAGGGGGTGGGTTTGCCTAGGGCTAATGTTTACCTATAAATCTGGCGAGCATGCTCCCAGCTGCTGCTTCTGCTTTCCTGGTCTCTGCAGGAACAAATGCTTGATTTTCTTTTAACAAATCTCCTATATCGTGGGACTACAGACACCTTGTCCTGCTGCTAGTTTTTTAAAGGAAAAATTTTGCTTTTATTCAGGTAATATTGCTTAATATTGTTAAATATTTGTTCACTGCTGAAAATGTGTAGGCTAACTATGTATGTTATCAAACCACTATGCAAGCCTTAGACTTAATGAGATATGGCTGGGTAAAAAGTCTTAAGACATAAAAAAGTTACCATGTTTTATTGTAGGAAAGGCTGTGTCAGAAGAATATGGGTTTTTAACTATGAGGTGGTACTTTAATGCACAGAAATCAGCCAAATTATTTCTTGAAAGTGTCCTGTAAAACAGTAAGAAATGTGCAGTTGAGCAGGTTTTTCTGTAGCTTTTGGAGCCTGCCCTGGAACTAGCTCTTGTAGACCAGATTGGCCTCGAACTCAGAGATCTGCCTGTCTTTGCCTCCCAAGTGCTGGGATTAAAGGTGTGTGCCATTGCCGGGTTGAGCTTCAGTTTTTAATAACATGGGCTTTAGTCACACCAGACATTCCCGTGCTGTGATCCTAGACATAGCGCTGGTGTGCTAGTTTTCTAGTCTGTAAACACTATTCAGTTCTGCAGTTAAATACTTTATAAATTGCACACAGATTTATGTATTTCATAAAACCTCACTATGACCAAATATGCAATCAAATATTCTTGAACAAATTGAATGATTAAAGTTCCATTTTTAAACTTCAACCTGTTACTTTTAGGTCTGAATTTATGATCTGGACCTTTGACTGACTTTTTGAAGCACACTGCTAACACTTCCCATCTGTAAAAGCGGTTTCCCAGGAATCCTTTAAGGTACATGTTAGATAGCAAATTCTGATTCCTTCTGAACTAAAGTAGACTCAGAATGTACACTTAAAAAATCCCTACACGAGATTCTGATAAGATACTCAGAAGAAAATGCTCAAGAGTTTTCAACCCCTTCCACACAAATTTTCTTCAGCCCAAGTGGGCCAGTCTATGGAAATTTGGATTAGACCCAAAATTCTTATACTGCAAAACCAAACCCAATCTCGACAAGTTCCTACTGTAGCTGAAATAATCATGTAATTTCTGCTCCTTGTTGTCTCCTGACTGCTTAGGATTACCTTCGGTAAACTGAGTACTTAGTTGAAACCACCTTTTCCAAAAGACCACATACATTCTTCAAGAGCCTCACATCATCATGTGGACTATCCCTAAAATTTTATTCTTTTGAATTGCTACTAATGTAGTACAATTTAAATCAATGGAATTTTGTGTATGTGCAGTCATGATTCAACAAATAGGCAAGATAGTTAAGTTCAAGTTTCTCATAAACAATATTTATAAACAAAGGAATGTAATAATATATCTCTTTTAAAGGGCAGTAGTAGCTTTTAGTTTTTTACAGAAATGTACATAAAAGATTCACAGCCAGCTTAGTGAGGATGTTGCCCACTGCCTGACATCTGTAGGGCAGTTGGAGTACTTCTGTAGAGCATTCATAATTTGAGTATTATCCAAAAGTAGTTTCACTAGCTGGTATTCTCTCTGTGAATTGACTGAAGTTCTTTCCATGGGTTTTATTAATTCCAATTGTTGTAAATGCTCAAACGCCTGCAAAATAAAAGACAGAGCATAGAAAATAGGGGGAAAATGTTAAATCTAAGACAGATATTGGTTAAAAAGAAGAGACTCAGCACATTTAAACCATCTTTTCCCCAAGTGCACCTCTCCATACCTTTTATATTAAAATATTTATTTTTTATTTCATTTTTAACTATTTTTTAAGACAGGATTCTCTTGTAGCCCCAGCTCTCCTAGAACTCAGGGATCTGCCTGCTTCTGCATGCAAGTGCTGATATTAAAGGTGTGGGCTACCACATCTGGGCTCTATAATCTTTTTCTTAATTAACTAAAACTTTGTTCATGACAGACAGGGGAGGAAGAAAGTAAGAAAGAGAACAGAAAAGACACCAACTTTTAGTGACGTGAACTTAGCTCAGTAGTATGCAAGTGCTGGCCTAGCCCCACCAAACAGAAATGGTAGTCCCAAAACCCAAGCCTACTCAAATCCAGAGAATTACACTGTTAATTTTATCTGAATCTTAAGGAGGTTTTGTTTCTAGACTGATTCTATATCACAGGTTTCTTTTTCCTACTGTACCCAAATCCTATTCATGCTCAGCACCTTCCACATTCCGCTTGAGCTTATCCTACTACTTTGATACAAAAACCCAAAGAAACTGATAAGACTCTAACTAAACAGGTTACTAAAATTTGCAGTTTGTTTCAGTCTCAATAAAGCTTTATTGTATGTTAAACAGCTGTATACCAATAGATCAGTGTTGTACTTCACCATTAGAGAAACTTTCTCCTGCATTAGATGGGAACCAATAAAGACCCACATCTGGACAATGTGTAGAGCAGAAGACCTTGGAACACCCTGCTCTAACTAGGATTCTTTCCACCAAACCCCTCACCTTAGGGCTCTGTGGTAAAAGATGTAAAAAGATTTTAAGAGCCAGAGGGAATGGATACCAAGGAAACAGTGTCTCCCATACACAACAGGACTAAGGAGCAGGAACTCTGAGAGGCTGTGACACACACAGCATGCACAGGTCCAAGCCAGAAGGGGTCCATTCAAATGCTGAATGGGGAAGTAAACTTGATCTCCCATCCAAACCAAGAAGCTATCACCAATTAACAACCTCTCATAAAGGAAAAATTAGTTTCTCTAAGGAAGTCTCTCTGCGTATACAAACCACACTTAAGGGCAGAGACAGTGCACAGTAGTAGATGGCCAACACAAAATGAACTCAAAGGTATTTGTAAAGTTTTGGTCTAAATATGGCTTTCCTTTGGCACATGCTCCCTTCCCGCCCCACCCAAACTGGTCTTTTGCTTGTTTATTATGGTTTCTGCTTTTGTTTTTATGGGTTCTGGTTGTGTCTCTGCCTGTGTATGCGCTTGCCCCTGCTATTTTGTTGTTTCTTTTGTCTGTTTGTTCATTTTGTTTTATCCTTGTCTATTTGCTTGACTGTTTTCTTGAGGGAGGGCATGGAGTTGGAAGGGTAAGGTGGGAAGGATCTGAGGGAGGAGATTGGGATATATTATATGAGAATAACTCCTTTCAAGAAACATAAGTAAAAATTAAAGAACAAAAAAGTTAAACAACTGTAACACAGGTTAAGAAAGGTCCAGAGTACAATAAAGCTATGGGGCGGGTCCTGTAAGCAAAGGGCCTGTAAGGCGGCACAACCCTGGGGTGGTGGTGTGTTCGTTTTTTTTACCACCAGCCAATGAAGTTCCCGTCCATGCTCCTCTAAGTCACCTTAACAGAAATCTTCACTGTTTGCTTCCTCTTACTCTACAACTCATATAGTAGTTTTTTAGAACCTTGACAACTGCTGAGGTTTGTTATTAAGGAAAGAGAAACACCACACTGATGACATACTAAAACAGTGACACATGGAAGTAGAAGTAGATTCTTTCTTTCCCCTTCCAGTGGAGACTGCGAATCCAGTCACCCACTTTCACAAATTATGAAGTCGAATTTCCTGCATCTGGGAAACTGCAGGGGTCAAACATCTGGAGTGCAATGGGTAAGCCTGCCCCTGGGGAAACCATCATCCTGGCCATTGTATCTTCTCCCTTGCCTGTAAATACTGAAGTAGATTCTTGAGCATTTTTTTCTTAAAATTCACTGTGAAAAATATCACTAGAATATAATTCTGTTTCCCTTAAAAGTTCTTATAGGAAGAGAAAAGGCTCGGATGTCAATCATTTTATAAAATGAGAAAATATTAGATTCTTTAGTATAGAAAAACAAAACTGAAAAAAAACATTTCCAAGTTGCAAAATATACCCTATTTTAAAATGTTCAAATGAGCTACAAATGATTCCTAAACATGCCCAGGTGTCCTTTGCACAACCCTGACACTAGAGAGGAGTTAGGGAGAATCCTCCCTCAGGATGCCAGGACTGGTGCTGCTTCGGGAACGGGCAAGACTCTGCTCTGTGAAAACTGCTACAGGAAAGAAATGCAGGCTATGCTCTAGAAGGAATGCCAAATCAGGCTTCCACTGTTTAAAAATAAAGATGTTTAGTCCCTTGTAACAGTCCCCACCACAACCACACTGTGCCAACACTGGAGAATCAAACCCTTGAAATGGGTGGGCCTGTTTACATTTTATTTAGATTCCATTAAATATGAACGTAAAACTCTGAGATTTTATTTAGTAAAATAAATATATTTGGTATAATTTTTAAATGTAAACCTACTTTTCTAGTTATATATTTAAAATTTAAAAGATAAAATTTCTAATGAGTATTTATTAAATTGGGATCTGCTGTAATTCTGTACACATATTCCAAATTTTAAAGATATAATAGAAAATACTTCATAAATTATTTAATCACAGATTTGGAAATATTTTTAATAGACTGAGTTATACTTTTACAGTTATTTGACCTTATATTTCCCATGCCTACTAGAAAACCTAAGTCTATATAATGTGATTCCCATTTTCTTTGGAGCAGAGGAGAGTATTATAGGATATCATTGTCAAGTTGTAAATTGATAACTTACCACAAATATAACTTAACATTTGTAAGTACCAACTTGTGGGCTGAAAAAGGATAGAGTCATTACAGCAATGTACTTCCTTTGCAGTATGCAAGTACTAAGAACAGACAGTAGAGGGCAGCCTATCTTCACAAACTCTGCCTAAACAAGCTGCCTAAAGAATTTTTGAAGTATTTTTCAATTTAACCAAATTTTGCTCTCAACAAGTTCTTACAATAAAATACTTAAGGGTTCAAAAGGTTATGAAATATATAAAAAAATCAAGTTGAATCTGATGAAAACTACAAGCAAATCAAACCATACCTTCATGACCACAGGTTTCTCAAAGTTATAAACAGAATGGGCCTTTCTTTGAATAAATTTCTGAAACTCTGCAAAGTAAGCAATAAGAATATTAGTACTCCCCAATAAGGGACAGAGAAGAAATCTAGAAGAAAATGACAAACTTTTCATCTCACCATTATAGACCATTTGAAAATTAAAGGGCTCCTCTTCATATATGTCATTTAAATGTTTCATTGCTATTATAAGACAGATTTCCAAGACTGACAGACCTATAATAAAAGAGAGATGGACTCTTGAGTTGCTTGACACTGAAATGACTGTCCTCTAGAAAATAACTACTGTTTAGTCAAGGCTTTGAAGGGTAGAGAAGGGTGGGATGCCCTGTATTTAAAAGTATTCAACCACTATTTTCTACAAGAACACAAGTAAGTCTTTTAACTTCCCCAAACATAGTTGTTACTGGCTTCTTTGGGGGGTGGGAGTAGGAGATCTGCAAAATAAGGATTTTTGTAAACTTAAAGGGGTGTGCTATAAGCATGAAAAAATTGATACTATATGGCCCACAACAAATAAAAGAAGTTGTGATTATCATGCAATTTCAAATAACATGACTTTGGGAAGCATTTATGCAGGGAAGTTCTGGGAATTACATCTAAAACTGTGTGCATAGCCCCTGTTCTCCCCCAACATACTGGAAAGAAAAATGTTCCATTCTCAAAAGGAAGAGGGAACCTCAAATGAACAAATACCACCAAATATAGTAGCACTTAGAGCAAAGATGGAGAACATTGTCAATAACCTTACCTGGAATTCCTATTGGCATGGGAGACGGAACAGTTTTTTTCACTCTAAAGAGCAGTGATAATACACGCACTGGACAGTACTGATTCAAAGCTGCTATGTAAATATTCTGTATACAATGCACTATGCTACATACTGATTATAATTTTGGAAAATATCTAAATCTAAACTTTAAAAATCCAAAAGTTAAAAGAAAGACTAACAAAGCAGTTTCTCACCATGTACAATACTTGCTTTAGAATCCAGGTTACACAAATGTTGCACCTCCATTAGATCTGCTGAAGTCATAAAGGGGTGTGATACTGTTACTCGATTTAAAGCAAGCATCTAAAGAAAGGTACATTAAAAATAACTTATTTACTTGAATATTCTGGAGATATTAAAGAACAATGTTTAAAAATTGGTATAGTTTATTCTTATAAGAAAGAAACTAGAGAGTTAGCCTCAAACTCTGCTCCATGAAAATGCAGCAGAGACTCAGTTCAGATCTGCTGTCTCTACTATTGTGCACTTGAATCTTACTTGTCAAAAATAATTAAAAGAAGAAATGTCCAACAAAAAACTGAAAATAAGAACACAATTCAAAACTCTGATATTTACAAATAATATGTAGAGGTAAGTAAGTAATCACAGTTTATAAGTAAGCAATTTAGAAAACAATTATAACCTTAGACATAACTATTCTCTTCATTTAGTGCTCTACTCAAGCAAATATCAGCTTCTGGGACTAAGTTTTCACCTCAATTAACAATTTCACTGTATTAATCTGTATATTGAATAGAAATATCTCAGGTTTGTCAATGTAGCAGACAAAAAGACAGCATCAGGTTAGATGTACACTTCAGATACTCAATAGTTAAGGACAAGAGACTGGAAGTCCTTGAACTTCTACAAGCTGGGACTCTGACCATTGTGGCTATTTCTCTATTTTTTTCAAGCTTTCTATAAAGAAAGTTCTATGAAGATAGTATCAGAACTCATTTTCTTATAAAAATCTATTATGAAAACTTATCCATTAACACATAATTTTTTGTTTTCACGGATCATGCAAAAATAAATGTAGTTAAAAAATACAAACCAATAGCATATGTAATGACCGCATGTTTTTGTTGACATTGAAATGTTTCTGTAAAACTTCACGCACAGTTGAGTCTTCTGAGAGACACTAAAAAAACAACAAACAAAAACAAAACAATAAGGATAATATAGCTTAATCCCAAATTTCTAATCTAATAAGGGGAAACAACATAGTCAAACTGGAGGGATGGTTGAACAGAAGGTAGTACAAACCAGAGAATCAAGAGTTATTATACTTGAAAAAAGGGGAAGTATTAAAAGAATATAATGGGAAAATTATGAACTGCTATCAGAACATGAGCAGAAGTAAGACCATGGCACAAGAGGAATTCTTCCTATCTCTTAAGCACAGTTATTTGCAAAGGGCCAGCATAGAAAAAGAAAGCCTAACTGGAATACAGCCAAGTACCTATGGTTAGGAAGCTCTATTTCTACTATTCTGCTGTATGGACACTATACCCTCTAAATTCCTCTCTTGTAATTAGTATAGCACTCAGACCTCATCAGAAAAGTTTCTTTGTGTAGCAGATGGTGGTTAATGGAGAAACTCACAACTGGCCACAGTGCAGATGCTAAGTGAATGATCGGTGTTCAGCCAGAAATAGAACATCTATATACGACAATTCCTCCAAAGTTCAGAGACTATCTTAGAAAAAGGCATAAGAAGATTCTAAAAGCCAGGGGGCTAGAGAGGACCAGAACAGAACTTCTGTACTCATGAGTGATGTGGGATTCCCACATGAATATGAATACCATTGGTTAATAAAGAAACTGGCTTGGCCTGATAGGGTTGAACAGAGCTAGGCAGAAAAAACGTAAATGAATGCTGAGAGATGGAAGGCAGAGTCAGGGGAGAAGCCATGGAGCCGCTGCTTGAGATAGATGCGCTGAATCTTTGCTGGCAGGCCACGACCTTGTGGTGATGCACACACAGATTAATGGAGATGAGTTAAAATAAGATGTACGAGTTAGCCAATAAGAAGCTAGAGATAATAGGCCAAGCAGTGATTTAAATAATATAGTTTCTGTATGGTTATTTTGGAGCTGAGCAGCTGGGGATAAACAAGCAGACTCTCACAACACATGAACTCATGGAAGCTGAGGTTATCTGGACAAGATCAAGCCAGTTAGCACAGGATGGGAAGGGGTTCATGAGCCCCAGCTCTGGTTGAGAAGCTAGGGCAGCTGACAGGTTCTAGGAGAGATAGAATCATTTGTTCCTAGCAGGTTGGCCAGTCTCCAGCAGATGGCCCTACAAACAAGGGTATATGGACAGCAAAATATGACAGAGTGGGTTATAAAAACAAGAACATACTACCAAAAGACACTACATGACACTGTAAAAAAATTACCCAACAAATGTAAATACTGAACTCCCCAACAATAATGAAAGCCACAGATAGAATACATGTTTATATCTCTACTAGAGATGTTTTGCTTCTTTCACCTCAAAAATATCTAAATTTCAGGAATAAACTTTTGATTCTCTCTTGAAATTTCACACTCTCAGTAAATCTATTTTTCTAGTTAAATCTTTACTTCCTAGTGCTGTAAAAAAAGCTTGTAAGAACTACAGGTTTATCTTAAACAAACAACTAGCTGCAATGTCAGCACTGAAGTAGTGGCTGGCTCCCAAACCACCTTTACCACACTCCCACCCAGAAGGGGACTCTGGCCATGGTGCTGACACATTTTAGTAACACACTCAAGGAGGCAGCACAAGATGATCAAACTGCAAGCCCGAATAGTGTCAATTCTCCTTTAAACACTAAAGCTGTAAGCCTTTCATAAGAAAAGAGATCATCACCTACCATGTGCCACTTAAGTTTGATTGGGGGCAATAAAGTCTGAAAACAAAACAGCAAAATAAAACAAACTACAAAGCTGAGAGCTTCAGGAAGTCATGCCTGAGGGTAACAAGGAAAACTACAGCTGTACCTAAGGAGCTGGTATCCTGCTTGGATGCAACTTGACATGAGGAAACGAAGGAAACTGTAGGTATGTCTTGGTAAGTGTGTTTCTCAATGGACAAATGCCTCTCTGTGCCTGTTTATATATTCTTCAAGTTGAAATTTGTTATCAATAACTAAGGTGCCAGGGAACTTTCACATGCTACTTAAGGGCCTGCATCCTCAATAGAGCCTGGTGTCTGGCTGTTTCAAAAGGCTTATAGGAAATAACCTAAAAGGGAGATCTGGTTCAGCATGAGGAACTCTACCTCATGATCATACCATCCATAAATATTCACAAAATCAGAAAGGACTCAAAGAGTTGCCACCTCATTTTTCTGTTTGTGTTTCTCTCTGTACTGGATTACCCTTTGCTTTATTTTGCTAAATCAGTGTCTACCTAAACTTCATCTTTACCTGATAAACACTAGAGGCGAGTCATGTTGTCATCTAATTGCATCCACTTTTTAAATCATCTAGACTAGTGCTTCACCAGAAACTCCTATCATTCTCTAATTATATTCATTACTGTGTCTGTAGAAAACTGAGTCGAGGAAATAAATACCTTAGAGAAATAAAATAAGGGGAAATCCTATTCTCTGTTATGAAAAGGTCATTAGTTTGGGTATGTAATCACCAATGCACATTTCTGTATATCTCTGATTACTTATACTGTACCGCCCAACACAATGCAAATGCTATGTAAATAGCTTTGTGTATGTGTGTGTGTAGAAGTTAGTTTTTTGCCAACTAGACACAAATTAAGAGTCATTTGGGAAGAGAGGCACTCAACTGAGGAACTACCTCAATCAAACTGGTCTGTTAGCATGTCTGGAGGGTATTTTCTTGATTAATGATTGAAGTGAGAGGGCTTAGCTCAATGTGGTTGAGCCATGTCTGGGCAGGTAGCTCTGGGTTTTCTAAGAAAGCAAACTGTACAAGTGAGTAAGCAGCATTCTTTCATGGCCTCCGTTTCACTTCCTGCCTTCTTGTTCCTGTCTTGGCTTCCCAATGATGGACTCTAACCTGTAAGCCATATCTCAAGTTGCTTTTAATCAGAACATTTTATTATAGCAACAGAACTAGGCCATTATTAAACTGCATTGTTAAGGGAATGACAAATAAATGCCTATATATGTTCAGTATAAATGCCATTGTTTTCTGTTTAATTTTCATTTGTGGCTGTATCTCAAGATGTAGAACCCATGGCTTTAAAACTATACAGTGATGGATACACACATGCAACATAGTTAGGTGGACAATGGCCTTGGCTGCAAAGTCACCTAAGGAAAAGAGAATAAAAAGGCATGAAAACACAAAAATCCCTGGAAGACATTTAAATATGAATAACTGCATTCAAATCTCTCAAAAACATGATGGAATAAGACTATTAGCTCAAGAGCTATATAAGGGGAATGCCTGTGAGGCATTGAGAAGTAAAGCAAATGGTCAGATGTTAAAATCCAGAACACAGTAAGAAAAGAAATAATGTAGATGACCAATGACAAAGAACATCTTCCTATAGAAAGAGATCTTAAATCAGACACAGCATCAGAGAAAACTTGCCTAGTCCCATGTAAGATTAGTCTAGTGGAAGGGAAAATCCAAAACTAAGTATTTGTAAAATTAAGATATTAATCACCTTAAAGTGTGTTGTATACATATAATAGCTGTGATGGTCAATACTGTCAACTTACTAATGGAAGATTATCTAGGTTAGGTTAGCCTTTGAGTGCAGTGGGACAATGGTCTTGTACCCTGTAAATATCTGTCACTTATGTTGGTTTAATAAAACGTTGATTGGCCAGTAGCCAGGCAGGAAGTATAGGCGGGGTGACCAGAATAGGAGAATTCTGGGAAGATGAAAGGCTCAATCTTCAGTCATCACTCAGTCAGATGCAGAGGAAGCAAGATAAGAATTCCTCACTAATAAAAGGTATCAAGCCATGTGGCTAACACAGACAAGAGTTATGGGTTAATAAGATGTAAGAGTTAATTAATAAGAAGCCTGAGCTAATAGGCCAACCAGTTTATAATTAATGTAGGCCTCTGTGTTTTTCTTTGGGACTGTTCAGGCTGTGGAACCGGGTGGACAGAAACCTCTGTCAATATTTGAACATGCCTGTAAAGAATTATCTATATTAGTTTATTGAGGTTGGATATGCATGGTGGTTTGAATAAGAATGGCTGCTGTAGGCTCACATATTTAGTCACCAAGGAATGAAACTGTTTGAAATATTAAAAGGATTAGGAGGCAAGACCTTGTGAAAGGAAACATGTCATTGGAGTAGGCTTAGAGGTTTCAAAAGTCTATGCCAGTCTCTCCCTCTCTTCTTGTGGATCAGGATGTATCACTGATACTTGACCAGTACCATGCCTATCTGATGTCACACTGTGTAATAATGACAATGGTATAAGCCTCTGAGATGGTAAGCCAGACCCTAATTAAAAGTTTTCTTTTATGAGTTGTCTTGGTCATAGTGTCTCCTCATATCAATAGAACAGTGACTAAGACAACACCCATCTCAATTACCATCCCACTGGGTTGGGGTCCTGGATTGAAAATGGGACAGGGAGAGAGAGGGAGAGAGAGGGAGGGAGGGAGGGAGGGAGGGAGGGAGGGAGGGAGGGAGTGAGTGAGAGAGAGAGAGAGAGAGAGAGAGAGAGAGAGATTGAGATTGAGATTTGAAAAGGAGCATTCATTATTCTGTTTTCTGACTGCAGATGCTGTTGACTATCTACCAAAAGCTCTGGGGTCTTCATGTCTTTCGCACCACTATATCCTTAAACTAAAACTCAACTCATACTCTCAAAATAACCCCTTCCTACCTTAAATTTATTTTATTATATATTTTGTTACACCAATAATTATTGTATGAATCAGAGCAAAATTAAGATAAAAAAATCACGTAAGCACTGAACTCTAAACAAATTTTAGCTTACAAGTAAGGTTTGAAATGGTACAAAATAAGTAGGGCTAGAATATAGTGTAGTGGTAGTCTGGTTGCCCAGTATACTCATAAGAGGTGCCACAGCCTGTACAGTGTTGTAATAAACTAATGAAACAAACTGAAGTTGTCTATGAGAACTGGAATAAAAAACACATGTGTAGGATAAGAGTGAACTTTCAATATGGTCTCTTATCAAATTGCAAAATATATAAAATAAAATCTAAACTAAGTAAATTCACTAAAAAAATTACCTAAAATGTAAACCAAATATAGATTAAAAATTTCAGCTACTCAAGAGTGCTAAAGCTTAACCTGAAGTTTTGAAAAGATATAATTTAGGACACAAGTTATGTCTATTGCCCTTAAGTAAGAAAAAGTTTAAAATTTCATTCCTCTATTAACATGAAAAGACACACATTTCTATGTCATTATTGCCTTCAACTTACCTGAGTATTCTCATTCCACCTCTCAGCAAAAACTTTATCTGGAAATTCTGCAGGCAGAGATAACTGTTCTTTAAATATTTTCACATACTGTGGAAAACCAAATGAATTCATTAAATGTATTTGCCGGTGAGAAAACCGCGACTTCACTCTTTTCTCCAAGAGTTCCAAAATATCCTTTGGAAACAAAAAGACATCCGTGTAAGAAGCATGTTCAAAATACACTGTCAGAGAATAAGCAAACAGGAACATTTATTTATAATTCATAAGTAAGCATTTTAATTTGAGGGGAACTAAATTAGTGGTTCTCAATCTTCCTAATGCTTCAAACTTTTAATATATTACTTCATATGGTGACCCTGAACCATAAAATTATTTTTGTTGCTACTTTATAACTATAATTTTGCTACTGTTATGAATTGTAATGTAAATATCTGATATCTAGGATGGTCTTGGGCAACCAACAAATTGAGAACTGCTGAACTAAATAATTCCTCTGGTCCTGATATCAAGTGCTAACATCCCCAAGTCTACTAAGGACACTCAAACAATGACTATTCCTGACCCAGACTGATAGGAACACAAGCACATCAGTGTGGTATTCTGCACACCGTAAAGTTCTCATAAAAATCTAAGGTAACAAAAATCCAGAGATATTCATGATTTTAAGAGTCTCAAGAAGCTGGGTGGTGGTAGCACATTCCTTTAATCCCAACATTCATGATCTACCTAGTGAGTTCCAGGGTAGCCAGAGATCCACAGAGAAACCCTGTCTCAAAAAACCAAGAGTCTCAAGAAACAAGATGAGTAACAGAGCAAAGTTCTATTTGCTGAGCTATCAGAATTCAGCTGCTATGATCAGTGGAAAGAACCAGTGTTGGAACAAGAACTCTCACTCTTTCTAATAGTAGCAAGTTCTCTTAACAGCTGAGCCATTCTCCATGCAATTAGTATTTTTAAGGTGTAATTACTTGATAGAAATAGTTTGAAAAGTTCTCATCTTCTTAAAATTAACTAAGTAATTAATTACGAAATGACATTATTTTTTGCCTCAATATTTTACAGAGAAAGAAGAGATAAGTATAGATTAAGCTATCTTGTGATAATTATTAAAATTATACAATCAATGCATAAACGTGGAAGAGTCAGGACTCATTTTAAACTGTTATCTCCAACAAGTATTGGTATTTTCTACAATGAATTTTTTGCTTATAAAAAGAGGACAGCAGCTCCAGAAAATGTGCATTTTTTAAAGCCAAATGATCTTTATAATAGAAAACAAACAAAAAGGTTAGTAAGCTGTGATACGAAGGAAAATTTTAAATAATTATGGGTCATTTAGGAAGCAAAGAGCAATGACTAATAGTTGTGTTGGTTCAAAAGGGGAAATACAAATACCTAGAATGTTTTTTAATAGTTTTATAGTGACAACAGATGAATTAATACAGGTAATATTCAAAAATACAAATATTTTAACTGTTTTCTACTAAGGAGAAATAAAAGTTATTTGTATAAGTAGCAGAAAGGCAATGAAAATAATATTCTTTGCAAAGATTAAGACACTACTTGGGAGCTGGGAAAAAGGCTCAGAGTGAAAAAGCCCCTACTGCTAAGGTTGAAGACTTGTGTTCAGTTCCTGGAACCCATATACTAGGGGAGAATCAACTTCTACAAGTCGTCATCTGACCTTGACATGTCTGCTATGCATGCACACTTCACCCCCAAAGAAGGAATTACAAGAAAGAAAAAATCTTGCATTTGAGACTGGAAGGAGTCAAAACAGAAGCTGTTTTGTGGTGGTCAATAATGACAAAAAAGAAGAGAAAGCCACAACAAACACTAAAGGAATGATTTCCACAGAGGGGTTTCTTGCTGACAAAACTGTTTACACCTATGCTTTGGTTTTCTTCCTGTAAATATACAGGAGCACAATTCTTCACAAAAGAAACACAGAATTAGAGAAATATGCAGAAACAAGAATCAAAATCACTCTGAAGGCCTAAGGTAGACATGAATGTTTGTAATGTGGAGACCAAAGGTTAAAACTGAGTGTCTTCTTCACTGCTCTCCACTTTAGTTTTTACGATAGGGTTCCTTTGGGAGAGTGGTCTGCGTGAGTGTATAAAGAACTCACCACCAAGAGTGAAAACCAGAGTTTGATCCCCAGGACTCACGTGGTAGGACTCCTGAAAGTTATCTTTTGACCTCCACATGCATATCCATATGTATTAACATCATATACACATACACAAAGATTAAAAAAATAAAAAAGGCGAGACTTTCTCAGTGAACCTGAGGCTTGCCTATTTAGATTGGCTGGTTAACAAGGCACAGGGATTCTCCCGTCTCCATCTCCACAGGCATGGATTACAGTGGCCCATCATCACATCTGGCTTTTTAGATGGGTGTAGAGATTGAATTTAAATCTTCATGCTTATGGAGAAAGTCATTCCTACTTTCACATAATTTTTTTCATACATGTATGTTGTATATTTTACATAAATGTGCCTGTGTATATATGTGTAGAGGCCTGAGTTTGATGTCAAGAGAATTCATCATGGCTTTCCATCTTTCTTGTTCAACTGAACCCAGAAGTCCATCAATTAGGCTACTCTGGTCAGGTAGCTTGCTCCAAAGGTAATTTGTAGGCCTTCAGTTCTATAATTGCAGGTGACTGCCACACCCTACCCATCAGGAATATATACATGGGTTCTGGGTGTTTGAACTTTGTTCCTCACACTTACCCAGCAGGTGATATAACCACTAAGCCCTCTGCCCAGCCCCACTTCCTGTCCCTTTCTTTAAAACAAGAATGTATTTCTTTTGGCCTGGTGATAGTTTCTGGTTTGGAGTTGGGGATAAATAGAGTATAAACTATCAGTCAGTTCTTCTTTGTTGGAAAAATAATCTGAAAACACACAAAGTATATTAGGTATGAGAGAAGTGAAACACAGAAATTTCATAGAAAAGCAATAAAAACATGAAAAATTATGTAGAAAACTAGGAGGACTAGTGGAAGATTAATTAATTGAAAAAAATAAGTTTTATGAAAAAGACAGAGCTGTAGGAAAGAAAAATAAGTAAATGAGCCAGCCTGACTTAAGCTTAAGAAGAAAGGAGATGGGTGGTGGGAACGTGAAGAAATCTGCAGAGACTTGGTAGTTATAATAAGTTAGAGAAAGGGCGATTCTTACATGGCTTTACATGGATACAAGAGCAACCACAGTAGACACAGATAGCCCTGTTAGTAACTTGTGCCACTCAGGAGGATCATAAATCTGCCTACGATTCATATTGAGATTCATATTGAGTTCATGGACAGTCTAGGAAACCCACGAGTGAGATTACCTATCAAAACAGTAAATAAATTCAGTGCTAAGAGTGTTTGTCTACTATGTATAAGGTCCTAGGTTTCAGTTCTCAGGACGGGGGTGGGAGAAGGGGAAGGCTAAGCACAAAAGAATAATACAACTGTCTAAAATTTTAAATACTTATAATCTAGGTGAGATCATTCTAAAACCAACCCCTAACAAAGAATCACTCTACTGATGTTAAAGATAGCTAGAATTCCTGGAGATATATTCAAATTATGGAAATAATCTTGTATGATAAAATAAAAACTAACAATCTTTATAAAATACTACTGGTATTACTTAACCGTTTCTTTACTCAATATAGTAGAAATGTCACTAATTAGTATGTGTAGGTTTTATTCCATGATTTCATTGAGAGGACTAAAGCACAACTTATAATATAGGTGGCAACTCTTTTCTTGTTTTCCACAAGTGGGAAGCAAGACCAAGGTATAAAGAATTGAAGAAAGATAATTTTCAAAATACCCTAAAACTTACTTTAAGTCAAATAGATTATGCCAGTAATTAAGTCTGGATTTTCTAAATCTAAAATATATGTCTTCTTCTTTTTAAATAAAAACACTTACCAATCTACATGTAAGACCAATAACTGCTACTGGCGTCTGTGCAGATTGAGAAATGTCAAAAAGATTATAAAGGAGTGTCTGGTTTTTCTGATGAGCAAAAAGATCAAATTCATCCAGGATGAAGATCACTGGGCAACTGCTAGTCCTGTCACCTAAGAAAAAATGAGTTTCAAATTAATAAAATACATCAAATATTTTTTTTCCCCAAACTGCTATACTTGAGTTTATAATTCACCTCAACACAAACTAATAAGTTACTCTGGGCAGGGCATTTACAAATGCAAGTTCACTAGTGCATGAAAAGTTGTCCACAGGACAAATAGAGCCATTTTTGTTCTAAACTAGTTTCCATCCAGTTACAGGAGTTTGATGAAAAAACTGAGAAAGTCATTTGCAAAACAGCTTTATAATTATATAAGTGTAGCTCCTTAATAATTACAAAGATGACTTTTCAATACCATCAAAACACTTCTCGAATATAAAAGTAGTCAATAATGAATAAAAACTACTATTTCAAGAAAGACATATTTAGCTAATAGAGAAGTGCAAAATGTACCTTCTTATTTCTCTACAAACACCCAACTAGAATATGTGGTGCAATAAAAAGAAATAAAATTTTTAACTACAAGTTTTAATACTTCAATCAGGTAATATTCAGTAGCACTCAATACATTTTCTCTCCATATGAATATAAACTACTTTAAAAAATCATCACAAATTTAGGAATAATTTACATTTATGTAAAACTTCTAAGGAAAGATTAAGGGACGATTTATTTATTTATTCAGGTAATAAAATAACCTGAGTTTAAATGGTTTAATTTTGGCCATAAAACAAAAATCAAAATACTAAAGCCTAGCAAAATTAGGAAATAGTACAGAAAAAAGAATTTGTAAAATACGGCCAATATCTCAGTATAGAGAAAACGGTTTATTCAAAGTCAAATCACTGCATATAAAAATAAATCTGTGGCCTTACTGGTATAAGTAAGTAATGCTGGAGGATAAGGAGTTTAAGAATCAGCCTCAGCTATAAAGTGCACTCAAGGACAGCCCGAGATACCTGAGCTACTGTCTTTAGAAAAAGAAACCCAACCAAATTATCAATTAGAAATATGTGTATTAAAAGGAAATATTGGTGAACGTTTTTAAAATTTGAAGGAGATAAAGGTATCTTCTAGATAAAATAGTCATGCAGAAATTTAAAACTTCTATTCAGTCAAGTATGAATTTAAGACAGCAAAGTGTAAAAATCTCTATAAATAGGTATGAGACAAAATGGGGTGAGGCATCAATAGGAAACAACACAACGGTGAGTCAGAACATCAAATAAAGAGCCATCACCACATACCAGGACATGCAAATTATAAAACCAAAATTATACAAATGAAACTGACATTGGTTAGTTTTCTACAAGGTACCTAAATATGAAAATTGGTAACTTTCTGAACTATGGGAAGAAAAAGTATTTTTAAACATATTTCAAAGACAGGTAAGCAATATTCTTTTCAATATGGCACCTTTTAATCTAAATTTCTACCCATTATAACCTATCCAGACAAAGACACATGGACAATCATTTATAGTATCTTTACATAACAGGTTGTAAGACAACCATAATTAACAAATAATAGGCAAAATGACTTTATTCTTGCTTGTCAGAGACACGGTCTCATTCATACTGTCCTTGAACACATATTCTTCCTATCTTATCTCCCAAGTGCTAGGATTAGAGGTGAATAATTTTACTCTTTTAAATTTTATTATTAGTGTGCCAGAATGATATCTCCGCGTGAAGACTGGTGTGTTACGGTGAGTGTGTGGAGTCAGAGGACAATCTTCAGAAGTCAGTTTTCTCCTTACATCTTTGGTTTCGGGAGCAAACTCAGGCTGTCAAGCTTGTGTGGGAAGCACTATTACTTGTTAAGCCATCTCATTGATACCAATTTTATCCTTAAAAAAACCTCTTTTGATATTTCTGAATTTCAATGCTTTACAAATATCTTTTATATGTACCTTTTTTTAAAGCTTCCAGAAGAAATGAAAGGTTTTCAGCAAAGCTTCCCTGAATAACAAAAATAGAAAGACTAAATTTTAATAAAATGAAGATGGCTGAATCTTAAGACTATTTACAAAAAATAATGCATTGCTTTTACTAGGAAATTAGCCAAGGGATAGATTCTCACTTGAATATCTCTGTATTCATTATCCATAACTTAAAATCAAAGGTAAAGGTAAAGCTCTGAAAATGTGAAATCTACCTATCTCATAAGTAAAGTTTCCTATTTTCTAGGCAATCCTGGTAGAAATGTTAGCAGGAGTACAGTTCCTGGACAGTTGCTAGATTCTAAATATAGTAGGGACAAGAAATGCATTCCATTTTGTCACTGCTCTCAAATTTGTACAACCAAAAAACTTAGTATAAATTAAAATCAGATCCCAAAAAGGATAAAATTTGTTTAAGATATCATACAGTTTTTCTGATCAAGAATATCCATTACAAATGTGTTTATTACATCAAATTTATCTGTTTATTTGGAACAATCTAAAATATTCTTGGACATAATTTAAACATTCTACAAGAAATTGAGAATAATGGATAAATTATCGAGATGTTCTAGAATTGGAGCAGAAACTCCCTTAATTTATTTCTTATTAAAGTTATTAATTTGAATTTTATTTAGATATTTTAAAACTTTTTGTAAGAATTTGTTTTTAATTATGGGTAGGTGTGTCTGTCTGCATGTAGGTATGTGAACATGAGGTATAGCACAAAGGCTAGAGGACTGGTTTCCTGATTTAGAGTCAGAGACAGCTGTCAACTGTCTAGTATGGGTACTGAAACCAAACTCAGATTAAGACAGGGATGACTCTTGCTTTTCTTAGGCCATGTAAGTTAGTCAAACAGGGAAACAGTTTAATGAGAAATCTGAGTACTTCAAGTCAGTCTGAAGCACTATCAGTGTCTTGAGACTACAAGACTACACTCTAAGTTATGGATATGAAATAACAAATAAACATACAACACAATACCATCCAGTATTTTATTTTATTTTATTTTTGAGACAGGTTTTCTCTGTGTAGCCTTGGCTGTCTTGGAACTTGTTCTGTAGACCAGGCTGACCTTGAACTCACAGAAATATACCTGCCATGGCCTCCAGAGCACTGGGATTAAAGGTGCGCGCCACAATCACCCAGTCTACCATCCAATATTTTTAATCAGGTGGAAATTTAATGCTTTCTCCCTTGTTTAGAAGAATTTTGTGAAATACACAAAATAAAGACAAGAATCTGAAATTGAGAAACATTCAATAGCCTAATAGTCTGATATCACCAGGGAACCATAATAACAAAGGTGTCAACCAACCCACTATGCCAGCTTTAAATTCAGCATGTATCTATCCACACTGCCCATGCTAATTTACAAGTGGTGATTTAAAAACACTTTTACTTCAATGAATAATCATAAAAATTCATGACAATTTCTGAAATAAATGCTTGATGACTAAATATATCCTATACATTACATCTTTTAACGACAAAAATATTACAAATCCTAATATATATAATAACTGTCTAATATGTTTCTCCTAACTTTCTAGAAATAAAACATCTGAAATGATACTCACAAAAACTTTATCTCCAACTACATTTTCTAGATTTAATTGCCGTGTGATCTCCTTCAGAGCAATTTTTTCATTTATCTGCAGCAGTCCTGAAATATAGCCCAATTAAAGTACAATTAAAATGATGTAAGTATTTGGCATGGACTATTTTCCAGGTAAGTATATTTTCTAGTGCTTTTTAAATTTAAGTAGAAAGAAAAAAAATCAGACTTTTTATTACTTCCTCTAAAAAATGGCACACAACCATTCTTTTGAGACAGTACTGTTTAAGAAAAAAACTACTCTTAAAAAGTTCTATTAACCTTTCCAATTTCTACAGGCCCTTATACTTCCATACAGTTTTCAAAATATAGTATTTGAACAGATCTAAAACACAAATGAATTTATGTTCATAATATGCAAACCTATGTAGTTTGCATCATTTCTTTTCTTAAAAAGAATTTATTTATCTTTATTTTATATGTACCGATGTGAAAGTGTTGGATCCTGTGGAACTGAAGTTACTTTACAGATAGTTGGGAGTTGCCATGTGGGTGCTGCGAATTGAACTCGGTTCCCCTGGAAGAGGAGCCAGAGCTCTTAACCACTAAGCCATCTCTCCAGCCCCTTGCATCATTTCTTAATGGGAAAATGATGATATACTTACCATTTAGGTGAACTTGTAACACATTCTCACTCATTCCTTGTATTTCCATTAGTTCTTTCAAAGCATGATTTATTAACTAAATATAAAATATGCAAAATGTTTAGTAGGAAAAAGATGAAATGAAGCCATCATTTTTTAAAATCATGAATGCTAAGAATCAAATATAAAGAAATCACTTTATAGCTAAAAGGTTTAACTATATAGGACCTATTTATTATGTCCAAGTCTTAAGACACTGAGCCTAATAGATACTATAAGATCTTAACAATCTAGCAAACTAATAAACTTTCGAAGCAACCCTCAAGTTTTCTACACATTACAGACTAAACTCCTGTCCTAGGTGATCTTTATGTCTCAGTATATTTTACTTTAATACTACATTTTCTATTTACATTTTCTCTACTAAGTATCACTGAAAGCATCTAAAATGAATAGAAAAAAATAAACATAAATGATTTCAAAGTTTTTCCTGCAATGCCAATTCTACAGAATACTGCTAAATACTCTGCACACTTCATGAAACAAGGAAGAACAATTAATCAAACAGAAAAAAAATAAAGTATTTGCTCATGGCTAACGAAAGAGATAAAACATACTAATAAGGATAAGAAGCTGAAGGATCAAGATTTGCAATGTGAGCTATATGAGATTCTGTTTCACAAACCACACAACAAACGAATAAAACAAACAAAAATTACCACCACAAAATAATAGGAAAGTTAAAGGAAAAGGCTGCAATTAAAAGATTACTAATTATAATTACTATGGAAATATACTCAGAAGGTATTACAAAGCCTCAAAATGTTTAATTACAGGCTTCACATTTTTTGGATAATGGCTGTGTGTCACATAATTATATTCTTCTAACATTTGTAGTGTTTTATCATAACACCACATACAACTGTTTTGATTACCACTGCATATCCATTAAATTTGTAAATGAATTAAGGAAAACTTAAAAATCTTTCAAAGAGGAATAAGGACTATCCCTTCTGTTCCAAACATAAATGCTACAGGAAGACAGATATAAGTAAACTAGAGTAGATAGAAAAGTTAAGCAAAGATAGAAAAACTATTTAATAAAGACATAGACATAACTGGTAAACTATTTTTAGAAATGAAACATATTTACATTTGCAATATATTAAAGTTATCTGTCACTACAACATTATGCAAAAGGACTAGCAAAGTTTTACACACATTGTAAGCTGCTGGTTTCCACAAAAGGATAGTAAACAGAAACACACACACACACTCTTTGAGCAGTAGATGAGCAGGACTTCCTGTTTGTCAACTAGTAGTCTTAATATAATACAGAGGATAAATGATAATGACAGAACCAATGTTGAGAAAAAAACTTGTCATTTTGAGCAATGATGAGTTTTAAAAAAAGCAAGATTAATTTCAATACCACATCCTAAATTTGTAGGACCTATGCATGTCTTTTGCAATTTAAAAGGCACAAAAAACACAGAAGGTTGAAATATAATGAAATGAAAAACATTTCCAATGTCATGTGATGTAAGAAACTTCAAATGTTTATTAAAGCAATGATACATCTGAAAATCTTTTACCATGGTCTTTCCTGATCCTCGTGGTCCAACAATGAGTACAGAGTTACTTTCTCCATTGATAGCAGTTCTTTTGAGTAGCTCAATTAAATGCCTATAATGATATGAAAAGGTCAAAAAATTAAAAATAAGGGTATAATAATTTACTGTGTCATAGCTTTAAAAAGCTAAACTGGAAGGTGCACATTACTTTTCTCCTTTGGGCTTTCTATGCTGTGAAGGATCTAAGATTTCCCAGATAGAAGAATACAGAGAAAAGAACATAGCCCAGTTGAGAATATCTAGAGACCTGAAGAGGAAACCCAGGAAGGCTGGAATATATTGGGTTCCATAGTGGTAGAGGAGAAGAGACAATCATGCTAATTTTTTGATTCCCTGGGCTTAGAGATAACTATAACTTGGGTCACCATCACCTGAATTGTCTGTGAAGTTAAGGAAAAGAGTGTCAGAATTTTCTCATTATCAGATAATAGACAGAAAAGAAATGTAAGAAACACCAAGAGACCATTGCATTATATAAGTACTGGTATATGCTCTTGTTTCACAATGGTCAGTGTTTCTATATAGAAAACAGAACTTTAACATCACTAAGATCCGTGCATTACTTACAAAACTTGGAGAGCAAATGTAAATATATTTATAATAGAGGAGCGCACAGCTAGACTTACTTGTATTGTACTTGCACTCCAAATAGGTTACTATGTGGGTTCTGATGACAAAATCTTTCACGTAAGATTCTTTGTACCTGAAAAAACATAAGATACACGAATTTAAATATTACACATACAATAAAAAGAAAGCTTATTTATAGCAGTCAGGAACTAACTGCTTTGGCATCATTTTTGTGAGTTATAACTAGATTCTCCATTTATCTAGTCTCAGATTAATAATGAGAATTTGGTTGTGATCATGTCAATGAGTGGGAGAACTGTTTCAACATATAACCACTCTGAAGGCTGTTCTAATGTATGTGAATAAGTGTTTTACTATATCATTAAAAGATCAAAGACTAGAAAAATTTAACAATGCAATCCAATCCAATAGTGCAACTACACAGTCAATGGTCTCTCTAGAGAATAATACATCTAAAATGGCTTAGTGTAATCACTATCAATCTGTACCTGCCTTGAAGTCAGGATTCTGCAGAAAATTAAACTTAAAGGTTCATGTAGTTGAAATACCCATTAGATTCTGAGCATAAAAACACTATAGGGATATGATTCAAAAAGACCCTACAAAAAAGGCAGAAAGAAATGACAAATTCAAATACCAAACTATAAAACAGTACTACATCAACTTATAAGCCACTATTTAATTATGTGAAAGAAATGAGATTCCACTGGTCTATAAAGTAAGCAATCAGGCCCATGGATGTAGTTCCATGATAAACCAACTGCTTAGTATATATGCCCAGACTCTGGTTTCTATCACCATAACTGCAAAAATAAATAAATAAAGTGAAAACAAAAAAAGAACAGAAAAGTAAGATATCACTGGAGCGAGCCAGAAAAGAATCTGTTAAAAGTAGCCATTTTTCAAATTGGTTTAGAATTATTGTCTTAGATTTAGTTGGGAAAAACATGTCAAAATAATCATGTAGTCTTTTAAAAACCAAGCCATTATAAACTTATTCTTTTTCAGTATCTGGTATTAATATAGTAATCATTCAAGGACAATACTCAGCTGACTAAGAAGACTATAAGATTATTTATTTCTCCCAGACTAAGCTGTCAGATTTTAAAGTACCAAAGATAAAATGTGAATTTTTTATGTGTATGGAAGGGTATAAGAAATGACTCACATGGTTATTATTTCAGATGAAGCACAAACAGCAATAGGATTGGTGCCAAAATCATTAAAGTTACAATTAAATGATTAAATGTTTTCTAGATCTAAACATCTAAATAAGGGAATATTAACACATTTATGTAAGGCCTATTCTGAAGATTAAAACAGTTATCTATAATACAATACATGGATTATACTGATAATAGTTGATACCTGTTAATCAATAAAATAGACCACAGACATCTAAAGAATCAATGAATTATATCTATTCCTCTACCTAGTTAAGATCACTAGAAATAAAGACAAACCTCAACCCTTTCCTTAAATAAATGAAAACCTTATTAAAATTTATTGGATAGAAAACTATGTATAAACCTAAAATAAGGAAAAGGAAAAAAGGAAATGAACCTATTAAAACCTTACAGAGTTCAAAAGTTCCAAAGTTATCAGAACGTAGGTTAAACAGGTGTTTAGAATCAATTCATGGAAGAACTATTCACTTCACATACAAAAAAAAGCTAATTATTTTTAAGTAGTAATTTCTTTTAAACGAGTGATAGCCGGGCAGTGGTGGCATAGGCCTTTGATCCCAAAACTCGGGAGGCAGAGGCACACGGATCTCTATAAGTTCGAGGATAGCCTGGTCTACAAGAACTAGTTCCAGGACATTTAGGGCTGTTACACAAAGAAACCCTGTCTCAAAGAACCAAGGGGAAAAAAAGAAAAGAAAAAAAAAAGGAGGAGGTAAACATTGAGTAGATGGCTCAGTTGGTAAATTTTTTGCTGTGCTAGCATGGGGACCTTAGTTTAGAATCTCAAAATCCACATCAAAAGTCAGGTACAGCAAACTCATGCCTGCAACTTCAGACCTGAAAAGTGGAGGCAGGAGAATTTGGAGCTTGCTGGCCAATCAGTCTAGCTAACTGGCAATTGCCATGTCCAACAAGAGACCCCATTTAATAGTACCATGGAGAATGACAGAGGAAGATACTTAGCATCCACTACTGCCTCACATACACACATATAACACAAAGAGATATGTAAGAAAAAATGATCTTTTTAAGTATGTCAAAATTTAGCATTGATTTTTAAAAGTAAATGTAGCTGCAGTCAACTGATAAACATGCTAGAGTACAATTATCATGGATTATAGGCTTCTTATAGTAAACATATATATTTACACACTTTTAGTACTTGAAAATAATGTGCTATTAAGATACTACCTAGCATTTAGTATAATACTCAATTATTGGTAAAGAGACTCAACAAAGTACAGTGAGGATAGAATGTCCTTTTTCCCTTTGTCATCAGAAGCATGTAGCTCAGCACAATATGTGTCTTCCATGGTCAAAGCTCTGGTGATATCCTCAGCATCACACTTTCTAAGGCAAGCACATTCAAACTGAAAAGGAGAAAATAAAACTTGCCCCATGTAAAAATGAAACAAAATGTTGAACATAAAAAAAACCTCCAAAATAATGTAAAAAATAGTATCTATTGAGTTCTGCAATATATCAGTATTTCTATAAACGATGACCTAAACAAAGATAAAATTAAGAAAAGAGTTTCATATACAACATCATCCAACAGAATAAAAATACTTCAGAAGCCTTTAAGAACTTTAACAATAAAAACATGGCGTATCACTTCACATACAATTTTTCCAATTTGGACAACTTTGTTTTTAGCTACTCTTTCAGGAATTTACAAAGATACCTCCTCTAATAATATAAAGCAGTCTAAAAAGTGCAAAGGAAAAAAAATCAGAAGATCATCTTTAACAAGGATCTGAGATTAAGGAACATACATACTAACCTCTGAAAGACATTCTGCATGTATTACGTTGTTACTCTTGGTCTTACGATTGCTCATTTTGACCAACTCAAATCCTAAAAAATTAAAAATAAGATGAATAAATACTGCTTTAAAAGATTATTTAAAAATTACATTTATAGAATCAGATACAAATTCTTAAATGTAAAAAATGCTTAAAATTTTCAAACAAGAAACCTACAAACATGTCCATTTGTTCATGTACTTTAAATGGTATTCTCACAATTGATATGATTCTCCTGATTATTCCTCCCTTCTCCCTAAAGATACAATTCAAGCAAGTACTTTTTCTTTCATATAGAATGTTTCTCCTGTCCAACCATCCAATGGAATCCTTCTTACAGAACACCTTCCATTTCTTGTTCTACTCAGGAAAACTACACAATCTACACAATAAGAGTTAAAGTCTTAGTTCAAGAAAACACAATACATATACATAATGCAAACTTAAATTAAGATGGAATAACCTTAAAAGCCCAGATAGAAAACTCAGAGAAAATCTTTTGAGTAGAATTGACCAAGAAAAACAAAGAATATAAGATCTTGAAGTAGAAGACTTGGACCATGCAAGCAAAGATGACAAAATGAAAGAACTGTGGAACACCAGGAAAAAACCAAATCTTAAATTATAGACATAGATGAAGACAAGAACCCAAAGCCAGTAGAATAAAGCATAACTTAAAAATATATAGAAGAACACTGTGGAATGGTCCTTCTGTACACTGTGTGAATATATGTTGGTATGACTGGTTTAATTCACAAGCTGACAGGCCAATAGCTGAACAGGATAAAGTTAGGTGGGAAAGTCAAACGAAAATGATGGGATAATGAAGGGCAGCATCAGAGGAGTCGCCAGTCATATGGATAACAAGGTGGATATACAAAATTGGATAGAGGTAAAAGCCACACAGAGCAATAGAAATGACTTAACTTGTAAGAGCTAGCTAGTAACAAGCCTGAGCTATTGGCTGAACATTTATAATTATTATTAAGGCTCAATGTGATTATTATGAAGCAGCTGCAATGAGAAACTCTGCTTACAGAAGAAACTTTCCCCAAATTAAGGAAAAATACATACATACATACATATATATGTATACACACATACACACACACACAGTGTTTTAGTTATGGTTTCTATTATTGTGATGAAACACCATGCCCGAAAAGCAAGCTGGGAAGGAAAGGGTTTATTAGGTTTATACTTCAGCATTGCTGTTCATCACTGAAGGAAGTCAGGACAATAATTCAAACAGGGGAAGATCCTGGAGGCAGGTTCTGATGTAGAGGTCATGAAGGGGAGCTGCATACTGGCTTGCTTCCCATGACATGCTTAGTCTGCTTTCTTATGAACCCAGGGATGGCACCACCCACCTTGGGCTGGGCCCTCTCCCACTGATCAATAAAGAAAATGCCTTACAGCTGGATCTCACAGAGGCATTTCCTCAATCAGAGGCTCCTTCTTCTGTTGACTCTAGCTTGTGTCAAGTTGATACACAAAACCAGACAATACAAGATGCAAGAAACATACAGAACAAGTAAAACTAGAAAAGTCCTTATGGCCTATTATAGTCAAAACATTAAATAAACAACAGAGAGGATACTAAAAAAGCAAGAATAAGAGCCAACAAGTTATCTATGAAGGAAACCTACCACAATACTAGCTGATTTCTCAAATGAAACTTTTAAAGCCAAAAGAGGCTTGGACAAGTTGTAAAGACTACAGATGCCAACCTAGGCTACTGTACCCAACAAAACTACCTGTAATAGTGGAAGTAGGAAGAAAATGTTCAGTGAATGAAACAAGTTAAAGTCATGTTCTAAGTCAAATTAGACTGCTGTAGGTTATTGCCACGATGTAAGTTCTACTGGACACTTAGAAATAGTGTGTTGGTCTTAATTAGCACCTGTGCTAATATTATTGGTATCCTGTTTAGAAAATCTTTCCCTGTGCCAATTAGTTAAGACCTTTACTCACTCTTTCTTCTTCTATCAGATTCATGGTTGTCATGTCTTATGCTGGGGGGGGTGACTTTGATCCATCTGAAGTTGAGTTTTGTGCATGTTGATAAATGCGGATCTATTTGCATTCTTCTATATTCAGCCATCAAGTTTGTCCAGCATCATTTGTTGAAGATGTTGTCCCTTCTCCAAAGTTGTATTTTTAGCTTTTTTTTTTGTCATAAAATAAGGTGTCTATAGTTGTGTGTACGAATGTGTCTGAGTCTTAAATTTAAATCCATTGATCAATGTGCCTTCTTTCATGACAATACCACACTCTTTTGCTTGAAATCTGGGATGGTGATACCTCTAACATTTTTTTAAAAACTATTATTCAGGATTGTTGTACTTATCCTGTTTTTGTATGTATGTTTCCATATGAGGCTGAAACTTTTTTTCTATTTCTGTGATGAATTGTATTGGGATTTTGATGATGACTATGTTGAATTTGTAGATTGCTTTTGGTAGAATGGCAATTTTCAGAATTATAATCTCATGAATCCATGATTATAGGAGACCTTTAGATCTTCTGATGTCTTCAATTTCTTTATTCAGTGTCTTAAAGATTTACTTACAGAAGTCTTTCACTGTCTTGATTTTCTTATCTCAGCTGACAGTAGCCAGAAGCCAAAAACCCCAACAGCAGACATAAGAAGCCCTCTTTTAAAGCTGGCTAGAGCTGCCTAACAGAGTCCCCCAAATACAGCCAAAGCTGTTGTCTTTTGCTACAAGCTCAAGGTGGAAGGTAAGTCCTTATTGCTGAAGACAGCATGCACTTCAGAAACAGGGCCCAGAGACATCTGAGCTTGAACTGACCTGAACACCCTCTCCCCGAGGACTAGCATTCATGGTACCAGAAATTGCCACACAAGCTTCCAAAGGAGGGAAACAACCAACAATCCTACCCAGCTATGATACCTGTGAACCACGTCAGTGACCAGTATGGTGGCACACATATTTTGGTGGAATTAAGACTCACTCAACAAATGGGATACCATGCCTAGCACTAGAAACCTAGTAACTACTCAGAACTAGTAATAATGGTTATTAGAGAAGCATCTACAACCACTAATTTGCTAGACCAGAATAATCCCTTAACAAAAAATCTATAAACGATGGTTTTTATACGCAAAGATAAGTGTAGTCTTCATACCTCAATAAGGAAATTTCTTTCTGAAAAAGATGAAGATTACTACAGAAAACCACAATCAATCAAAATATAGAGTCGTGGAGTCTAGTTCTAGTGGATATATACAAAAATTATTCCAGGCACCTAAGACTTAATGAACATTGTGTAATGAGGGGAGGGGGGAAAATTTTAAGAGCTAAAAGATCAGGAAGTTTGCTGTAGGACTATGTCTTCTAGTAAAATTAGAAGCTATACTCATAAAGTCTCACCAGCATGACTGCCGAAACATAAGTTGAAACACGAATGATACCAATGGACATTCCAAACTGGACTGGGAAAGGACCACAAGGTCTCAACACTATACAAGAACTATAGGCAAGTTAATAAAGTTGGGAGTGTGAGAGGTGGTTGTGGTAGATTAAATAAGAAAGGCTCCCATAGGCTCATATAGGTATGGCCTTCAAGTAGGTACTGTCATGTTGAAAGAAATGTATCACTGGGGGTGGGCTTTGAGGTTTCAAAAGCCTGTGCAATGTTAAGGTTCAGTGTCTCTGTCTTTGTGTGTGTGTCTCTCTCTCTCTGCCCGTGGGTCAACATGTAGCTCTTAGCTCTGCTCCAGAGCCATGCATGCCACCATGATGATAACCAACTAAACCCAGGAAACTGTAAGCAAGCTCCCAATGCTTTCTTTTATAAGAGTAGCACTGGTCGTGGTGTTTCATCACAGTAATAGTAACTCTAACGAACACAGTGGTCTTTCCCAGGTAGGAGGACACCAACTGGTCACCCAGTGCCAAATGGTCAACTGTGAAAACATGTATACAAATAGCATTAAATATGGATTCAACGGGCCATATGAAGGACTATATATGTCAGCAATAACAATTCCTGAAAAAAAAAAAAAAACCGCAGGCCATGAATTTGAAAGAGAATAGGAGAGTATATGGGAGGGTTTAGAGGGAGGAGGGGAAGCAAGAAATGTTAACAAAATTATAATCTCAATAATAAACAAATATTAATAAAGAAAATGTTAAACAAATTTTAACTCCTAGATCCACAAAAATACCAAGGTAACAAGGTAAACAGTTTCTTCCCACATTTGAGAATCAATGACAGACACTGAGGATATAAATTTAATGGAGCAGGAGCAGAAAATGGATGTTTCCCTACCTTGACACATTTATATGGGTTCCTATTCCTGACACAGATCTTAAGAAATGTCAAGCAAAACTTTAATAAAATATAGGAACAACACTAAAGACACAAGAGGAACTTTTAGCTTCGGACCTGTTTCTTAAACCAGCAGTAAACAGAGTCTAACTTTGAACTAATTAGTATAAAATCTACTAAAGATTTATTTACCATCACTCCTCAAACACATACCAATTCTTGCAAAGCACCAATGAAACTCACACTAATGCTAAAGTAGGAAATAATCATGATCTTATAAACAGATGCTCAAAAACATTTGACAAAATAAAACACTGATCCATGATATTAAAAAAAATGAAGCAAAGTTGGGTTTTTTTTCTGACATGGTAAATACTATTTATAAAAAAAGAACTAATAGCGGACAATGAGGACTACTGAGACCTCAAGAACAATGGCAATGGGTTTTTGATCCTACTGAACGTAATGGCTTTGTGGGAGCCTAGGCAGTTTGGATGCTCACCTTACTAGACCTGGATGGAGGAGGGTGGTCCTTGGACTTCCCACAGGGCAGAGAACCCTGATTGCTCTTTGGGCTGACGAGGGAGGGGTACTTGATTGGGGGAGGTGAGGGAAAGGGGAGGCGGCAGTGGGGAAGAGACAGAAAACTTTAATAAATTAAAAAAAAAAGAAAGAAAAAAGAACTAGAGCTGGCAGACTTACTTTTAATGTAAAATGCAAAAGTTTCCACCGTTTTTATTCAAATGGTATTAAAATCCTTATAAAATGCAAGGTAAGAAAAGTCAAGGACATACACATGAAGGGGGAAAATGGACTTTGCCAAATACCTATCGTGTTAAGTTTATGAGTAAGAAATGTAAAATTTCCCATTGCTTTCTTATGACACAACATAATTTCCAAATTAAAATGATACTATTCACATTTGCATACATATGTGGGTGCCTATTTGTGCGTGCATACACACACACACACACACACATTCCTAGGTACAAATCCAGTAAGATATGTACAAGATCTATAAAAGAAAAACCACAATATTCAAATTACAAAATTAACTCAGTTTCCCGAACCCAGTGTTAAGCTGGACTTAACTAAAAGGTTTTGCTCTTTCATGGTTTGGAATATGTAAACAAAAAGACTCCAACTGGGAGGAAATATTTGATCCTATTTGATTAGATTCAAAATACATAAAAAACTCTTAAAATGCTATCATGAAAACAACCTATTTTAAAAATGCCGATGATTTAAACTCACATCTCATCAAATAGGGTGACAAGAAAGCATGAGATGTTCAATATCATATCCTTAAAGAAATTAATAGTCAGAAAGTTTTCTATCACTCCACAGCTATTAGAAAATTTAAAACAACAATTTCATTAATTGCTGGAAAGTCTTTGAGTTAATGATAACGCTGCTTGTATTATTTAACACGCAATAGTAGTAAAAAGAAGGCAGGACCCTAGCATCAGGGCCTTATTAATTTACTGCTCTTTGCTTCTAACTGTGGATGTAACCTGACTTTTCAAGTTACTGCTGCTATGACTTTCTCGTCATGATAGACTAGAACCTGAAGCTGAGTTGGGGTGCTTTTGTTCGAATATTTATAACAGCAGTTAAGACACTCATGGTATATGTATTTTACTTGAAATTGATGCCTAGTCTCTCATTGGGTACACCTGAATTCAAGTTATTTCCTACCTAAATATCTAAATAGCTGAGATTAAAGCTACATGCTACCATATCCACAATTAATTTTTACTAGTAACCATGGAAACTTAGAAGCAGCATGTTTTTCAGTATAATAAACTTATACAGTCCTACAATGATTTTTTTACTGTGCTAAAAAGAAGCTATGAAACCATGAAAAGACAGAAATAAACTTTAGATAGCTACTCCTAAGTTAAGAAAGAAGCCAAGTGGGAAATGCTACAGACTGTCTAACTATATAGCTGATGAAACAGGCAAAACTATAGAAACACTGACAGCAGTCACAAGAGGTATTTTTCCTCCATGACAGCATACTAGAAATACCATATGACATCTCCCAGAGTGTGTAATACACGGACAATTCCACTGTCAACTCTGGACTTGCATTGATGTTTTAACATTGGCTCATTAACTGTAACTAATATAACAAACTAAGGCAGGAGTTCATACTAGAAAATAGGTCAATAGTAGAGAGTGCTGGACAGGGCTGACAAGCAGGGGTGTAGGAACTTACTCCTGTTTAAAATTGCATGTTTAACTTACCTTACACATTAGTCTAATTCTGAAACCAAATTTGCCTCTATGTACAAGAAGACAAGATATTAAGACTAGAAAATATTTTTAAGCAGTTTATTTCCTGTCTAAGGTAATGATTTCAAGAGTAAAAATGACCACTTCTTGTGGCAGTCCAGGCTCTAATTCTGTGGAATCTGGATCAAGTGAATCATGGTAAATTCAAAGCCAGTCTAGGTAACACAGGGAGTGCTACAACAGCCTGGGGCTACATAGGCTATCTTGTCTCAAAACCAACAAAACACAAAATAGACAAACAAAAGATGATGTACTTTTCCATGGTTTATATTTAAAACTGCCTCACAACTCTGTTACAGGGAGACTTTACTTGGCACTTTTCTTAGTATTGGACAATTACGGTGTTGGGTAAGATAGTTGTCACAGTCTGTATTTTCTGTCTCAGAACAGTTTTCAGTTACTTTGGCTAATTCTTCTGGTATTAAATTATACAGCCTTAAATGACATTGTTTTTCAATTTTAGGAATCACTATTAAAGCTGATGTAGATTTAGCCTTTTAATACAAATATTCCAACCACTTACATGTCTCTGTAATGCCTACGTATCAGTTGTCCAGTCCTAAGCAAATGCTACTTGTCAAGGTATCCTTCCCACACACTCAGAAAAATCAGGAACTTCTATCACTTAATAAAACAACAAACAGCGTACATGAGGTTTAAAGTTATGGTTCGAGGCAGGCTGGACAGATCATCTTGCTAGGCCAAAACACTCTCACTTGCACACACTGACATTGAAAGAAATAAAGTACTCTGAAACTACAAGCCCAAATCTAAAAAGGGTAAATCAGAGGTAAGTTACATATCCAGTCATTTCCATGCTGATGACATATACAAAAGATATGGCTGGTAAAAAGGCTGACTCATTTGATACTGCTGGATTATGGTAAAATATCAGAGCCCACGGCCCACCAAAGGTACTCAGACAATCGCTTAACTTAAGTTGAGAAATTAAGGGCAATGTAATTAGGGTAAAGGAAAATGGCATAATTTTAAGTCCTGCTAAATGTTATACATATAGCGGGAAATCCTAAGATCTTGGTATGAATAAAGTCATTGGCCATTCAGCTCTTCATACAACCAATCAGAAGGCTCCTTAGTAAAGACACTTCTTCACAGTGTACAAAGAGATTATCCTACCGCATATTCATGTAATTTTCCATAGGCCACAGCTGGAACAAATACCCAAGAAATAAGGAAACATTGCAAGTCAGCAGAAACACAATCAATTTAGAACCTGTACTAAAAAGACAACACATTAACTATAAATACATGAAAATCAAAGTCAAGGTTTCAATTTTCAGGAGGTAATCACAAACAGTTCATTTATGTTTTTACAACAATGATATATTGATACCAGAAACCACAAGGACTCTCTAAAGCATACAAAGAATTCCACCTCCCCTCATCATAGTAAAATGGCTGAAAAATCATTCCAAAAAATATTTTTAAAAAATAAAACAACTTTTTCAATGTACCTGGAATTAGATTGAGAGCTAATTGCTGGAAAACAGTAACAGAAGTCACCCCCCTCAAACAAACAAACCAGCAGAATATTATCTTCAAAGTGGTGAAAAACAATCAGAAAGCTGCAAGAAACCTTAACCCCTCAAAACAGAACCAGAACAGGGCTTAGAAGCAAAGGAGTAAGAAAAGTGGGTGGTTGTCTGCATTAAGGAACTTCTAGAGAACATACTGATGTAAGAGGAAGAAGATACCAATAGGATGGTCAGAAAGACAGTACAGTAATCAGAAGTGGCAAAGATGAGGAAACTAACTCAACATTCAAAGTTGAGAACACTGCTGTCCAACGTAAGTGTAAATTCCAAGTAATTTAATATTTTCTAATATACTTAATAAACACTATAAAAACAATTCCTACTCATTTGTACTGTTTACATACATTTCAAGTGCTCAAAAGCCACATGAAGTTGATGACAAATGTACTGAATAGCACGAGAAGAAAACTTGTTTCCTGGAAATAAAGCTAAAAATAAAGTTTAAGGAACAATAACAACATATAAACTCAGACTGTTAAACATACTATCCAGAAGATAAGTAATACTCCAATAACAGATTAGCTATCTGCCACAATGCTACAAATCCCTATGGGAAACAGCAAACTAAAAAAAAAAAAAAAACAAAACAAAAACTACACAAAAGACTTAAAAAGATGATAAAAAAAAAAGAAAAAAAAAACAATTTCTGGAGTCAGGTGGTGGTGGCGCACATCTTTAATCCCAGTACGCAGGAGGCAGAGGCAGGCAGATCTCTGTGTGAGTTCCAGATAGCCTGGTCTACAGGAAAGCCAGAACTTTCTCAAACAAACAAAAAGCAAAAAACAAAACCACAATTTGAAAGAATAAATCCAGTAAGTTTCTGAAAAAGAAATGTCTTCAGTACAGAACTGTAATCAAGGCATTACAAATTATAAAACTAGATTCATCAGATCGGCAAAATTAAAATATCGTTGGTGAGATGGCACAAGTCAAGAGTCTATCACACACTGAGGCAGGAGTATAAAATGTCATATCCATTTTAAAATTTGGTGAAACTGAAGACAGACTTATACAAATCTACAAAAATAGATAACTATGTGCATAAGAAAACATTTATGCAGATATTCATAAATATTCTAAACTAGATCGTTTATAAGTAGTTAAAAACGAACATAAGTCTAATATCCATCAAGACTAACTGTGACTTTTTTTTTAAAAAGCTTGTATTGGGCTGGAGAGATGTCTCAGAGATTAAGAGCACAGGTTGCTCTTCCAGGGTTCCTGAGTTCAATTCCCAGAAACCACATGGTAGCACACAACACCTGAATAAGGTCTGGTGGCCTTTTCTGAAGTGCAGCCATTCCTAGCGGCAGAGCACTCTACACATAATATATATCTTGAAAAAGCTAGGCGCTGATGGCACACACCTTTAATCCCAGCACTAGGGAGACAGAGATAGAAGGATCTCTGTGAGTTCGAGGCCAGCCTGGTCTCCAAGAGATAGTTAGACAGCTGGGAACCTTTGTCTCGAGAAAAGAAAAATTGATTTTCTAATAAAGAAGTTTTGGGCCCATCTGACATAATTACCTCCCTCACACAAAGAAAAGGTAAGCACAGGGTAATGGATACATGAATAGGGTCCATTGTATGAACTTGCACCAAATAAAATTTGTAAAATAAAATAACTTGGACGGTGAATCATACTAAGCAGAACTAAAATTGATACTAACAATTCGAGGATCTTCGATTCTTTAAAAAAAATCCTATTAAGGGATTTCGCTCATTAAAGTATCTTTATAAAAAGCAATGAAAAACTAACGACTTTAATTGTAAAGAATGTGAAGGTGGAAAAGAAACCGTTAATTCACTATCTAAAAAAAAAAGAAACACCCAGATAAAAAACTTTCTCTTCTACGCAACAAGGAAAGAAAATTTGGAGGTGTCTCTTCTTTAAGGACAAAACTCAGCATGAGGGAACCACACAATCCCAGGCATTCTCCCTCAGAGCCTGCAGCCTTTTGTGTGGCAGCATTCCGGCAGAGCGTGCAGGGAGCCTTCCCTCAATCCTCCCCTGCCCGTTCCTTGCCTACTGCTTCTCCAAAAATCCCTAGGACGACAGAAAAGGAGGGGATGCAGGATGCGGCCCCGGCAAGGCTAACTAGAAGTTGATCCAAATTCACACATCCGGATTGGCTCTTCCAGAAGGGTCCCAGGCTCAGAAACAAGGGTGAAGTGGGGGGGGGGGTCACCTGCAGAGACCCCCGGCTTCCTCTCCACGCTGGCCAATCATGTACCTCCCCCTCGAGCCTTCTGCACCGAGTCTCAGCAGATCAGCAGCACTCTGCCCCGCTCGGGGCTCCGTCCTCAGCATCGCCGGGGATCCGGGAGCCTGCAGCAGCCCATCGGCTCCGGGCCTGCCTGGCCTGCACGAGCCTACCTCTCTCCCAGTCTCCCTCAGCCCGACATCTTCGCTCCTTCCGCCCGTCTGCGGCCACAGCCAACCCGACCCCGCCTCGGGACCCGCCTTACCTCTCGCTGAAAAGCCTGCCTACCCCGGGGCAACGCCGGCCGCCGCCGACAGTGAGGACCCAGGACGGTCACCTCCTTCCCGGCTCCGCTTTCCCCCTCCTGCTGCCAAGCACCCACCGCTACTCCCAGCATGCGCCGCGCTCCCACCGCCTCCCCGGCCCCGCCCCGGCTTGTCACGTGACCTCCCGCCCCTTCGGGCCCCGCCTACTTCCGTCCCTCCGCTTTCCCTAAGGAAGAAGGAGGCGGCTGGGGGTGTTAAAGAGTAGCAACTTCCTCCCTCCTCCCGCCCCCGCCCCTCTACCCCCTGCTACAATGTCTTCCGGGTCGGCAGCGCCTTGGAGCCTTCTGGGAAAACATCTCATTTCCTCCCCTCCCCCTCCTCCTGCCGTCAACCAACCAGCCTCCCGTCAGAAAGGGACATGCGCAGTGAGTGCCTCCCGTCTCTTCTACCCGAGCCCCCCCTCCCCCCCAAGCAGAGAGACCCCAGCAGCAGCAGCAGCTGATGATGAAGAGAGAGGCAGTGGCAGAGGGGGGGCACCTTTTATTTCTATTTTTAAAGGGACAGGACACTCATTTTACCCCACTTCAACCTTGAATTGAGGGGGGTGGGGGGAAGGCGGCTGAGTTCCTCCCCCACCCTCCAGCTCCGAGCCCTGAGTGGGGGATTGAGCCGAAGAGAGGAGAGGAGTTTCTTCTTCTTAGAAAACCCCCATCCACGACTCCTACCCCCTCAGCCCCTCTACTCGCCTGCTCCCTGAGCCCCTTCCACCCTCCTTCTCAGTGGCCGTGAGAGGAGGAGAGAAAGAGACCAAAAGCCTCTTAGCAACACAGACCCTTTGCTGTTGCTGCTGCTGCTGCTGTTGCTGCTGCTGCTGCTGTTGCTGCTGCTGCTGCTGCTGTTGCTGCTGCTGCTGCTGCTGTTGCTGCTGCTGCTGCTGTTGCTTGGCCCTGGCTGGAGACATCTCCCTACACTGGGAGCAGCCACTTCCCCAGCTCTCCTCCTCCTCCTTTGCCTCCTCCTCCTCCACTCCCCCCCTTTATTACCCTTTGTGTCATCCTCCACAGCTCCAGGGAAGGCACTCAAAAGTGGGGGGCAGGAAAGGTAAGTGCGTCTGGGGGGGCTCCATTGCCTTCCTCTAGCTCTGACTTTCACTCTGGGCGGCAGGAGCACCAAACCTCATACGCAGTGGAGCTCCGGGGTGAGGAGGGGGTGGTGCTGGGGGGTGAGTGAAGGAGGGGCTGGAGTGAGGAGGGGTGTGTGAGGTGGGGTGTCCACCCTGTCAGGGAAGGGAGGACACTTTTATTTTCCTTTGCTGTTGTCAAAAGTGGTTTCTCCAGCTACCATCTGATTGTGCCTGGCTTCAGTGGGGGAGACTACAAAAACAACCCCCTCCTTCCTCCAATGAGGCGCCAGGGAAAGAGACAGAAAGAGGCATACTTTCTAGATGTCACTTAAAAAATTACGTTTCGAGAGCTTTCTTCTCTCTCCCCAGGAAAAGCTGCCTGCATTTGTTTCTGAGTGGGAAAATGTCGGGATGTGAATTGTATTGGAACTGCTTATGCAGTTGTAGACCTGAGTGTTTCTCTTTTTGCTTCTGTCTGTGGCTTGGATATTGACTTTAGGGTTGGAAGACTTGACTGGTGTTCATGTTAAGTGTTTAGTTTCACCATTTTTTTTAAAATTTTGTCTGAATTGCATAGCAAATTTCAAATTTTAGTTCATGAGGCCTTTGGTTGGGTTTTACACTTGTATTTTTTTGGAAAATATTTGTTTCATGTTGGACTATATAAAGTTCAAAGCTTAAAATACTTGAAGTTTAAATGCCACTGGTAATATCTTTGCCCACATACGTTTCTGGTATTTATTTTCCATAACATGAGAATATTAGCTATTTCATAACTAAGTGGTTTTTTTTTTAACTCTGATCTTTGTAACTTGTCTGAACAAGTCATCCCCATTGAAAACTTTATGTTGTTCTTGCTGCATAGAAGGCCAAACCTCCCCATCAATATTTTGCTGGGTTGGTACCACTTTCAATTTTAACTGAATTATTTATTCACTGTTGTAAATTGAGACGCGTTTTTCATCCAGAGGTAGTGACCGAATTGTTCACAACATGTGAAAGAAAATAAATTTTTAAAATTCACTTTCATGAGCTAAAAAAAATCATCAAGTTGTAGCTAGTATGTTATAGTTAGATACAAATCGAAAGGTAAATGTGGATTTAGACTTATAGAATAACAGTTTTGATAAAAATTCTGCATTCTGTGTGGTATGTTCTTAGTGGTTTCATTCTATAGTGCAGTATTTTATTTATATTTATTTATCATTTATATTTCAAAAATAGTGCTATGTTTTATTTCATAAATACTAAAAATACATTTCTGTTGTAGGCCTCATAGCTGCATCTTACATTGGGAAGTGGTATTTTGTTTCATTTATGGATTTCTTTCCCCTTTTTTGAAGATGGATGCACACATTCATCTCCCTATTCTGTCTCTGTGCCTCTCTCTCCATTTTTAAACACTGCTTTGGTTTCTCTGATTCTATAATTTATGTCAACAATAGGGGAATAGCAATTTGATCAGCAAGAAGGATGGAAGAAATAGAAATCTATAATGATATTTGACATAGTATCTTTGATATAGTCTTACAATGTGATGATCCTTTTTGTTTGCTTTATTTTGTTTTCTTAATGGTAAAACCAAACCATTTTATACTCATATTTTAGTGACTGAAAGTCAGTACATCTGTAGAAACTTGTGCAGTAAAATTTTAATTATCAACTGTGTGTAAAATAGACATTTACACACCGGCTGGGAACTGTGTAGCAGTATACAGTATGGTCCTTTTTCTTTCATTTCTGTTATAAATTTGAACACCTTTTTTAGCCTTTCTCTGAGATGTGATTGCTGCACTTGAGCAGAAATCTGTGCTAGTTTCAATTTTGTCTCCCATCATAAATATTAGTAATATTGTTAATACTAATACTCCTAAGCTTTTCTGTCTTTTTACACACTTAGCAGTCATAATACAATGGATAGGAAGGAGAACTTATTAAAGTCACCTATGTTAATTATGCACCTTGTATAGACAATGAGATAGTAGTTGTCTAGTGGGCAGCTGAGTAAGAATTTGCAGGCAGGAACTTAATGCCTGTGTTTAGTTTGCGTTTCCTCTGTTTTGAGACAGGGTCTTTTGCATATAGCCTTTTGAGTGGTGGGATTACAAGCGTTTGCTACCATACCCAGCTGTTTGTATTTTCCTTTGAAAGTGTTCCTATTCTCCTAGTTCTTACTTAATCCCTACTATGGTTAGACCACTCTGTATTTTCTGTAAAGGAGATAAAGCTTATGGCCTGAAAACCTTCTATATATTTTTAGAATGCTTATATTTTAAGTGTTAAGTACTGTTGATATTTTAGGAGAATAATTTTTCAAGTTGATAATACCTTGGAGGTCACATTATATAACTCGTCACTTTCCAAGCTGTGATATTTAGAAGACCTGAAGAATTTACTCAAGATTCCAAGATTATGACCAAGGGTTTTTGGTCAGAAATGAAAACTTTCATGCCTAATTCCATGTACAGCAGTTCAAAGTTTTACACAGAGACTTTTCTCGAGACAGAGTCTGTGATCTGGAAAGCTCTATCTAGACCAGACTAGCTTAATTCACAGAGATCCACCCGACTCTGCCTCCTCAGTCCTGGGATTAAAAGCAAGCAGCCAGCATGCCTGTCTAGACTGATCCTTCCTATGAGTGTTAAGGTACATAGCTTTAGAGCTACGATTTGCCCACCTACAAAGCAGTAATTTGATGTTGCCTCTTGAGAGGCACTAATTTCACTGGCTGTGGATTATTTCTTCAGAATCATTTCGCTTTCTCTACTACTAGTCCTCATCCCCTCACCCCCAGTTAATCAGCTAAGTAAATAAATTTTTACTCTTGAAGTGAAAATCCTTATTTACAAAATCAATTAGAATTATGAATGTTTACTTATGAGTTTGACTTAATGAACTATGTAAGGACAAAACTTTTCATCTGATTAGACCTTGTATGCACCTCATTCATAGCAAACATGGTAGGTTCATAGTAGGGCCAACTGGCTGACATAATCCATTGAATTCTAAAAATAAATATAGTTGTTTTTTTTTTCCACTCAAGAAGTGTGAGATTAATTCCTTTTCCTCTCTCCCCCTCCTGCCTGGTATAATTCTCATTACCATGAAAGTTTTTTTTTTCCTTGAGAGTTTTTTTTTCTTGATATTTGCTGTGGCTCTCACATTTTCTAATTAACGGTTAAATTAAATGCTGTTAAAAATGTAGTACTCATAATAAGAATTAAAAACATATTTCCTTCTAATCCTCATCAGGCTAGAATTTGAGAAAAGTGGCTTATTTTGAGTAAGCAATTACTTAAAAACTTGATTAAACATGTATTTGTTCACTGTTCCCTTGTTTCATCTCAGTGAGCGAATGATACTGTAGGATGTTGGGATGAGTAGGCCACCTTCACCAGCTCTATAAAGCTGTCGCAGTCCTTACTTAGGTGACATGTGTCCCTGACTTTGTTTTTTTTGGTCCTTACCCAGACAATTATCAGCTTTCCAGTTCTCTATGGATATGAAGATTTACACCTAGTCATCAGTGGGACCCAATGAAGTCAGCCAGAAAGCCTATATCCACTTACGTGTCTTTGCAGACTTTGTTGGATTTTTGCATGTCTGTGATAAATAGATTGTGCTTAGAAATTAAACATCTGTAGAATGTCTTCTTCTGCTAGGCCTGTGGTAGGCATCTGAAAACAAGGGTAGACCTGCAATTCCATGTTAAGAGAGTTAATTGTATCCCACAGATGCATTGGTGAAGTATTTTTCTTATAACTAAAATTTTATATTAATAATAATAATATTGTTAGGTGAGAAAATGAATGTTCCAGAAGATTATTACTGTATTTTATTAGAATAGACTAATATAACAAAATTTCTACTTAATATTGTACTTTAGAGATTTTCAATTCATACACAATTCATGAGCTTTAGACTATGAAAGTCATTTATTTGGCTACTTTGTTGAGTTTTTATTCTAAATATAATTCTTTAATTTGAAGATTATTAAGAATGTTCATTAAATGTTTTCAAATAAAAAGCAATTTTCTCCAAATTTAATGTTTTGCATTCAATATATTTTTTTCTGTTAAACATCAGACAGCAGATAATCTTTCATGGTTTATAGAAAAGTATACATTTTCATTTTGAGTGCTTAAGTATTTTGTGCCATACTTTAAGCAACTCTTAAAATATAATTGAGGTCCAGTAATTTAGTACTGACTTTTTTTAAGTTTTAGAATTTTTAGTATATTCTAGGCATATTTCTTCAAGATCCTGATGAAAAATTTTTTTCATTTCTAAATCAGTTGCAATGTTTAATACTGCTTATGTGATACTGCTGCTATAGTTTTAATAAAATGAGTCAGAATTTTCTCAATAGATGAGTTCTTTAAAAAGCAAAGAATCCTGTATCAGTTTCTTTAATAGCTTTAATACATAATTGAACAGTACCTTGGAGAGAAAAAGCTACATTCGCTTCTCAGTTTTGGCCATGTATGTTTGAGAATAATGTTGATTTGCAATTGAAGTAAAGGAGTGGATGCCTCTGCTGACTAGTTTAATGCCATGAGAAGTAAATTGACTCTAAATGGTAAATTCAGAACTCTTTCACATTCATTGTTCGTGTTTTAGTAATACTCAGGACTTATTGTAAGTGTGTAGCACCTTCATGAATATATCATTTTTACCCAATCTTTCCATTTGTATTATTGTGTCATGTTCCAAATGAGGAAATCGTTTACCAGTCAAGTATCTTTTACCATTAGACGGCACTAAGCTCTGTATTGCATTAGACATAGGGTACTTCTTACTTCACAATACAATCATAATAAAGAGTTTTATCTATCTGTACTGTGGAAAGAATTAGTAAAATGATGGCACCGATAGCTTTATAAGTAGGATGATAAAAAATTTTTCAAAGTGTACAGGATGGATGGGAAAACAGACCAAATCGAAGTCTCTTATAGGATACAATCCAGTGTGCAACTTAAAGCATATGTAGTCAGTCTTCCCGTTACAAAAAGAATCATAACATGACAGAATTCTTTATTTGACCTTCCTTTAACTGGCATGGAGTTATATTTAGCATTTTGCTAAATGAACTTGGAGATTACAACAGTATCTAACAGTATGTAACAAGGTATTTCTTCTAACAATTTTTATACAAATATTTTATTAATGAAATGCCACAAAACAACAGGGTTTTTATTTAAAAAGCAGCTACCAAATTAATATGATTTTTAGTGCAGTAAACCAGATTTGGGTTTTGTTTTTTTTTTTTTTTTTTTTTGGCTTCTTTTGCTTTCTTTAAGAAAAACAGGAGTTAAGTCAAAATTTACTATTTTGTTAATGAGTTAATCTGGAGGTTCTGTCTTACTAAATGCATATTCATACTGTATACTCACTTTGAGTGTCATTCTATAAGCAGTATGCCAGTCCTTGGGAACATTTTGAAGTGCTAAAAGAATCTGTTTTTCTGTTATAGGTAAGAATAGATAATTACAAATGATTTCTGACATATGAGAACAATAAAAAAATGGAAAAGAATAAGTCTGATCCAAAATAATTCTTTTAGATAACCTAAAAGTAAGTGAAAAGTAAGAATCCTAACTCTTTAGCATTTCTGTTTGAGGAATTACATAATCCTTTAATGTTGGAATAGCTCAGTATGTCTTCGTAGAGAAAAAAGGCGAGATATTTATAGACTAACACACATTAATATTTATTTTTTAATATAGTGGACATAATGGAAATAAAAATGCTAATGATGTTGAAGAAGCTGTAAAGCTTATACTTCTTTAGATATGATGTAATTTTCATCTAGCATAGTTGGCCTGTAAAACCTCTTCTTAGAGAACTTTTCATTAAATTCCGTAGAATTGAACAAATTAGCAGAATATATTGTTTTAAAGGAATAAAATGAGTTATGTAATCAACCATGAACTTTGCAGTGGTGAAGTATTTGTATATTGGTTCTTTGCTAAATTCTTTGTTAAATCAAAAGTTTTATCAATCTGGAAATTTTTTGGTTTGGTATTACTGTTAAAACATAAAGTCTTGTGCCGATTGCTACCCCACTACTTCACTGCATCCCTGTATGTCAGAACCTGGAAGTACATATGAAAATGTTTCCTAAGACCCAGTCTTAAACTTTATTTTCTTGTTGCTATGGTTATTGTTTTTTTGTTTGCTATTAGTAAAGACATGTTAGCCATTATTGTACTTAATCCATACGTTCTTAATATTAGGATTCAAAGCCATAGTTGAGGCTGCACTACTTACTGTAGTAAGCAAAACAAGTACTCCACAGTCAAGGAAAACAAGTATTGTTGTTTTACCTCGCTTCTTTGTTTGGGATATACTGATCTAAAGTGAAACTGCCATTTAAAGAAGGAAGGGATTTTTATTTGGAAATTATAGTTTTTCATTAATAAATATCAAATATCAAAATATTTAGAATGCATGTTATTACAGATAGAATTTTTTTAAAGCATTATTCCAAAAACCATTTTCCTCTTTCCACATTAATCACAGTGGAGTTTGTGCTAAAGGATTTCTTGGCCATTTTAGAGACTAATCTAGTTAAAAGGTTTGTTTATGCTTCCCATCTCTGTTCTGCTGATGGCATTACAATGCTGGTCAGAGCCAGACATCTAACTGTTTATAACATTCAAATTTCAATTAAAGCGACAGTGTTTAGTTCACTATGTAGCAGCACGCCCATGCCAGCTAGAAGGATTGCTGGTAATGTATGTGGTGATTTTGTTACCACAGGCTTTGCTAAATTTTGCAACTCCTAAGAATATTTTTTTTAAATATAGAAAGTGTTAGCATTTAATTCTTCTTATAGATGTATAAAATCAAACTTTCCTATAGAGGTAATATATAGTATTTTTCTACTTCTCTTTAACAATTTCTCTTTTTTTTTTTAACAATTTCTTTTGATGATCCTAAAACCTAACACTTTTTATTATTTGCTTTCCTAATGTTCCAGTTTAGCTTCTTTCCTTCTTTAATTTTTTTTTATTTGCTTGTCAATTGATTTGGACCCTGGTTCCAGCTGGAAGAACCGAATAGTATGCTGCCTTTCCCCACAGAAAACTAGGAGTCATACTCCTGTGTGTTTGTGTGTATGTAGGAAGTCTACATGCAAATAACACATTCTAACTCAATCCTACATTCTTTTCTGTGCTGTTACTCTTGCAGTTCTGTATTTTAAGTAGGTTGTTAAGTTGTTTTTCTTGTTATAAAGGTATAATGAATTTAATATGTCTTTAGCTGTTGATCTATTTTTGTATCACCTAGTCATAAATTGACTTGACTTGTGTGTGTACCTAGTTTAATTTAGTAGGCACTTTTGCTGAATTATTACTTTTTTCCTACCGTTGTTTTACTTCTCTTGTACATTGACTTTCTGTATATATTGTAAAAAAATGTTTTTGTTGAAAGCAAAATACATGCAGATATAAATGTATCATTTAGGAAAGATGAAAATTTATATAGAATCAACTGTTAGTAAAATCTTTAAATAGTATAATTAAAAGATGCATTTGGCTCACTTTTTAAATGAAGAAACAGTCTCTTTTTTATGGAATAATATAAGATAGTAAGAAATACAATGTGATATCTGAAGATAAGAATGAAAAATATACAAAATTTATAGATTTGTAGGTTAAATACATGGATAGATTTCTAAGATAAGCTAGGTTAAAAAAAGTAAGTCAAGTAATATGTACAATATGTTGTCATTTTTTAAAAAATATACTATCTTGTTATGTTTAAGAATGTATTTGTACAGATAATACAGTGCTTATTTTCTACTGTACATGTCATGAAAGTATAGACTCTGCCATCCATCCACCCATCCATCCATCCACCCATCCATCCATCCACCCATCCATCCATCCACCCATCCATCCACCCATCCATCCATCCATCCACCCATCCATCCATCCGTCTATCTATAAACAGACCTAGAATACATTTACTAAGTTATATCTTTTGTGTATTGAAATCATCTGTCTAGAATTCTGATAAAGTTAAGGAACTCTATATTTGTCTGTTTTAATATTACTTAGGTTTGATTTCAATATGTTTTTATTTATATTATCAAATTTATAATGAAAAAGTACATTTGTATATTAAAGTAACAAGAAAAAAAGGACCCATAAAAATTGCAGGCCTAAGCAAATAGTTTCATGAATAGATCCCCGAGTACCTTGAGGAACTTTCATGTTGTTAAAGTCATCATAGATTGATACAAAATCAGTCAGACCAATCTATTCTTCCTATGTAAGAGAGTGAAGTCTTGTCGTCTGTAATGAAACTGTATGTTGAAATACTTTATTTATTGGATATCCTTCTAGTCTACCCCAAGTGATAATGAAGGATGTCATTTAGGAAGTTTTAGTCTAAAATAGAAGGAATGCATAGACCGATTGTAAAACATTTTCATCAGTGGTACAAATTACTGTGTGTTCCCTGAAATATAGATCACATATCGTCACTTGACATTTCTACAGAATTTTAGTATTTAGCTACTGTTTTTAATAGAAGACAAAAATGAAGGAGAAGGTTTTGAAGAATAAGGATTTTTCTTTCAAAGTGACTGAGTATGTCCTTGGAAAATCAACCTTGGAACTTTTGTAAAATTATTCAAAATGAGTATGTAAATATGCTTAGAAAAGAAAGTGTCAGAATTCTGTAAGGCTAAGCACCATATACTTTTTGGGAAGGATAAGTTAATGTGGATTCATATAGAGGAAAAATATTGAGTTGTTACAGAAGGAAGTGATTTCAGACAAGGACAAAGCTAATGAGATGAGAACATTGGCAAACGTATTTATTAATCATTATTTTGTTGTCATTATTTTGTTTGTTTTTGTAGTCAGGATCTTACTATGTAGATGAGATTGGCTTGGAACTCATAGAGCTCTGCCTGTCTGCCTACCCCTGGCTCACAAGTGCTGGGTGGGATCAAAGGCATGCACTGCCACACCCACCCCTGCAGGTAGAACCACAGAGACTAAAGTTAAAAATAATCTAGTAAAGTAATGATGTGATTAGAAATAGGATACCTGTAAATTTCTGGTTTTACTTTTTTATTTCCCAGAACATAAATCAGAAAGGAAATATGCAGAAAAATAGAAGTATTATTTTATTTGGACAAAAATTAAGGAAATGCATAATTGTGCAGTTAGAACTAGAAGGGCCACTGGTTTCTGAAACTAGTGTGTCTGCATATGAGTTGGGAATGAAGCACTGTGGTTCAGGTAGTAAAACATTACCACATTACAGCATGGTTTTTTGTTTAGTTTATTAAAAGTCATACCCTGGTTAATCCTTGAGCATTTATGAATAGTAGACTATAAAATTAAACATATTACATATAGATGCTAAAAGTAGAAAAGTCTAGCTTAGGTTTTCTCGATTAATTTATGGATTTTGATTGATGTGATTTATCTTGAAGTAGTCCTACAGTTGCAAACTATGATATTCTGCCCTTACCACCAGGAATTTTTTTTCCCCCTATGAAAATAGACAGATTTATTATGGCAAACACGATGCTGTATTTTGTTTCCAGATGAAAAGAGATGTAATTTATATTTGAAAATTCGATTCTCATTAATTAGAAGTTTGTTGTTTCCTTTTTGCCAATGACTTGCCATTACCTTCCTTAAACTAATATATGTTGATAGCTATTGTGTGCTTACTGAGATGTGTGAGTGAACAGTAGCATGCTTCTCTGTCTTCTAGAACTAAACCCAGGAGGTGGAAAAGGTTATTAATCAAATAATTGTGCCGGTAAATGTAAAATTAGAACTTTTTGTCATGGAAAGTTACATGAAGTTTACTATTAGAGGTTTCAGTGGGAACAGGAGACATCTAATTGTGAGGTAATGTTTAGTTGTAATTTCTCTGAGTTTCCTTAATCATGATGGAGAAGCATTTCCTGAAAAGAAAAGCCCAAGGACTTTTAGAGGCTTAGGTACAAGCAAAACTGCCAAGACATTGAAAGCAATACTTTCCTTGATCTTTGGGTTAAAACTGAAATGTAGACAGATAGTCTTTGTTCTTAATGAGGAAAGCTCACAATTAGTTATAGGTCAGCTGTTACTAAAGATGACTTTATTTCACTCTAAACCAATAATGAACTTTCCCATGCAGCCATGATCTTACTTTTAGATCTCATAAGACTCTTTTAATACAAATTTATTGGAAGCTATGAACAGAATATACTTATCTAGAGATAACTAGGCAGAACTTAGAAAAGGAATTAAATTAATATGTCTTTAAGTTCAAAAGAGAAGGACCTAATTGTGATGCCTAATCGATATACTGAAGTAAAAGCCCATTTCAGGTATGAGATCAATGATAACAAATGAAGTTATGGGACGTAGTTGTGTGGGGCAACTTTTGAAGAGGACAGTAACACATGGAGCAAATCAAAGCAGAGAGAAGACAAAACCATTATAAACCATGCAGGTTTATCTTTAACTAGAATGTAAACGCTTCACAAATTATTTCATGTACTGCTAAGAAAAATAGTGCTGCACAACAATGGTAATACAAATATGAGCATTTTTGTTCTGTTCATATGAACACATACAGTCAGAAATGGTAGTAAATGACTAGGCTGCACTTCTTGTCTCACTCCATGATGTTAGCCTTGAATAATTTGGTGTATCTAATTTGCATTAGGATTTTTAAAGATAAAATTGAAGGAATGTTATTTTACCTTTTTAATATAATGTTATCATTGAATTGTGTTCATTCCGTTTGAGCTTTGGACACTACCTTATGTCTTTATTAAATAGTTAGCAGTCTGATTACTAGAGGTTTGAGAAACAGAATACAATAAGAACATGTAAGAACATGATAAAATTAATGTATTAAGTCCGTGGTTAACAGCAAAATATCAAAATATCATGAAGATGTATAAGAGTGAAAATATATTTAAGCATTCATTTCATTGGGATACTACATAACTTAAGGGTTGATAAATTCTTCCAATGCACTAATTTTATTTTACTATTTTTTTTCTCTTTTTTTTTTTTTTTTTT
>NW_026067917.1:5251612-5326936 GCF_014885135.2 Alexandromys fortis | reverse complement strand
ATTAAAGGCATGCGCCACCACCGCCCGGCTTATTTTTGGTTTTCTTAGATAGGGTTTCAGCTTTGGAGTCTGCCTGGAACTCACTCTGTACATCAGGTTGGCCTTGAACTCATTGAGATCTGTCTGCTTCTGCCTCCCAAGTGCTGGGATTAAAAGTGTGAGCCATCACCACCCAACTTCAGTGAACTAATTTTAAAGATGAACAGTTTGTAAAATAAATTTATCTTAATATTCTGGGATTCTCAGATATAGGAGATCATCTTCCCCTCCCACACCTGCCTTCACCTCCCTTTCCTTTCTTTCTTATAAAATTACATTTATTTGTTTAATATGTTTGTATTTGCGTGTTTGTGTATTTGCACGGTTGTGCACAGAGAAGTCAGAAGATAACCTACAACAGGGCCAGCCGGTTCTTTCCACCATGTGAGTCAAGGATTGAACATGTTTTTAGTCTTGAGGGCAAGTACCTTTACCCCCTGAGCCATCTTCCCAGCCAAGACTATGCTTTTTGATGTTCAGAGTTCTTTATTTATTTACTTATAAATACAACATTCTGAGAGAGAGAGTATATATAGCATGGATACTTTACATATTTTTTCAGTACCTAGAGGAGTAGTGAGTTAATAGACCACCTCTATTTGAAAAGCTTATTAGAATACTTGAAAAGAAAACTTACTGAGTTTAATAACTCTGGTCAGGTGTACTTTCTAAGTGGGAATAAATATTGATTTGGGCATTATTCAGGAATTGCTGTGCTCCTTCTGCTTTATACCGCTTTATTATCTTTCTAGCAAAGCATATTCCTAAGGATACTAGTTCTGTGATAAGTGAGTAGTACCCCTGCCCCCAAGGGTTTCTTTATCAAATAAGGTTAATAATTCATGGTTATAATTAAAGAATGGTAGATAGGGTTTATAGCATATGTTAAGGTTTATCAGTGTAAATTTCAAATCTCTAATATAATTGTTAATAATCTACTGAGTACTTCTCTGTGTGCCATGTACTGTGCTAAGAATTTTATAGGTATTATAAATCTTCTATTTTTAATAATATACTTTAATATATTTAAATATGATCCCAAAATCTTTTCTTGGCCTTTTTTTCCTCTTTTTTCTTTTATTGAAAATAGATTTTTTTTAACCCCTTACCTAGTATATCCTGATTGTGATTTCTGCTCTCTTCTCCCAGTTCCTCTCTAACTCCCTGCCCACCTGGATCCCTTTCTGTCTCTAATTAGAAAAAAAAAAAACTGATTCTATAGAGTAATAAAATTAAGATAAAACAAGAACTGATACATCAGAATTGGGCAAAACAAACCGAAGGAAAAGAGCCCAAGAGAAGGCACAAAAAATAGACTAAGGAATTCCATAAAAACTTTAAACTGGAATCCCTAAAATATACACAGAGGATCTCGTGTAGATCTGTGCAGGCACTGTACACGCTTTACTCATGTTGACTTTAGGCCTTTTTCTTCATGTCTTTCATCATCTCTGGCCTTTACACTCTGCCTCCTCCCGGAAAGAATTCTCTGGGCCCTGCAGAGAGTTATAAGATGGAGATGGAGATCCCATTTATGACTGAATGTTTCTAAGTTTCTCACTGCAAAATGTCTGTCAGTTGGTATCTCTATTTGTTCCCATCTGCTGCAGTAGGAATCTTCTCTGATGATGGCTGAGCAAGACACTGATCTATGAGTGTAGCATAATGGAATGTCGTTGGTGGTGATTTCATTGTTTTGTAGTTATAGTTGATTTTGTTTTTCAAGAACAATGTTTGGTTTTACTCGAGTTCTCTGATATATCTTTCTCATTTTCGGTCACCCAAGCAGTGCTAAGAATAGGTTCAATCTCATCAAGAGGGCCTTAAGTAAAATCACATAGTTGGTTGGTTACTTCCACAGACTTTAAGCCACCATTGTACTTGCATATCTTGCAGGCAGGACACCATTGTTGAGCCAAGGGTTAATGGCTCTGTTGGTGTTTGCATTTCTCTTTTGGTAGCATGCAGAATACTTTCCTGTACCAAAGACACTAGAATGTAGGGATGAAGGCTCTATGTAGCTGCCAGCTCAACTCCTTCATATTCAATGGCTTGTGTAGTTATTGTCTTTTGTAATAAAGTCTTGTTGTCAGTTTGTGGAGAGCAACCTATAGTTTTGGCAACAGCCTGGGTTGTTTGGTGGTTCCCTTGTAATGGATTCCTTTGGTCAGCAACTCAATTATATGTAACCAATCCCAGTTGACAAGAGATGTCCAATTGGTGCTCTGTTTTCCCATTATTTGACGATTTCATTTAGATCACCAATATATATATTTACTTTAGGAAACTTCTACTTTATTTAGTTTCCATACTAACCCTAAATTGGCCCTTAACTTAACTCTCTCCCCATAGTCCCTCCTTCATCCCCCCCCCTTCCCTTTCCTCACTTGATTCTCCCAGCCCAGCCCAGCCCCCATTCTTAGCTTTCTAGTCTATTTCCCTTTCCTATCAAGATCTGTCTGTCTTCCTGTCCCCCAGTCCCTTACTCTCTATGGTTCTACAGATTGTGTGGCTTGGTTATTATTGACTTAAGTTATTACATTTAATTCTTTTAACGAGTAGCAAAAAATAAAAGTTCTAAGAAACAAGTAGGAAGTATTTATTTCTTTCTGTTTATAAATATAGGCAAATTTTCTTTAAAGAATGAAAGAGTAAAATAAATATCATTCTTTTGCTGCATCTTTATAGCACTGGGAAAAAAAGGTCACAGGCTTTATCTATCCATAAAGCTAAATGCTAAATTTATCGTGTGCTTTCACTTGCTTCTAGCCACAGTGTTCACTGGTATTAACAATAAGCCATTATGTCATTTTTATTACTAAGCAGCAAGCACTGGAGCTTTGAGAGACACCCCTTGACCTGAGAGCTAGCTTTTTGCACTGCATCCTGGAGTACATAGTCGGGGGGGGGGGGGGGGACGACTGAGGTTCTGCACTGTATTTTTTATAAGGAAAATGATTTTGTCATGCTTTTCTTATTTTGATATTTAAATGTAAAGCATATGAACTTTTTGTATCTTGTAGATATTCATTAACATTTTCCTTTTGCTTCTCTCTCCCATGTTTTATTCTTTATGAAGTTATACATTGCCTTGTGATTGAAAATCTGGTCTAATTCATCTTTATGCTACTGTGTACATTTCTTAACAATTAAAATATCCTATAAAAGTTGTGGAACACACATTGTAGAGAAAGTCAAAGAATTGTAGCTAGGTAATGCATGCAGTCTATTTAGATTTTATAGCCTCGGCTTTGGTAATCTTTTACCATCAATAAAACAAGAATATAAATAGATTTAATCTGAATTTTTGTATATTAAATTGGTAATACTACCAAAATGGTTAAGAGCATGAATGTGATATGTTTCGACTCAGTATTATTAATAAAATAGATCTAAAAAATGTATCTTTCTCAGTTTGTGTGTGTGTGTGAGAGAGAGAGTGCACGTGCGCTCACATTACAATAATGCCAGATACATGGAGAGACATGATTATGCACATTAGTATTTATATATGTTGTTATATATTTAAGTACATAATTATGAATGCATATTATATAACTATATAAAACTCGCTTAAATCTATAACTAATGTACATAATTATAACTAGTGTACTATATGTATGTTATAGAAAGATAATACATAGTATGTTTTAGGAAGTTGGCAATGTTTTATTTCATAGGATGAAATGAATTCGGTTTGACTTGTTTCTTTGAAATAGTTCTCTCCATTGTTTGTCATAAAGAGACTGAGATACAGATAATTCAGAGCCTTTTAAAGTATGACAATAAAAAATAAAGTAGAAAAACTAAAATATTCTGTCAGAATATTCACAATCCAAGCTATCTTTTCTGTTTTATTGAGAATTCAAAAAGCCTATCAGCTAGCAAAATAAATGTTCTCCAGAAATTTCTTTGTTTTGTGTTGGTGTCTTTTTATTTAAGATTGATCCACTCAGAGGTTGTGTAATAAAATACATTAAAATCAGATGGGTCTATTTAAAGTCAAACAGTGGTCTAGCTCTCCCTTACGATACTTCACGTTTGAGTCTTTTATCTCAGTCATCAAGTGGCTTTCCCCTGTCTTATGAACCAGTCAAACTTTCTTACTCCTAATGCTGTCTGTACTCTATACGGGTTCAGTGGGGTTTTGTGAACAATCCTAGATGCACCTCAGTATTTATTTTTTAAACAGGATACTGAAGTTTAAAGAACGTATTACTATAAAATATTTTTTAAAATCCTCTAGGTGTATGCAGCAAATGCTATATTTTTGTTAAGACATTGCAAAAGTTTCTTAAAAAATGTTTAGCTTTTCTTATATACTGTGCTTTTCTTATGTACATCAGCTTAAGAATATTGAGAACCAGAAGAAAACTCAAGATAACCATATCTGAGAGTATTGTAGATGGTTACTTATCCAACAAAACAAGAGAAAAAACAAAATATATAATTTCATTTAGCATCAGAACACACATACATATATGTGTGCATACACACACCCACATGAAAGCAGAATGATTTTTCTCTTTAAACGGATTTGGGATGAAATTTAGTGGTACAGAAGCATTTTTGAACCCCTTGGTTTAATTTCTCCAGTATTAAACAAAAACAAAAACAAGCAAAATGTGTCAGCATGTAATGGATATGAGAGGACGACCTCTGGAGTCAGTTCCTCCTTCCGCCTTTACCTTAGGTTCCCAGGGATTGGACTGAGGTGTTTGGTCTGTGTGCCAAGTGCTTTAGCTGCAGAACTTCTTTGCCCACCTGTCCATTTTTCAGTATGGACAGGTGTCATTATTCAGTATCATTAGTATGATACACAAAGTTCATACTAATTTTCACATCTATTACTTAAATACTCTGGACTAGTTTTTAAATGTTATTTTTGTTTGTTTTGATATTCATTCTGCTGGTTTCATAAATAAACTTGGAAACATGGTTCTCTTAATTTTCCTAGTTTAAAAACCAGTTTTATAAATCCTGATGTAATAAATAAAGCCACTTTAAATTTCTTCCAAGAAATCTTGTATTAAAATGTATTTTTAAGTTATACTTCATGAAAAAAGATTTTTTTCAAAATGAGACAGTTACAGACATTTTAGACTATCCTAAAGGTCAATATTGTTTAGTAAGAGACATCAGGCTCTAACTTAAGGGAATAATAAAATTGTCTAAAGAAGGAAATTGTCTTAAAGAAAAAAAACTTGTTTCTGTTTGCATATATCTCTCTCTCTCTCTCTCTCTCTCTCACACACACACACACACACACACACACACAGGAGAGAGAGAGAGAGAGAGAGAGAGAGAGAGAGAGAGAGAGAGAGAGTCCTCACACTTGAGGAACAGTCTCAGATTTTTCATAATGATACAGAAAAAGACAAAGGAAGGTCTAATTATTAAGTTCTATATATATTAAGTACTTGGCCATAGACTTGACTGAATTATAACTCAGGCTTTTCTAAGGGATAATCATAAATTTTTTTTGCTCTCAATTTTATTGGTTAAAATAAAAGATAGGGATGCAGAAAAGCTTTATGGGTATCCAAAGTCATGTAGCAAATGTTACATCTGGGATTGAGATTGCCTGCTTCCTATTCTACTTATATCTCCCATGTACAATTAAGCAGGATGTGACAGAAAGGAAAGTCAGGCAAGATACTAGAAAGCTGTAGCAGGTACTTTACATAGGAATATATTTAAAATATATGTCAAAGGGCTGCAACACATGCTGCTCTTGTAGAGGACCACAGTTTGTATTGTAGTACGCCCACACACCAGTTCCAGGGTGGTGCACATGTATGTATATACATGAAGGCAAAAACCTTTACATATAAACATAAACCTTTTAAAATATGAACCTTTTTAAACTTTTTTATTTTAAATTTAATTTGAATATTTTAAAAATGGATTTAGTTTTCTTCATCATTGACTGTTACAGAGTTTTCTCAAGACCACCCTTGTATAGGATTTCTCACAGGGAGCACTGTGACCCTTCTAAAGCTGGGTGTGGTAATACAATGTTAAATCTCTTCTCTATAAAACCTTGCAGTGCTGTATGGATTTATTATTTCTCTGAGGGAAGAAAATTGTTTCCGTTTTTTGAATTTAGTTAGGTATAGTCTTATTTCTATTATGAAGAAAAACTGGGTCTCTTGGGTAATTAACACAGCTTTTTCTTAGATGGTTTCAATCCAACACTGGTTTAGAATTCTGTTACTAGGGTTCAGTCATAAATATATTTGATAAGGAAAAATTTCGTAATAAATTTCAAAGAATTTTAAAGATGTAAAACAATTCTGTGTGTGTGTGTGTGTGTGTGTGTGTGTGTGCACTGCAGTGTACATGGGGAGGTTTGAGAGCAGCTTTTAGGAGTTAGTCAGTTTTTTCTGTACAGAGGGGCAGATGTCTTCCTTCTGCTGCTGCTCTCTGTCCTGGAGGCTCGCAGTGCAGTCCATGAACTCCCCCCCCCTTTATTTATTTATTTATTTATTTATTAAAGATTTCTGTCTCTTCCCCACCTCCGCCTCCCCTTTCCCTCCCCCTCCCCCAATCAAGTCCCCCTCCCTCGTCAGCCCAAAGAGCAATCAGGGTTCCCTGCCCTGTGGGAAGTCCAAGGACCACCCACCTCCATCCAGGTCTAGTAAGGTGAGCATCCAAACTGCCTAGGCTCCCACAAAGCCAATAGGTGCAGTAGGATCAAAAACCCATTGCCATTGTTCTTGAGGTCTCAGTAGTCTTTTTGGTTTCTGTCTCCGCCTCCATCCTACTGTCGAGTGCTGGGGTTACAGGAGCACACCACTGCTTTCAGATCTCTACTGATGTCAGGGGTGGACTGAATTTGTGAGGCTTGTGTAGCTAGTCCTTTACCTACTTAGCCATCCTCAGCCCTATAATAAATTTAAAGGATAGTCTATCACAGTTGGGATTTTGACTAAATAAAGATTTTATCCCAGTTTACATTATGTTTTCTTAATTTTGGATCTCTGTCTAAATACAAAATCTAAGTGTTCAATTGTTTTCACGTTCTAAATTTGGTAAGTATATTTGTTAGTGAAACTAGGTGCATTTTTATTCCTTCAGGTTTAGGGAAGCAAAACAATAATACAATTACATTTTCTGAAATAAATAAATGCTTGAAAGTTGAGTCTTCAAAGCTAGACATGGTAACCGCAGGAAGCATCCCTCCTACAAGGCATATGGCAAAGGAGAAACAGAGCTCAGCAGACTCCAGACAAACATGCCTGCTAGAACTGAAAGGGAATTTTCTGCTCTATAACCTTAGATTCCTTTTATCAAAAACTAAGACCATCTTCTTTTCAAATATAGTGAGGTGATAGGAACAGATTTTAATTCATAAAAATTTTCTCAGAGTAGCACCCGTATGTTTTACAGTTTGTAGTTAGCTTATAATGTACCATGTATGTTTTTAAGCTGCATTGTTTTCTGCTACATGTGTTTTGTCTGTTAAGAACAAGTGATTATTTTTAATTAAATCTTGGGTGAAATTTTAAGAATTTTTTTAAACCAACAAATCAAATATGGAGAGTAAAAAGCTGTGAAAAAGCTTCAGCTGAAGATGTCTCTGAATAGAGAATGCTGCTGATGTACTTGAATGTTTGGAAGATTGCTTCCTTCGTGGGCTTAGAGACAGCGCTAAGCGGGGAGAAGTCACTGCAGCGGGATAGTAATTAGAGAGAAACCACTGCTAAACTCCTGATGAGAAACTAGTTATTTTGTTCATAGAGAAGTCTCGTTTGCATCCAGTTGTAAATGTATCTTATTCAGTGAGTTACAGTTTAATTTATTATCTTCCAGATAGTTTATACAGTCTGCATTAAAATGCTGAATTGGAGTTACTGTTATTAAGAGTTACACACTAAGCTGGCTGGTGGTGGCACACGCCTGTAATCCCAACACTCAGGAAGCAGAGGCAGGTGGATCTCTGTGAATTCGAGGCCAGCCTGGTCTACAGAGCTAGTTCCAGGATAGGAACCAAAAAAAGCTATGGAGAAACCCTGTCTCGAAAAACCAAATAATAATGATAATAATAACAACAGAAGAAACAAGAGAAAAGAGTTATATACTAAAGTGTTGTGACACCATAGTTAACTATGTTTGTCAGCTGTGTTTCAGACTATCTTTTGCTTTAAGTTATAGTGACCATGCATACACGCCTCTTTCTGCTTCAGTGAAAGAGAGTACAATGGTGTTTAATACTGGATTTTCGTCTAGCTTGATTTTTTTAATGATAAATTATCCTACTGAAACAGTATCTTTATTAATATTATGAATAAATCTATATTTATAGAGCTGAAATTATTTACTATTTGGATGGTAGAATAGTCAACCTAATTGTTTATTTTTTGTAATCGCTAAGTAAAATTGAAATTAACTTGCCTGTATACTAATTTGATGTATCTTTAATGTATATCATAGTTATTGTTCAGTATTATGATAATTGGTACATATAAGTAGTTGCTGTAAATGGCATATATTGCTTTTTATAAAATGTAGCTTAGAATCGCCCTGTTTTCATTTATGTTAACATAACATCTTTTTTGGTAACCCACAGTTTAATCTTGAACATATACATACATCAATTAATTTATTAATTGTTTCTCCTTCGTTAACATGTTAAAGCAAGACTTTCTCTTCGGCTTCATAGCTATGTTTTTTCTCCTAAGCCTAGAACATTGGTTTTTGAACCTGGTTACATATGAAATCATGCATGGTGATGCCTGTAGGTTTGAAGTCATGGTCTTTGATATTGTCGCCCCATGTCATTTAATTGGTAAAAATAACCTTCCTGTCATGCTAAATCATTCTAAAATATAGTCATTGTTGACAATTATTATTCTAAAGCAGAGGTATTATGTTAGAATTTTCTACTTTATACTTGAGTAGTCTTTAAATAAGGACTTTGCCACAGTGAATCTGTACTCTAGAACTTTAGAGAGTAGCACTAGGATGTGCTGTTGAATTCTGAGGATAACATGGAGATTCTTATTTCTATTTATTGAAACTAGGACAAGATAGATAAAGGTATCTCATCTTGGTGCGTTAGGGGATGAACTAGAAGAGTGACCTAAGTCTTTAGGTGAAACTGAAGTGAGTTTCAAAGTTTCAGGATAATAATACTTTAAAAAGCAGAGTATATAGCCATTCGTGTTCACAAGTCCTTGAAATGGACTTCCAGAAAACCCTCCTGTAGCAGCTGTGGATGGCCTTTCCTAGAGAGAAAGAAGAGATCCAGGCATTAAGAGACCATCGTCCTTGGAAGTGCTCGCTGTGGTATCCACACATACTTCATGCTTGCCGGAAATCCACATCTTCTCTACTACCCAGTTATTCCCAACCAATCAGGGTTCACATGTTTCAGTCAAAGATTGGGGCATGGGAAGGGTAGTCCTTGTACTCCCTGCTTTTCATCTGCTTTCTACCTATACCATATCTAAAACCATCAAAAGACCATTAATAACTGTTTGCTTGAAAGTTCTTAAGGGAAACTGGTTCTCTTTAGACAGTTAAAAGATGTGAGCAGTTGCCACGTAAAGATGTATATTGCTGTTTTTTTAATAGGTTAAATGTCTCCAGGTTTTAATCTAAAGGCGAAAGCGAGGATAAATAATGTAGCCCTCCCCTCCCAGTTTGCTGATTTTCTTTACTTGTGAACCAATGCATAAAAGATAGGCTGCAGTGTCCTGTAGCCACTAAACCTTGCCTGGTACAGCTTTCAGAGAATGGTGCTTTGGCTTTGCAAAGACATAGAATCCCTGTTTAAAACACTGATGTGGGAGCAAATAGTAAAAATTTATTCTCAAAATTGTGAGGTAGATTTTACTTTGGTTTTGAAAGGACATATTTTCTCTATTTTTTTCTTTCCAATTCTACATAATAGCCATTAAAATAACTAAGTAGTGTAGCAAAAATACCCTGTATTTTCTTCTTTTTTCTACAACCTGTTTTAGTGCTTGTATAGCATTTTGAAGTTGCACCCATCTTTATATTACTGATGAGAAGTATATGCTGTCGTGCAAAAGAAATGCCGTGACATAACACATAACATTAACTTTTCTCTCAGCAATGAAAAACTGTAGGGAAATCCGGGGGGGGGGGACCACAAATAACCCACCTTCCTTCTCTCTCTCTCTCTCTCTCTCTCTCTCTCCATAATTATTTCCTTGTATATAATTAAAACAAGGACTATTTCAAAAGTTTATATTATATTAAAATCAAACAAAACAGCTATATAGTTCTACTATATTGAATAAATGTAAAGGAAAATATATTCTAACAGATTTGAGACTAAGACAGGCCACAGACTAATAAGAAAACTAAGATCTCAATTTTCTTTTTATTTATTTATTTTTTTTAACTTGGTTTGGTCTTGTATATATATATTGTCTGTGTCTCAGACACACTGTGTGGCTGTGATTTGCTTTTGTATGTTACCACACTAAATTTTTCAAAAAAAAAAGAAGAAAAACTGATGTAACAAAAATTTCTTGTTAAAATGTATTAAATTTATAATGACTGAGAAGAAGAAAGGGATGGGGCTAGTAGTGGTAAAGGAAAACTTGGAAAACCTCAGCATCTGTTTGCTATTCAAGGTTATTTTTACGTAAACTTTATTGGTTCCTCAGGCAAGGGAGCATTTACTCTTTTCCTATATCTTGGCTTTCTGAAAACCTAATGAAGTCATTGGGCTCTCGGGATCTAGTGCCTACATGAACGATGGTCTATGGGTTTCCTAGACTATCGCTTTAGGGTCACCAAAGTTCCTAGTAGAGTGCAGGCAGTGGGTACCCCCTCAGATGCCGTCGGAGGTGCTGTTTCCCAGCATTCTCTTTTGAGTCTGTTTGATAACAGTCTGAGAATAGCTGCTTGAGCTTCTCATGCTCTGGTCTCACCCTTGTTAGAGAAACAAAGTCTGCTAGTTCACAGTTCAGTGATCCTTGCCTTGCTCTGGAACTTACGGTTTCAAATATAGAAGGACACGGAAGGACAGAGGTGACCAGAGGGAGAGTCAGAAACATCATTCCTGTGTCAGGATGTTTCTTAGTATTACTCAGTTATTCAACTGTGTGATAAAATTCCTAGTTTACGTTCATCAGAAACATCATTCCTGTGTCAGGATGTTTCTTAGTATCACTCAGTTATTCAACTGTGTGATAAAATTCCTAGTTTACGTTCATCTGTGTTGTTCTTCTTAAAATAGAAATTAACAGTTCATTACGGATTATCATGTAAGACATGTTATTCCTAAAGTTCTTATTTGTGGAAAGTGAAAATGCCTTATAAAAATTTTTCATCTCTCCAGATTTTTATGAGATGGATAGTTATTCTACAAAAGTTATAATTTAGTTGATGATTTTTTTGGTACTTATTATTTCAGATGATGAATTCTTTTGTTTTCTAAAATACTACTACTTATACGGTATATAATTTGAGGAGTGTCTGAATTCACTGTCTGTTTCTTCTTTTATTTTTTTCAGGACACACATGCACACACACAGACAAAAAAATCTATTTTATCTCGAATAAGAACTGCATTTTATTTTCATATTTGCACAATAGGTATAAGAATTATAATAGGAACTATTTTATTAGCTCCTTATCTCGTATATGATTAATATCTGGCTTACAAATATATCATTTAATCTTCAGTCATCTTCAAATTTAGTATAATTTTTATTTCCATCTATGAGGAAGCAAATTCAAAGCAAGATTATATGAAAAGTACATTTTAAGCTAAATTTAAATAGCTATTAACTGTCATACTTTACTTTAAATGACATTTAAACATGTCAGTGTTTGTTTTAAAATCAACTGTCAGAGATAGATAGATAGATAGATAGATAGATAGATAGATAGATAGATAGATAGATAGATAGATAGATAGACAGACACACAGAAAGAAAGACAGGTACGTAGGTAGGTATGCAATAGATAGGAACATCATGTACGTCCGTACATAGGTAGATGGATGGGTGGATGGATGGATGGATGATTAATAGATTTCCCCTTCCCCAAGAGCAATAAGAAAGATAGGTGATTGACTGTTTGTGTATTCTTCCCATAGTAAACAGACAGTGTATGTATTACATAATTATTATATTTAGTAGTCCTTATTCATCAGTTCCTAAAGATTTAAAATTATAGGATCAATTTAGTAACTTTCTCAAGTTTTTCCCAGAATGTAATAGAAATACTATCTGATATTTTATTGCTTGTGATTGATAAAGAAAAACCTAAAATTGAATCAGGTCACTTTCTTTCTCACTTACTAGTTTCTCAGAGACTAGTTACTTGCTCTAGGAAAATCAATAAAAAGAATCAGAGGGAATTTCAGCTGCTACTTGTTAATATACGTGGGAAGTACTCCTTATCTTCCTTCTGTTTTGCCTTGTGCTATGAATTATTTGAGCATTCATTATATATGTTGGTCTAGAAATTTTCAAGACATTTGGTGGTAATTCTACAACGGATAACAAAACTGTATCTTCATTTATGTCCACCACCATAGTCCACACAGAAAAAGCCAGCTCATTGTTTTAGTTAAGGCTTCCTCTGCCGTTGATTCAAAGGAAATAAAATACAAGGTCTCCAAGGACCTTTTTACATTCCCACAAAAGTATTTTTCTTCTTGTTGGAGGAGGTACTGTTTCAGGTTACCCCACTCCCTGACATGCCTGCAGGTTATGTCCATTGCAGTTGCTAGGATTCATTCTTTGGATGGAGAGTGGCAGGAAATAATCTCCTTAGATAATCTATCTGCCTCTTGCTTTCCTCTTTTTGTCTTCTCCATAATCTATCTTTGTAAATTACATGTTCCCAAATACAATGTCAGTACCTTTATTGAATCTGTCAGGATTATTCCTTCATTTTTTTTTTTATAAAATTCCAAGTTCAGTCTAGTCTTTACTTTCCATCTTCAATGTAGACCTCCAGCCTATCACCGATTACTTTTCTGCTTTACTTATATTTCACCTCACAAAGCTGCTGTCTCTTCCACATGTGTTCTTCAGTTCTTGGCCGTATACCTATATTGTTATGTTTGGTTCCATAGCCTTATACTCCAACATAGTTTCACTGCAAAGCTCTAAGTCAATTGTCACATCTTATAAGTTACCTGAACCTGCTCAAGCATCATTTGCCCTTTGTACATTATTTGTGAAGTTAATTTTTATGAATATCTGCTTATATTACTTCTTATCCTCAAGATTTTGAAGGTTTGTGTTTGCTTTATTTTTACCTTCAAATTTAGCTTAGCATCATCACCATCTTGCACTGTTGTAGTCATTAAGCTTTGTAAGACTCAGACAATCCTGGATTAAATTAAGGATGCCCTGGCAAAGTGAATGAAATACAATCTGTATGGCAGCAGAGAGAGGGGTATTTATTTATTTATTTATTTATTTATTTATTTAGCAAGTCTGGCTGTTTTCATATCATGCTTGGACAGTGTTAGATCTTAAACATACCAGGGCATCAAACATTGGGGCAAAAATTTTAAGCCAGTCTTTTATTTTATTTTTTTTACTAAGTGCCTTGTTATATGTATGGGTTTATGCTACCTCATCACTAAAGATACAAACAGGAGGAAGAACGGGTCTCTGCCTCAAGTAATTCAGAAATTCAGAGTGAATAAGTGAGACGGATATAGGAACACGCCTGATGCCATCTAGAAATGTAGAATTGAAATAGTTCTAAGGAACGGCAACCTCATGATGAGAATTTCTTCTTTGTCAAAATGGACTCACATAGGATGTGAAAAAAATTTCAATTGTGATTGGAATTCTTTGGACAAATCAGATTGATTAGAGCTCCCTAGAGTAAAGGAGCGCATGGTACAAAAACAACAAGATCAGCAAAGTTAAGTGAAGATCTCACAGACCAGCTTCCACAAGGTTCAGTAGATAACTTTCAACTTAAAATTTTAAATATGCTTTTATATTTTTATTGATCTCTACATTTTTTCTGCCCCACTCCCTGTATCTCCCCTCCCCTTTAATACTCTCCCAAGGTCCCATGCTCCCAATTTACTCAGGAGATATTGTCTTTTTCTACTTCCCTAAATATGCTTTTTTAGTGCAATCTTTTATCCATTGTTTATTATACCTGTGCTTTTATTTTTAATATGGGTCAGTGTATACTTTTTTGTAGACCTGAATTCAAATTAAAGTCCTGAAGTATTCAACCTCTTTGAAACATCTCTTACCCATTCAAAGGAGATATCAACTCTACTCTATGTCTATATCAAGAGTTTTTAGGAAGATTCTGAGATAATGAAGACAAAGCTGTTGGAAATGTCTGGTTCATAAAAACATTTCAACATCAGGAATCAAGTGTCAACATGTTTCTGCAGATAAGGCTTTTTCTCTTTCACCATTATGATTCTTTAAGTGCTTTTTATGTATTCTGAGCTAGAATTAACAACAATGAGTAAGATTCTACCTTTTTCCTTATAAATTTGATAATTTCATGAGGATATAGTCATATGTCTATTGAAAATTAATAATCTTCGCTAATGACTAGGGGAAAATTTTTGACTAAAATGCCACAGAATGCAGAAGGACCACTAGAACAGCTGTGCCCATGGGCACTGTAGTGTGATGACTGCTTTGGAGTTGAAGCACAGACGGCTGTGATGCTTTTCGTATGGTTGATGATTGGAAGAAAGTCAGTGTAGAATTTGTTCAGAGAAAGAAAAATGGTATGGTAGCATTGAATGAGATGTCTCAGGAGGGAAAGACACTTGTCATGCATATCTGGTGACTTAAGGTCTATCCCTAAAATGTATGGAAACGTGGGAATGTTGAATGAAAGAACTGGCTCTGAGGCTTGTTTCCTGTACTCCAAATTTGTGCCGTGGTATAAGAGTGTCTGCACACACAATATGCGAACAAACATACATAATGACAGACACAATGGTGGTGGTGATGAAGATGATGCTAAACTGTTAAAGAACGTGGTAACAACACCTCTATCAGAGACTGGAATGTGAGGTAATGAAAGGGGTGGGGTTACATCTACTTTGGTGTGTTGGTGTGTGAGAGTGGACTTCAGTGTTATGAAGTATACCATAATGTCTACAGTTGAAACCTCATTCCCTTGATAATAAAAGCATTTTAGTCCTCAGTGCATATATGAGAGAAAACTGAAAAACGACCTTCTCAGCTTGAGATGCTGAGTTAGTGTATCAGACAACGCTAAGTCTCACCTAGCTTAACAAAGCATTACTATAACTCTGACAGACAGAAGGAGTAAGGAACAGTGATTAGAAATGTTAGTGCTGAAGATGCAGCACCAGCAGCAGGTGTGAAACTGATCATCGTGTGGGAAATAGTCTGAAAGAAGCCTTTTCCTGTAACTGTACATTCTGATAATGTATGTCATAGATTGCCTAGAGGTAATTAATGTCAATGTATGTATTTCTGGTTTTCATAACCTACTCATTTATACTCAGAAGTTATGTAGCACATAACTTCATAAGCTGGAAATCATGTGACAAGTGGACTTTGTGGGATAACCCAGGAACTCAGCTATTCACTTTGTGTGTGTGTGCACGCGTGTGTGTGTGCCAAGGGAGAATGCTGGAGGACACTGGAGTTTCATAGAAGCCTGTGGGTAGGACTGGCCACACAGTAACCACTGTGCCATCACTTTACATCCGGCCCAGCTAGATTTCTAACCCATTGAAGAATATGGCAGTTTGTTTGAATGAAAATGCAGAAGAAAAGTAACTGAAATTTGTTTGAAATGTACTCTATGTCTTCCACTCTAGTTCTGGCTTCCATGTCTGTCTGTCTGTCTGTCTCTATATCTCTCTGTCTCTCTGTGTGTTTATTTAGATGAAGAGTAACGTGAACTTTGTGTCTTCATCACCCTAGCATATACACTTTAGTACTGTCAGTATAGACACAGAGTTAGGGACCCCTCACTGTTAAAAGAAACCCTGGACCCTTGAGCAGTAATATCCAGGTCTTCACTTCCTCTAATTTCTAGTCACTTCTCTTCCTCTTTTTAACTATACAGATTTATTTATTGTGGACAGTTCATACAAATGGAATCATATAAGTAGCCTTTTGTGTCTGGTTTCTACTAAATGCCAGAATGTTTTATCCTTGTAGTACGTATATAAAAAATCCTATTTTTCTATAGGATTGTGTTTTAATTTGTCCATTCATCAATATTTCGTGGACATTTTGGATGCTTTCACTTTTTAGTTATATTTTTTTTAATGGAGAACAAGCAAGTTTTATTTAATTTTGTTTGTTTAAAAGATAGTTTATTTCAGTAAGTACAGTTTCTTGTACACAAAACAAGTGTTGAAGGTTTGTAAAAGCTTCCACAGAAAGCTTTTTTTGTGGTATAGTTTGGTTTTTGTTTTGTTTTATTTTAGGACGCTTCATAATGTATAGTAATCTTCATGGCTGGGAAATTTACAGTTCTCTCTTTTTTTTTTCCTTTTTTTTATTTTATTGAGAATAAGAAAAAAAAAGTATCCGCCTCCTCCCAGCCTCCCATTTCCTTCCCCCTCCTCCCTCGCTTCTCCCCCTCCCCCCACACTTTTTGGTTATTATAGATTCATAAGTGTTCATGTACAGGTTGTTTTGTATGCGTTTTCATTGGTATTGATATGTACGTAGGGAGGAATTTCCTGGTCACATTGAGAATCTGAAACTCTAGACTTTCAAAGGGTTTAGCACTTAATAGCTACTCCTCCACACACACATTCCGACCTTGCAGTATTTCAGTTTTCTACTTTCTCACCTAGGTGTTTCTTTATGTTTACTTACTTACTATAGCTATCTTGTTACAAAAATATGAAATGGTAGTTCATTTGGGTTTTATTTTCTTTCCCTGATGACTAATGTTCCAAATATTTATGTTTTTTAGTCATTTTAATATCATTTTTGGAGGTGTGTATTTGAATACTTTCTATTTATAATTGGTTATTGTCTTTTTGAATTGTGTAGGTTCTAGTCATGTTTTGGAGAATAGACAATTAAGAGATGCATGGTTGCAATGTTTTTTTACTATTCCTTGTTTTTCCTTTCATATTCTTTCTTTTTTAAATCATTTATTTTAGTCAAAGTTCCTCTATGAAGTCCAGGTACCCTCAAATTTGTGAACCCCTTTTGTCTACTTCCTGAGTTCTGAGTAACAGGACAGGTGCTGTCATGCCTGGACTGCTTGGTAACATCCTTTCATGCACAAACATTTTTATTTAATTAGTCTGTTTGCCTTTTGTTGCTTTAGCTTTTACTGTCAATGTAAGAAAGCTCTTACTTCAAGATCTTAAAGATTTATATCTCTGTTTGCTTCTATGAGTTAAATTGTTCTTTGGTTCATGTTCAAGTTTTTGTGTACACTGTAAGATTTAAGTCCAAACTAATTCCTTTGTCTCTTTAACTTCCCTTTGCTGTTGTTTTCTCCTCATTAAATAACTTTGCCCATTTCTCAGAAATACACTGATCATTTATCTCCAAATGTATGTCAGAACTACATTGTTTTGATATAATTTCATATACTTAGTTAAAAAAATCACAGAGTCAGTACCATCACAGATACACACACAGGCTATTGAAGTCTGATGGGCCCTGCACTGATGCTTCACCATTTGGGGATTGCTATTTTCATGATAGCATCTCATCTAATCCTTAAATACGGATGCATTTTTACATATGTGCATGTTCTTAGCCATTATCTTATGCACATATCCCCTACATCAGCCCAGGCCGGCCTTGAACTCAAGATCCCCTGCCTCATCTCCTTAATTCTGGGTTTATGAACAGACATTACTAAGTTGGCACTCTTAAACAGTCTTTGGTTTTTAGCGCATGTGCCTTATATTTCGTTAAGTTTATTCAGTATTGAATTTCTTTGGATTTAAGTAAGTGGACTTATTTTTATTTTCACTTTTGGTTTGTTGATTGATACAGTTTAGAAATAAAATTGCTTGTTACTATGTTGTTTGTATAATCTATGATATTATTAAATTCATTAACCTTTATTAGTTGAGATTTCAGATTTTTAATATGCATAAAATTATTCCATCTGTAAATTAAAATTGCTTTCATTTTGTACTTTAGACACATATTTTTCCTTTACCCCTTTCCTTGGCTAGAATGTCTAAACCCTATAAACAGTGGTTCTCAACCTTCCTAATTCTGCGCCCCTTTAATAACAGTTCCTCCTGTTATGGTGACCCCCAATCATAAAGTTGTTTTCATTGCTATTTTTCAAATATAATGCTGTTACTGTTATAAATCATAATGTTTTAATGTTTATGTTTTTAGAGACAGAGGTTTGCTTAAGGGTTGCAACCCCAAGGTTGACAACTGTTTATGTAGAATGTAAATGATGTAGAACTCTAGTTCTTATTTCTGATCTTGGGGTTTCTCTAAATAATCATGAAGTTATTGTGCGTTTCCAGTAGATAATGTTTACATGAAGGGACAGTTGTGAAGCTTGGGCAGTCTGTGGGACCACTGGCAGTGGGACCAGGATTCATCCCTAGTGCTTGAACTGGCTTCTAGGAGCACATTCCCTTTGGGGGGATACCTTGCTCACCCTAGGTGCAGTGAAGTGTAAGACTTAGATGACTTCCCCTAGGAAGCCTTACCTTTCCTAGAGGAGTGGAAGCATGGGTGGGGGAGGGGAGGGAGAGGGATCAGGGATAGCTGTATAAAATGAGAAAAGATTGTATTAAGAAATTCTTAAGTTAAAAAAATGAAATTCCCTAGTCTTATTTTCGTAGTCTTGGTTGTTTGTCCCATGCTTTTTGTGCTATAATTAAGACAAACATGTTTTACTATTTTTAGACTGCTTGTATAATTTTTCTATAGTGAACTAAAACTTCATTTATCTTTTATGTATATTAGTTCTTCTAGATTCAATTTTCCAATCACTGTTTTTGAGGACTCCTGAATTTGTAGCCATAAGACATACAAATGTATATTTTTTTAAAAATAGGATTTCCTTGTTTGACTTTGGTATTTGGGCTCATAGAATTTGTGAGACTGCGCTCATTTTTCTTTCAGTTCTTTGAAAGAGGCTGAGGTTGATATTATTTTGCTTGATTACTTTTGTAGAATTCTGTAATCAGACAATGTGATTGTGAGTTTATATTAGCATTTTTAAATTATTGGCTCATTCTTTTTATTTGTAATACATATGTTAAGAATTTCCGGGTTTTTTTTCTCACGCTTTTAAAAATATTTTGTATGTTTTTTTGGAAATCTGTCAACTTTATAACTTATTTGTTGCCATACAACACTCTTTGATAAGTTTGTTCATACACTTACGGACTCGTGTGTACACCCATGTGGAGTTACAGATTGACATAGGATGTCTTTCTCTTTGGTTCTCCAGTTCAGTCACTGAGATGGAAAATTGGACTAGCTACCCAGCTTAGCCTGTTGTTTCTCCCTCTGGGATTATAGCTGGGCTCTACCATGTGAGCCAGGCTGTTGATATGGGTCCTGGGAGCTGGATTCCCAGTCCTTCTGCTGCTTCAAGTACTCTTGCCACAGAGATCTGCCCAGCCCCACACACTGTGTACAGTATTCTCTTCATGCGTTTTGTTTCTGTAATGTAAGCATTGTTGGTTTTTACTTGTTCCTAGTCGTGGTGACTTCATTGTCATTAGTTTGCCTTTGTCAGTCTAGACAGAGGTTTACCAATTTTGTTTATCATTTTAGAGAAATGTTTGTGTGATGATTTTACTTTGATTTTATTTTATTTTTATGCTCTAACTTTGTTATCTGTTTTTTTTTTTATTCTTGACTGTATTTGATTTGCTCCTTCCTTTAATAAGGTGGTAGGAGATTAATTTGAGATCTGTTTTATGTGGACATTTACAGCTGTAACATTTCCTCTTAGCATTGCTTTGGATGCACACGAGAAATTTTCAAATGTCATGCTTTCATTTTCATTTTTCGCTAGGCATTTTTAATTTTCTTGATTTTTTTTTCTGTAACTCTGTGGTTATTTGGGAATGTATGTGCAATATACACACATTTTAAAGTTTCTCAGTTCTTTTTTTTTTCCGAGTTTATTCAATCATGCTCAGAGAACCACTCTGATTATACTCTTTGGAAATTTTGTTGAGACTTGTTTTTTGGCTAAGCATACAGTCTGTTTAGGAAAATACTTCTTTTATTTTAGGAAATTGTGTATTCTATTTTGGATAGGTTTCTTCTATAAATGTTAGTTCTTATTAACTTACAGGGTTACTCAAGTCTTTCATTATCCTGTCCATCCGCCATCTAGTTGGTTCTCTTCATTAAGAAAGTAGGATTTTGAGATTTTTAGCTATTATTGTTGACCTCTGTCTGTTCTTTTTCACATTTCGTTTTTTGCTTCATGCAGTTTTATAATTGCTATATGTTCTTGACTGTTAGATTCAGTCTTTTTCTTTTGAAGTCCTATATGCTTAAAACAATTTTGTTATAGTGATGTTGTTTTTAAGATATTTTAGCATGTGCATTTTAAAACATTACATTATGTAATGTTTAATATATACAATAAAATCTCTGGCATGATTAATTTTGAAGCTTAATGAATGAATATTAATCTACAGAATCACTTAGTATTATGACTATGAACTTCCCCACCTCTGCATCCTACTTCAACCCCTCCATAGCTGGAGATTGAACATAGAGCTTTCCATAAGCAAGGCAGCTGCTCTGCCATCAAGCCACATCCCCAACCTGTCTGTGTTGCTCTTACCATTTGCCTGTCTTTTTTCTAGAGAAACCTACTAAGTGACTTGTTTAGTCATCCTCTGGCTTTCCATCTTAAATTTATTTGTTTATTTATGCATATGTGTATATGTGTGATACATTGCAACAGCATCTTCCTGGAAGTTGGAGGACAATTGTAGGAAATAATTGTCTTTTTCAACAATGTGAGTTATTGTTTTGTTTTTTATTGGACCCAGGTTATCAGGTATGGCTACAGATGCCTTTACCTTCTGAGCCATCAGTCCAGCTTCCTGCATTAAAAATATTTTAGTCTGTGTATTAGAGCAATGTATTCCTTTTTATCTAATTATGATTTATATTTAAAGGGTCAGGGTAGTCCTGTCAAACCTAAACTGATGGTGATACATTCTGACAAATGTAGTATTAGGCTATTTTGCTGTATGAACGTCATAGAGAATATTTGCACAAAGATGTCATTAAGTAAGCTAATCTTCTGGTTCCACCATCATAGAGACATTCAGTCCTTGACTGAAATAGTGTTCATCAAATGACTGTACGAACTTTCTGCGTTATTCAATTAATGTTGCAATTTCATGATTTATACATACACGCACGCATTTGTATTACCTAGTTTCATTTGTTTTTTAAAATATTAAAATATTATTCTTTTCGTTACAACTTACTTACCTATTGTAATGACAGACATTTATGTTGTTTCAAGAGTTCCTTGTTGTTATGTATACCTTTTCTCAACCTGTGTGAGGGTCTCTCATGGTATACATCTGAAAGAATTTCCCTAAGGCTGTGTGTGCTATTTGCTTCAGTAGCCCCTAGGCATATGTGGCAAATTACATTTTACATTTTGACTTGAGTGAAGAATTTTAATCTTTGGTTTTTTTGTAGCCATCTGTGGTAGTGAACTTTCTGAAGAGCACAAAAATAGAAAATTTCTATTATCCCATTATCCCAGTTAGTTTTTTTTTGGAAAACCTTGTTCAAGTGCAATGCCTTTTAAAAAGTATTTCAAGCACCAATGTTGATTTGAAAACCGTTACTGGTCTACAACAAAATTAAACTTAAATTGACTCTGGGTAGAAACTTAAATGGCAATTTGATATTGTTGCCACATTCAAATACATGTTTGTTTTTATAGTAAACTATGTTAGTAATTTAGTAATATTAGGATTTAATAATTCACTCTGGTTACACATACATACAGATTAATACAAGATTTGATATGTTTAACTAGTTATTTACACTGGATAGTTTGAGAAAGACTAGATATGTTGGTAAAGAATTGGAGGTTCACACTCTCATGCATATGCTAAACTTTGTGAAATAAAATACTGTTTTCTACAATTGTTAAATAGAATTTCTGTCTCACTGTTAAGATTTGAGAGTTGTTTTTGCCCCATGTTTCTGTGTTCATTGCTATTGCACCCTACCCATGTCTGTATTTAAGTTTAGCAAGTTGTTAGATTATTAAATGGGTGCTACCTTTTCTGCTTGCATCCCCAGGTTGATAGTGAAGTTAAGGGTACCTGGATATATGTACACCGCATTTGAACTATAATTTGAATTTGTAGGATATTTATGTTAATGCTCATCCCATAATAAGTTTTTATATACTTGTGATTTTATTAATTTTTGTCTTTCTTTTGATAGGGATTATTTTGATAAAAGAAAATTTTAAATATACTAGATTTTTATAATGGCTTCTTTTTCATGTTTAGGAACTTTTCCAATTATGTACCAAAATACTTATATATGTGTATATAATATTTATAGTATGCATGTATGTTTGTTTAAACACTGTCTTTCACATGCAAGTCTTTGAAGTCATCAGAATATGGAATTTATTTTCACATGAGAGTTAAACAAAGATGGATTGGTTATCACATCACTGTTTACTGAATAGCTTCTCTTTAGTTTTGGTTTCCTATGCCCACTGTGTTTAATGTGTTTTCCCAAAGGTATGGGTTTGCATATAGGCTCACTGCCCCCTTTCTCTTGTCACTTTGCCTTGCCTTTGCCATGTCTTACCTGCAGAAACTGAGCGTATTGATAGCTGGTAGTAGAAGAAACGCGTTGCTATGTAGTTCTTCCAAAGATCGTTCACAATCCCCTTCTGGTTTACAGCGAGGGATATTGAGATATTGATCTCATATTACTAGGTCCTGATTTTCTAGATAATGAACTATTTTACCTTGAATATCTCAAGGTTTTGAAAATTTCTCTGTACTCTCATTACTCTTACTTCTTTAAATAATATTTTAACTTGCTTTATGTATAAATGTAAACCTCTCATATTTATTTGGGAAGCTATCTAAGCATTCTTTAACAGCTTATGTATAGATTCTTGAAAATATTTTTGTAATTGATAATTTTTATGAAATAATGTTTTTTTTGTCATTTTCCAATCTTAAACTAGTTTTTCTTCTTTTTGCTTTTTGTGCCTGCCAGAAACACCATTTATGAAATGTTCATGTTGTTAATGTTTTCCTTAAAGACAAATTTGTTTTTCTTCTATTCACTGAATTGGAAAGCCTCTTGCTCAGCTTCTAAGTTTTGGATGCATGTGCCATCATATCCTTCATGTTGATGTCTTTAAAAGCAATGGTTTTTGAATGTTACCTTGAAATATGATTTGTATATAGGCTACAGAGTTCTCTTTCTAGTTTATACTGTGTACAAATGTTTTGATATATTAGTAGTGATTATTATTTTTGTATTTTTTTCCTGTTAGGCAATATTTAATATTTTTATGACTTTCCAAATTAAATCCAAGGTAACGAAGACTGGTCATATCTTTTTTCTATTCTTGGATTAAATTTTAAAATGTTTAGCTTGAGTGTTGTGGCTCTTTATCCAAGAAACTGTTTGCCTTTAATTATTATTTTTAAAAAAACGAGTAGGGATGTTTATCTCTTTTTGTTATCCATTATTTTAGAACTGTGTTAAAAATTTTATCTAATATCTAGAAATATCCACTTAACTGAGATGCTTGCTTTTTTGAGAAGATTTTTAATGTTTATTTCATCATTATATTAATTTAAGGAGGACAGACTTATTCCTGGCTCATGAAATTGGAGGGTTTCAAACATAACAACTTAACTGTTTCTATACCCAAACTGAAGCTGAGCATCATGGTGGGCAGTGTGTGGTATAGGAAAGCAGCTTATGTTATACTGGGCAGAAAGCCGAGGCAGTCTTTAGGGATGTTAAAGAGCCAGGTTCCCACTGGCCTGCTTCTTCCTGGGTTTTCCCAATGTCTCAAAATAGAAGCATCCACAGAAGATCAGATGGTCAACACATGACAAGAGCATCTCCTTTTCAATGTACAAGTCTTTAAGGGAGGGCTAGGGTCTCCATATATTCCCTAAATACTGTACATATTATTATTTATAGAGAAATTCGTGCTTTTACATCTATCACCAAAGGTCTTCCTAATATCCCTCTATCTATTTCTGTACTTCATTTTTTACATTTTGATTTTTATTTATTTATTATTTATTTTTTTGGTTTTTCGAGACAGGGTTTCTCTGTAGCTTTGTTGCCCATCCTGGAACTAGCTCTTGTAGACCAGGCTGGTCTCGAACTCACAGAGATTCACCTGCCTCTGCCTCCCAAGTGCTGGGATTAAAGGTGTGTGCCACCACCGCCCGGCTACATTTTGATTTTTAATAGGAATATTTTATATTATCCTTCCTGTATTCTTTTTTAATCCTGTATTTCTATAATTTTTCTACTTTAAAATTTTCCTTATTTTTTATTTTTAATTCTACTAAACATTTAAACTTTTTCCTTTAGAGCTTTCTTATTTATTTTGATTGATTTAAGCCTTCTGCAGTTTAACAATCCTGGCTGTCCTGGAACTCACTCTGTAGATCAGCCTGTCCTTGAACTGAGAGATCTGCCTGTCTCTGCCTCCCGAGTGCTAGGATTAAAGGCTTGCTCCACCACTACCAGGCTCTCTCTTGTTTTTTTCTTTTCTCGTATATCACATCCAAACTGCAGATTCCCTCTTGGTCCACATTCTCCGTGCCCCTCCCATCCACTTCTCTGTCTTCCTTAAATAANGCTGTGTTTTATGTTTTATTTATAACATAGCAGTCAGCTGCCAATCACTTGATATCAGACCTTTCAGGCTGTTCAAGAATTAGCTCACCCTTGGAGCCTACAGAAGATAGAATAGATTATTCCTTAAATAAATAAATAAATAAATAAATAAATAAATAAATAAATAAATAAATAGGCCTCCACATAACAAGTTACTACAAGAGTAAGTCCAAATCCGGCAATTACTGACCTTGGAACTAAACTAGGTCCTCTGTGTATGCACTTTGGTTGTATAGGTTGGTGTTCTTGTGGGACTCTTAAACCATTCCTCTCTTACAGTGTAAATATTTAAGGCCATTAGACATCCTATAAGTATTGCCTTATTTGTAATTCTTTCATATGTATGAATTTTATAATTGTTTCTTTATGATGTTTTGTAATACCTACTGTAATTCATTCACTGATTCCTGCTTTTTTGGGGTATTGTTTTTGCTTCACCTCTGCGAGGATGTGTGTATTTGCTATTAATTGTAATATATACTTAAAGTCATTTGGTGTCCCATCATTGGGCTATACTAAAACCTTTACAGTTATTAGATTTAGAATGTCAGCCTACAAGGTCCAGAATTGATGTTTCCACCATTAAATTCAGTGTGCTTTAATCATTTGTATGTGAGTACATGATTTAGAGCTTGTAATTTATTCATACATATTTGTAATATTAAAATAAAGTTAGATTGTAAAAAATGTTATCTTGTTATTGTTTCATTGCCGTATTCTGACTTATGGGTTCTGTCTTTTGGGGCACTGAGGAAAGCGCAAATTCTTATTTAAAAGTTTTGATTTTAAAGAACTGAGATTAAAGTCTTTGGTCTGAGCCACTGGTCATGGAGAAGACATTTTTATTTGTTTGTCATACTATACTTTAAATTCTTGAGTCCTACCAAGAATATTTACCTGAGACTGCCATCTTAAGAGTAGAAGGCATAACATTACACCTCCATTTTACCTTGGTTTGGTTTAGAGTTTTATCCCTAAATGTTTTCTTCCATTGGTTCCTTAGAGTGTATTCGTACTGTATAGTGTTTAAACTCAGTATATATTGAATATCAATTAAACACTACAGATTAGATTTTTTTTGTATTTCTCAAAGAATAAAACGAAAATTAAAATGTTAAGTTGTTAGTCATGTGTAATTCTTAAAATTGAAAGGAGCCAGAAGTCAAACCTACCTCACCTCAGTATTGCCAACCTTTTTTTTTTTGCATTACAATTTTTTTGTTTTGTAGATTAATTGTAGTATGCATTGATATTAACGGACAAGTCTAGGACAGATGCGGAAGTGCATAACCATTGCCCAAGCTTTTAGGAGACTGACTCAGCAAACAGACAGCCTACCCACATGGTGTGTGGGTGGAGGGGAGCACAGGATGGGGAAAAAAGAAAAAAAAATAGAATTAAAGGGAGACGAGATAGGAGAAAACAGAACATGTTTAGATCATGGGTAATTAATGTGTTAAATATGCTTATTTGGCTATTTCTGAGTGCTTGTTAATTTACTTTTAAATTTAGTTTTAAGAAACTTTTGGGGCACTCTTTGTTTATTAATATTATCCAGTGTGATTTAGTTTAGTTTTATTACTTCCTTAAAAATAACTGAACAAACTGTCATCATAAAGTCTGTTTATCTTCTTAATATAAATACTGGATAGAACAGACATGTGCTTCAGGTTTTCTTCATATAGATTTCATTCTTTGTATCTGGCTTTAAAACTTAGGTCAAAGACCTAAGCAAAAGGTATTTTGGGGTTAGTCTAAACACTTCCCACAGAGGCGCTTGTATGTGTGAAACATTCAAGAAGTTAATGGAAGTATAGAAGCTTGGTAAGAAATTATTTTGTCATTATCAGCCTGTAAATTAAGGCCTTGTAGCACAATAGAAGTGTTTTATACAATGTCCCGGAATGGTTGGGTGGATGGTAGGACAGATGGATAATGGCTGTGTAACTGGATAAATATGCAAACATTCTATCCTGATGTTTATAATAATCGGTGACCTGTGTGTATCTTTGTGATGTTGATATTGGAGATAATATCAAAAGAAGAGTTCTGGATAATGAACCTTGACAATAATTTCTTATAACTCATTTACTGTGGTGACATTTGCTTATGAAAGTCCTCTGCTTGCTTTTGCCCATCCTATTCTAGCATCATTTATAAATAATAATAAACTTGTCAGTGGGTTTTTAAAATATGAAAATATTCCACACATGTGGAAATCAGTCCTGACAGTTGAAAAGTTTACCATTTGATTTCCATATGTACAGTATGCATACATTTAAAAATTGAGGTGTCCAGTAAACAAGTTTTCTTCCGTTTCCATCGCCTTTATGTTCAGTTTGTTATATGCATCAAGGCAGGTATTCATAATGTGTTAAGCTAGTTGAAATCTAAATAATAATAACGTATGTAAATATATAGCTATAATTTAAATGCTATTTTATTATCCATACTTAAATACATTTATAATTACTTTTCAATTAAAAAACATGAAAGAGATATTTCCTAGCTCATTTAAGGATTTCTTTAACATGGGAACATGGAAAACCTTGTTTTTTTGGTAACCAGTGATGGACTTTGGGGTGTTTGGAGGCCACAAATGCCACGAAGTATAGAGCCATACTTTGAAAATGTCCCACTGTGGGTGAATACTTTAAAGATAGTTTAATTATATGGTTTATATGATATCAAATTTGGTCATTTTTTGTGATACTTCGTAATTTTCCAGTTGGTTTTCTTATCACAGTAGTGAGAATTGTATGAGTTTTCATTAACAGTTTATATATGTGAAAGTGAGCGTTTTAGGTTTGATATGAGTTACTCTCAGATATTCCAGATTACAGTGTAATTCTTAGGTAAATATATGTGTTTCTTATATATTTGTCAATGGGTTCCATTATGATGATTTCATTCTTGTTGTTTGTTGTGGGAAAAGTCACTCATGTCTTCCAGGCCTGCCTGGAATACTTTATAGCCCTGCCTTGCTTGGAATATGAAACCATCCTGCCTCAGCCTTCCACATTCAGCTCAGAAATTTTCTAAATTTTCTTTTAAATATTTTAAATAAATATAGTTTTGCCATTGTTTCCTAAGATATCTTTCTTAGCCAGATCTTGTGCCTGATTTTACCTGCTCTTCATGGCCTTACAACGGAAGCTTTGCTTTGTTATATTTTATTTGATCTTGCCTGATATGTGCCATTCCCAACACAGGAAGCTAATGCCTAAAAGAGGGAACACTAATTCTGATGTAAATACTGCATTCTCTCTTGATAGTTGTTGTGATTGCTTATGTTTTTCTCCTTTGCAAAAAGGTTTCCAATCCCATAGCATATTTTGTAAATATCCTTTAAATTAAAATTTCTAATTGTCTTTCTTTTATTTATTTTTGTGTGTGATTATTTGCCATCTGAGAGGCTTTGTAATGGGATGTTGGCCCTGTAGCTTAATAAGGTCCTTCCCTGTTTTTTAACCCCTCTTCCTGTTAGGGACACAGCAGTCACTGCGCTGTATTACAATGTTGCAGAATAAACAGCTGGTAATCTCAAATGATCAATGGCATAGTCACTGTGCTTTTTCTGTTTTTGTTTTCTCTTTTTGCCTGTTTCATGCTCACAGTGTTACATCTAGAAAGTACATAAATTTACAAAACACAAGACTTTAACCTGCTTGTCTTCTGTCCTCCCTTGATAGAATATACTATGTATCTGCTTTCTCTTCCTCAAGAAAAGGATAGGGAAAAGTTTGCAGCCATAAATATATTTCATGTTTTTAAAAATTTCAGATACACAATTCTTTTATATATGCCATCATAATTTAATTAGCTTTCCTACATTGTTAGGTCTTGGTTTTCCTGATATTTACATTTATTTAACACAACTATAATTTTTACATTATGTATTATTTACAAAGATAAAAATTCTTAAGAATGAAATTTCTGAATTAAAAATATTACATTTCATATTTAGTTATATAATAAGCTTATCTGAGAAAAACGAAGCTGACTTATAGTCTTGCAAGCAGTGTTAGTGTGTAGATTATGCAATCAAAATACTTAGTTTCTTTTCTTTAATATTTATTCCTCTATATTCTCAAGATTTTAGTTATTTCCCATGTATTTTTTACATTTGAATCTTTAATTTTAATGAGGCATTGATTCATGTACTTTATTCTTTATGTCTGTTGAGGGTGTTTCTTTTTATATGTACTAAGATTTATATAATTATAATATACATTATCATTTTGAAATATTGATTTGAAATGTTTTTACATTTTGTTTATATAGTAGTTTGAAATCAAATTTATCACATAATTGCTCACCTGATTCTTTTTATTACTCTATAAAACTTACAATCAGATAACTATAACAATGTATTTGTACATATATAATCATTTATCATTTTATATTTTGGGAGGGGATTTTTTTTTTTGTCTGAGAAAGTTTTGAAGTGTTTTGTTCATTTTTTTTATGTGTAGGCTTGTTTTCCTACCAGTTTGTGTGCCATGTGCATACGAGTGTTCCTAGGATCTTCAGAATAGCATTGGATATTCTGTAACTGGAGTTACAGACAGTTGTGAGATGCGTGTAGGTCCTGAGAATCAAACCTCCTTCCTCTAGAAGAACAGCTGGTGCTCTTAACCACCAAGCTATCTCTCCCCACACCAGGTTAAAATTTGAAAATGATAAAATAAGCATTAATTCCTAGATTCTTAATATGTAAAAACTAAACAGGTACATGGTCCTTGCTTTCAAAGTTTATTGCTTTCATTCAATATTAACATATGTAGTAATCTTTTAAAATATATTTATTTTTGTTTATGTGTATGGGTATTTTGCCTGCATGTATATGTGTGTGTGTAGCGCCCATAGAGCCTAAAAGATGGGTTAGTTTTGGAAATCTTGGAACTGGATTTTTGTGAGCCACCATGTGGATTCTGGTGCCAGAACCCATTTCTTCTATGAGCACAAGTGCCCTTTACTGCTGAGCCATATCTCCAGCACTGAATTTTAACACTTATCTTAACCAGAAAGTGTGTCATTTATCATGATCTACAGATGTCTAACTCTTTAATATATTTTTCATCATGTAAACAATATTCTGAGATAACATCCCCCAAATAGTTGAAGCCTTAATATTGACTTGTTAGCCCTTTCTCCCGGTGCCCCATACTTCCTTTCTCCTTTCATTCTTCTGGCTTCTTTTCCTTCTGTTCCTTCAGTAGCTGATGTATGAAAATCATCAGTATCGACCGTTGTTTCTTGTATATAGCCAGCTAGTATTTTGTTTGTTTGTTTGTTTTTTGTTTTTTGAGACAGGGTTTCTGTCTTGGTGTAACAGCTCTGGGTGTCCTGGAACTTGTTTTGTACCACACTGTTTTTGAACTCATGGAGTACTTGTATTAAAGGCAGGTCTTTCCCAGGTCCAGCAACCTAATAGGCAGGTGAGAGTCTTACCTCACTTGGAGTCTGATAGATATGGTAGTTGTATAGTCAGTATTTAGTATCACTGTTTTCCATAATGAATTAAAGATTTAATAATTGTTTTTCATCCTAGTCCTTTCAGAGTCAGCTTGTTTGGAGTTATAGTAGGTAAAGGGTGAACAAACATATTTATTCTCCTCTGTGGCATTCCTGGGAAGATCTTAATAGACATCTCTGGCCTTCATTATAAGGCTCTCCCATGTTCAATAGCCTGGCATTTACTGTTTTTAAGATAAGATAAGAAAAAGGTGGTCTGAGAACCACTGTAAGATTACTGGAGGAGGGCTCGGTAGTTCTGCATGAGTTACAGGTTCTGGCTAATAGTCTAGAAGGATAAGCCTACTGACTTTGTAGGATGCACCTCCGCTTCTTTTCCCTCATGAGCCTTCTATAGCCTGTAATTTCCTTTAATAATAACAACTCAGAGGCAGTGCCATGAGTATTTGGAATCTTCATTCAACAACGGCAACAACAGCAATAAAAAACAAAAACTCAAAGAAAGAAAATGATAGAGAAGACACAGTGTAGAAAATAGCAGTTTGCTATTAGTGAGAAAATACATATTGCTTCAAGGTGGAATATGTTAAAGTTAATGACTACTCACAGAGTAAACCCTAGTCGATTGAGAAATGTACGAGTGGGATCATCACAGCAAAACAACTAAGTTTAGATATTTTGTAGATTGTAGACTTTGAAGCTTTGCAGTTCTGAGCTTCTTGTCTTTTTATGTTGATTGTCTGAAATACAAAGCTTAGCTGAAAACAAGAGCATGTCAGTTAGTTGACACGCAGTTAGTAAGTGCTGTCTGTTGTGTCTATTCTGTAGTTAAGCAATGCTCTCCTTAATGTTTGTCATTGAGAAGGGGCATGAGGTCAGTCCCCAAATCAGACATTTGGTAGACTTTGAAGTACATGTTTTAAGTATATCTATATAATTTGTTATTTTGAACTCCAATTAAGGGCCTTTCAGTGATTGTTAGTGAGAATAATAACTGAAGCATTTTCTTTACATTTTACTTTTCTGATTAGTTCTCATTAGACATAGAATGTCTTAGTTACTTTTCTATTGCTGTGAAGAAACAATACCAAGGCAAGTTAAAAAGAAACATGGGGGGGAATAAAAGGAAACATTTAATTGTGGGCTTATTTACAGTTTCAGAGGGTGAAACCATGACTATGGTGGTAGGGAAGATCGCAGCAGGCAAGTGTGGCTCTAGAGCAATAGCTAAGAGCCTGGTTCTAACCCGTAAGTTGTATGCAGTGAGAGAGATTGGGTCTAGAATGTGCTTTTGAACCTCAAAGACCACCCTCAGTGACTCACCTTCTTCAACAAGTCCATTCCTAAGCAATTCTGCTAACTAGAAACCAAACATTCAAATATATGAACCTATTGGAATCAAACTCATTCAAACCATCAATTGAGGAAGATACATATCTTAATTTCGGTATGCATCCTATTTAAACTGACAAACCAATTTTCTTGCATTCAGAGAACTAAAAATTGAAATATAGTATTATTTAGAGTATATATAGTATATATATTCTAAAATTTGTCTATTTACTCAAAATATGAAAAATAAATTTGTTTTTGTTAGTGTTGCTTACAATTAAATGGAGTTTTATGTAAGGCTTCGTGGCAGTCTTTTAATCCCAGCACTTAGGAACCTGTGCTACAGGATCATGAGTTAGGAAGCCAGCTTGGTAATCCTTAGTAGGACTCAACTACGTGGTGAGACCGTATCTCAGAAAGAATGGGAAAAGTAGACGAGAGCATGCTGTTCAACACTACAAGAAATTTATTTGTACTTATGTTTTGGAACCCTATGTCTCTAATTTGCCTCTATCCCTATCCCACTAATCTTACTTCTCCTAATTGTGTAACCAAGTATTCTTAATTTCAGTTTTAACTAGTTGCCTTAGGAGGATATGTTGTCTTGTGTGGAGCAGGTTTGATGTTATCTTCTCATTGTGAAAATTTGACCTGCATCCAACCTTGCTTAACCCTGATGTAGTAGGGAGGGCCTTGGACTTTCCACAGTGCAGGGTGCCTTGCCCTCTCTTAGGATTGGAGGGGGGAGGGGGCGAGGAAGTGGGAGGAGGTGAGGGAGTGGGAATTTGGATTGGTATTTTTTTAAGTGATAAAATAATAACAATAATAATAATAAAGAAAATTTGATCTGTGCATTCTCTCATCTAATGGTAATACCCTAAGTTGCTAAGCAACATTACTTATTGCAATAATAACTTTATTTAGTAACTTTCATCTAAGAGGTAACATATCTACAAACACCTGGCAGAAATCTGGATTTTTTTTTCTTATGGATGGTGACTTTTAGAAAGGATGTACCCTGGATGAATTCTAGAAGCATGCGCCTATGGAGTTGTTATAAGAGACATTGTTCTGGTTAGGAATAAAGCCTCAGGTTAGTACAACCCCCCCCCCACCACCTACTGGATACAAATCATGTCTTATACTTGAGCCATAATCTAGGAAGCCATCCAAATTTGGTGGCTGTGTGACCCACCTATGGACTGCTGTGAGCAACTGAAGGGTAGATGCTGCTCTGGAGCTTGTCTTCTAATAGTCCAGCAATATTGGTGCTCAGGATGAGTGATAGTTCTTCTGTTAATTTGTGAGTCTAGTTGAGCCTAAGAAGGTAGGACTTCATAGACATTGCAGGAGTACCTACCTTTTGTTTATTGAGAGAAGACGTGGAACAAACTAAAGACCCAGGGTACGTTATGTCACAGTGATTGATTGATTGTCTGTGTTCATAGTCTTGACATCTTTGATTTTAAGTGCTCTTTCTATGTTAGGTTGTTTAAAAGTAAATGGCATGTATATAGCAAGTAGCAGATTCTGATGGACAGAACTGGATATCATCAAATATCCACTGTGCTTCCTTGTTGTTTTATGTTATAGAGACTTCCCTTCCTGAACAGTTGGCTAATAGTAATTGTAAGTAATTTACACTATGCATACTATAATTTTTACTATGTTGATTTTAAGGCATACTGAAGGCTAATTTATTAACTTTACTAATAGAATTTGGGGCTGGTTAGTTTTCTTTATTTTATTTTATTTCATTTTATTTTTTATCACCCTGACACAAGCTAAAGTCGCCTTGGAGGAACTTTGTGTTGAGGAGTTGCTTCCGTCAGATTAGCCTGTGTTTTCTTGTGTGCTTTTGTTGACAGCAATCTTGCTTCATATCTTGTAGTAAATGATCATTTATCCAGTGTTTGATCCTGGATTTACTACTTATGTAAAACTTATGTTACAGTAGTTAGCAGTTATGCATAAAGTTGGATAATAGGAACCTTAATATTGTAAACTGTAATTTGGAGGGTAAGGTAAAGTCATTGATGCATGTTAAAAATAACACACACACACATATACTCACAGAGCAATACAGGTGGTGAATAGTATGCATGCTTAGTGATAGTATGATACTTAGTGAGTTCGCAAACCAGTCTTAACTGCTTTTTTCCAAACATAGTACAATTGGTGAAACGTAAATCATGAAGAGATCCTCTTTAAAAATAAATCATTGGGCAAGCGGCCATTTTTAGTATAGTTTTGCCATGTTGCACATGGTTAGAGAGTGGTAAGATACAAATCTAAGAATCTCTAATTCTAGTCCACATATTACTATTTTGTGCAGAAGCATATGTTGGAATTTTTTATTTTGCTTTGTTTTGTTATATAGATTTTTTAAATTACATTTCTTAAAATTTATTTTGTGTGTTTGTGAGCCACAGCATGCATTTGGAGGTCAGAGAAAAAGCGTTGTAACTGGATTCTCTGTTTCTATCATATGCATCCCGGGGATAGAACTCAAGTGCTCAGGCTTGCTGGGAAGCATCTTCAACCTGCTTGGGCATTGGGTGACCCTTATTTTGACTTTTGAGACAACAGAGACAAGAGTATCATGTATTCCAGGCTAGCACCAAACTCAGTTTTTCCTAGAACTCCTGATGCTCCTGATTCTGCCTCCCAGGTGCTGGGGTAACAGGCATGAGCCATAATAAATGCCTTCATAAGAAATCTTTCGTGTATTCCTTTGATATGCTTTTTTTTTTTCCAACAATACCTGGGACACTTTAGATGTTAGAAATATAGAAGAGTCAGGCAACATCATAGGTATGAAAAATGTAAAAATAATATCAGATGGGAGTTTTAGAACTAATTTGTTGATAAATAATTTTTAAGTGGAGCATAAATTATCTACGATAAATAGATATTTTAAAGGACATGTTAAAATAGTGATGATAATTTTTCTTGGAAGCTAAAATGACTAAAGGGGAATTAAACTATAATATTCTTTTCTGACATACTCCAGCTGGATTACTCATGCAAATACATTGATATTTATGTACAGCAGCTTTTTTGTCTGTATGAGTACATGTTTAGTCATTTGGATTTTTGTACACAAATATGTAAATGTGGAAATGATTGGCAAGAACTCTCTGTATCTTGAGGCCGATACTTTGAATATCATTTGAGCTTTTCTCTTAATCCTTCTGATAAACAATGAACTATGAACTTTTCTCATTCTTTCCTTTCTGAGTTGTGTATTATTTCATGGACATTTCCTAATAGGCCTTCAGACCCTGATTTGCTGTTATGGTGTGAATATAGCTAATTTACTGTACGCTGAGGATTTTCCTGCTGAGAGTTCCAGACTGTTCAAATGTGATTTATTTCTGACTGATCATTTAGGATTACCCATTTCACTGACATCGTTTGTTCAGATCATACTATCCTTAAAGTGCATTGCTTTTCAATTCTTTTAAATGAATAAAGCCCTTATTGTTCTTGTCCTAAAGATATTTTATATTTCATGCTTTGGGACTCTTTTTTAGTTGAAACCTATGAAACTTAATGTATTAAGAATTTTGTTATTATTAAAGTTGTGGTCAGTCACTTCTAAGATAACTAACTGCTTATGTGGAAAAAAAAATACTCTACCTCTTTTAACAGTGGGCTTTACAAATTACCATTACCTGACAGTGTGCCTAATGCTAACAAGATAACTGTTCTGTCTCATGGCTTTCAAAACCGAAGAGGAGAAACAGAACAGAGAGAAGCAGAAGCAACTGCTACTGCATAAATGATGAGGTGTTTTCACTTTCTGGGGAAACACACATCTGTGTTCCTTCATTTAACCATTCTACAGTTTACCTCAATCTACAATCTACAGTTTACCTGTCCGAAGATAATGTATTTGAAAGGAGGAGCAGAGTCCCTGACCATACCATCAATATTATGAGTATTTGCTGTTATCTATCTGTTTCGTGTTTTAAGAAAATAAAATAACAATATCTTCTTATAAAGTAACTATGTGAACAGAGACCTGAAAACTGCATTGTGAAAATCAGTCATTTGTAGCAAATTTTCCATTTCTAGCACTGCTATAGCTGGGATTACAATTTTCAATTCAAAACAGATTTCTATTTCCTAATAATTAGTTACTTTTACTATACAGTAGAATGAACTGTACTTGCTTACTTCATAGATAAAACTGAGCAATCATGTTTGTTCTTTATCCAAAAAGTACTTTTTATATATGTGATGAAAGATAAATAAACATAAAATTTCTATTTAGTCTGCATTGTTTTGCCATAGAAATATTTTCCCCTAAGAATGCAATCTAAATGCCAACCAAATATTTATTTAAGGGATAAGGTGAATAATTTTCTAGCATGAATATCGCTTGCATTCTTTAGAGCAATGTGCATTATTCGTATGAAAACTGAGCACAGGCTTGCCCTGATTACAGACTTGGTGCTTTCCACAGCAGCTTCTACGTGCGAGTGGATTGGGCTTAAAGTTCTATAATTCTAAATTTTCATGAAAAATAACAGTTACTTCTCTTCTAGACTAGATCATTGAGATTTGGTTATTTTCTTCATTGTTAACTTTTTGATGAATTCTTATCTATATAAGGTGGCAAGAGAGACCAGGCTCCCTGGAGTTGTGTTCTGCCCTCCACATGCATGCCATATGGGAGTGTAAACACACTCCTACCCTCAAATAAATAAAGGTGTAACAAATAAAAATAAAACAAAGAAAGATACTTTTTCCAAGCTCATTAAACTATCAGGGAGCAACGTTAGGCTATAGACAGGGTATAGGCTCATTCTAGAGCCTATAATCTTAAATGCTTTGCTATATAAATCCATACTGCCAGCATGAAAAGCTATTATTTTTAAAATAACAGGTAAAACATTTCACATTTAACACAGTTCTTTTTATAAAATTCTAGGCTCTAGTTATTAGACCAGCCTGGTCTACAGAGCTAGTTCCAGGACAGGCTCCAAAGCCACAGAGAAACCCTGTCTCGAAAAACCAATAATAATAATAATAATAATAATAATAATAATAATAATAATAATAATAATAATAATAATAATAATAATAATAATAATAATAATAATAATAATAATATATTGCTGGTTATGTGGCTCATTTGGGAGGTTGCTTGTCTAGCTTGTATGTAGTACCACATAAGGTCAGGTTTGGTAACATGCCTATAATTCTAGCACTATGGACATAGAGGTAGGAGGAACAGAAGTTCAGGGTCTTATTCAACATGCTGTATAAAAAGTGACTCTGAATAGAAAAGAGAGACAGAGAGAAAACTGATTTGTAGATGACATTGTTTTCTTAAAGGAATACTGTGTGAACCGGAAATAGTAAACTTCAAAAGAAACATCAGGTAATGACTTGGAAATAATGCCTGTCTCTTCCTTCCACATCTTGTAGAGTTTTGTAAGTGTCTTTTGAAAATAAAGACTTCCTTTACAGAGAGCTCCCAGCAAAAATGTACTTTGGGACTTCTCTTAAAATAGAGGTCTCCAGGGGAGGACAGAAAGGGATAATACAGATTGTCAGCTCTTAATTAACAACTACACGTGCACTAATAGAGATCACTTTGTGAAGAGATGCTTGCAGCAAAGACTCAAACAAATAGCAGCTCAGGGCAGAAGGAAACAAGGGACTAAACTTAATGTAGATGAGAAATGAGTTTTTAAGTCAGAATGTGGCCAAGATGAAGGAGAATCATAAGCCACACTGGGAATAATTGTAACTGAAGGATTCTGTTGGGGGGGGGGTGGTTCGCATGTTTGCACTCGTGCGTGTATATCTGTCGGATAAATTTGATTTTCTGCTGGGCAGTGCTGGTGAATGGTTTTAATCCCAGCACTCAGAAGGCAGAGGCAGGTTGCTCTCTATGAATTTAAGGCTAGCCTGGTCTACAGAGTGAGTTCCGTGACAGAGAAGGCTACACACAGAGAAACCCTGTCTCAGAAAACAAAAGCAAAGCAAAACAATTTTATTTTTTATTTTTTTTGGTTTACTGTTTGAAAGCAGAATGGTTGTCTAGAAATTTGACCATACTACAACTTTTTCTTTATGTCTAGAGCAGTGGACTAAGAGAAATGGGAAATCTTTCTTGTATGTTTTATGTTTTTATTTTTTTGTATTTTCCCTTACTCTGAGTGTGTGTGACAGTCTCAAACTTTGCTACAATACAATTATTACTAAAAAATTCCTTTATTGCTGTAATAAATCAGTAATTTTGTACATTTTTCTAATCAGATTATAACATTAGTTGTGTGTGTGTTTCCTAAATGGTTGTTTATATAAAACTCCAAAAAGTTTCATACGTTATATTTAGAATCTTGAGTAGTTTTTTAAAATCAATGTCCGCATAAATATATTAATGATTAAAATAGTTTGCAAGAAATGCAGAGACAATAGTAGTTAGTCAACTTATTCAACTATAATAGCACCTGCTGTAGTTTATGTCTTGATTGTTCCTAAAAGGCCGAAATGTTAAAAGCTCTGAATTTTGCAGACATGGGATGTGGTGGTCTCTTCAGTAAGTGGATGTAGTTGTTGTTCTGTGTTTTCACTGGCATGCTCTTGATATGGACTTCAGGACTCTTAGACTCTTCATAGTCTTGGTCAACAGATGAGTGGTTTTGCCACAAGCTGCTGCTCCTCCTCCATTCAGGATCATTAGAGGCAACCAGTCATGAACTAAACCCTCTAAAATGATGGAGCCAAATAAACTTTTAATATATGTATTCTGCTCTTATATTATAGTCATAGCATAACACATCTGCTTAGTTGTTTTTCAGTTCACCTATAAATGTAATATTTAAAAGTAAACATTAACTTTATTCTGCTGTGGTTACAAAAGCATCATATACAATGAATGTTTATTCATTGCCCTAGATCATCAATAACTATGCGGTTGAAAACTCAAGACCCTTTTTTTAATTCATTCATTCATTCATTCATTTATTTATTTTAGGGCATGATAAAAATGCCCTAATTTTTTCTGGTTCTACTGTGACCAGGTATAAGTTTCAAATAGGTTACATGTTAGCCTACATTGCTACAATAATTGGCAATATATCAGTGAGGATAGGTTATGTTAAAACAACCACAAAACCTCAGTAGTTAAAAACAATGGGTTTATATTTTTTGCCTCCCATGCATGTCAATCATAACCAACAAGAAATGTGTTCATGATAAGCACCTATGAACTTTTTGGAGCACCCACTATTTCAAATGTTGCTGACCCCCATACTGGAGAACATAGGGGAAAATGGTCTCAAATCTGCAAAATAACATTTCAGTTCAGACATCACACATCCAAATTCAAGTAGGCTGAGAAGTTAGTTATCAGTTTTATCTAGCAGAAAGATCCTGTTGAGCAACATATATGTTAGAATAGCTGTAGTATTTCTACCTGTCATGGCTAACATATCTTCTCATTTACTACTTTAATGAATACTTAACTATTTGGAGCTCACCATAATAGAAAGTGAATGATTCTAGTGTCTCATAGTGTAGTCTGAACAGAAGAAATAATTCTGTAGTAATGATCATAATCTCTTGCTCAGAGGCTCTGTGTGGCCTGTAACATTTTGTTTATTTTATTTTATCTTTGAAGATAAAAATGCCTGTTATACTTTTTTAAAGGACTTAGGAAAATGAAGAATATTGAGCAGACTTTAGTCAGCATGCATAGCCAAGAAAGAAACATACCATCCAAGTCTTAACAAAAAACATTTGTCCAAAACCTGCTTTATTGTATGTACTTAAATTGGAAGTCCTTTTGGCAAATTCCTGTTTAAGTAACTGTTGAATAAAATACCAAGAACTATCCAACAAGCTTTTCATATCATTTAATAGTGATACAGAATTTTTAAGGGATTATGAATCTTATTGAACTAAAAGTGTTTTTTATTAACCTCTTAGATACTATTGGTACTAGCCATTAGAGATGTAGGGCAGTTATTTGACTTGATGCATGGATAGTGAGTGATAAGATACCTATGATATCTGTATTGAAAGCTTAAGGTAGGTTTTGTTTTAGTATAGGAAATAAAACAAACTAAGGATAATTGCTTTTTCAGAAAATTCTGCTTTTTCAGAAAATTAAGGCTTAAATCCATTTGTCTTAGAAATTTAAATAAAAATTATGAGATAAGGAACCTTCAAAGATGTTGTTGCATCGTTTTCTCTTGGGACCTGTCCATAAGAATGGTTTGTTTCCCCAGGGAGACATGCAGAAATCTAATTCTGCGTTTGCAAGTAGTTATCAATTGGAGATAGCTTTTGGGTTAGAGATGGAGATATGTGTCCACTTTTCTTTTCAAAGCCAGGGCCCCTTTTTGTGCGAACCTGCATAGGCCCTGTGCTTGCTGCCTTAGTCTCTGTGAGTCCATATATACATCAATTCTGCTGTGTTAGGAAGGCCTTGTTTCCTTGGGGTCTCTATCCTCTCTGGGTCCTACACTCTTTCCACCTCTTCCCTGCTGATTCCTGAGTAGAGGCATTTGATTGAGATATCTAGTTTTGAGCTGAGTGTTCCAAGGTCTCTTACTTTCTTCATATTGTCTGGCTGAGGGTCTCTGTATATGTTCTTATCTGGTGCAGGAGTAAGTTTCTCTGAAGAAGGCTGAACAAGGCACACCTGAAATTGATAGACTTCTTGAGTTAAGACTTGGGATCTTTTGAGCAGTATTGAGCTCAAGACCAAGTCTAAGCATTAGATGTAGAACAACAGGTTGAGGATCAAAACAGTGCTTTTATTACCTCCAATTAAATAACTGTGTCCAAAACTTGCTGGGCTAGGAAATGAACAAAAGAGAAAGATAATGGTATAATGGCTATTGACTGGGATGCCAAAGAAAGACCTATACTATCCTTTTGCCTCTACATCTCTTTAGCATAAATCAGTTTATAAATGGAAAAAAGGGATGTGGCTGCCTTGGAAGGTGGCAGACCCTACCAGGCCCTGCCCAGATGGTAGGGAAGCTCTTTGAAGATACTGCAGAACTTCTGCATGTCTAGTACATGAGCATGCTTAGAAACAACAGAGATAGTCAGAGTGACTGATCAGACCCTGAGAAGCAAGACCTGTGAGAGGGTCACAATGAAGGGAAGGATACTGTTTACTGTGGTTTGAATAAGACTGGCTCCGAAGACTCATATATTTGAATATTTGGTCCTAAGTGAAACTGTTTTGGAAGAATTTGGAAGAGCTGGAGGTTTGTTACTGGGTAAGGGTTTTAGGGTTTCAAAATACTCAATCCACTCCCAGTGCCTTTGACTGTCTCTCTGTCTCTCTCTCTCTCTCTCTCTCTCTGTCTTTCTCTCGCTCTCTGTCTCTCTGTCTCTCTCTCTCTGTCTCTCTCTCTCTCTCTCTCTCTCTCTCTCTGTCTCTCTCTCTCTCTTTTCTTCTTCTGCCTCCTACATGTAGATCAAGGTGTAAGCCTGATGTCATGCCTTTTCTCTGCCCTCATGGACTCTAGCTCTATTAAACCCTAAGCCAAATTAAACACTTCCTTTAAAAATGAAATCTGAAAAAGATAATGGGGACATACATAAAAGCAGGTTTTATATACTGTAATATGAACTGAACTACTGTATGAAAATATATATTTAATACATAATCATATATATTGCACATTAAGTTCTCTCGATAGATAGATAGATAGATAGATAGATAGATAGATAGATAGATAGATAGTTTTTTTGAGACATGGTTTCTATCTGTAGCTCTGGATGTCTTGGAACTTGCTCTGTAGACAAGGATGACCTTGAACTCATAGAGATCCACCTGCCTCAAATGCTGGCATTAAGGCTGTGTACCACCACTCGGATTGGAAAATTATAATTTTAAACAGTAAAATACTGTGGTTCAAAATGTGTAGTGTTCTAAGAGGCTAATATAAAATCTTGACTCATATGAAGTAGTTGCGGTAGAGCCAAAAATCACTGTGATACCAATTCCAGAGAAAAAGAAGATACATTAAGATTGAGAGAAGTAATTATAAAATAAATCAGGATTGTTCTAAAGCAGTTTTAGAGAAAAGGGCTGCAAAATCTTACTTTTGTTGCATGAAGATACATTAAGCCACAGGAGAGAAAAAATGCTGTAACTTTTTCCCCATTTTTCGTTTGTGTGTGTGTGTGTGTGTGTGATATGCATGTACATATATGTGGAGTCATATCATTTTGTACATGTGAATATTCATGTGGCGGCCTAAGGTTGATGTTGGTAATGATCGTTGATGGTTCTTTCAGTTTATTCTATAATGCAAGATCTCTCAGTCGAACACAGAGTATGTCTATATACAGATAATCTTGCTGGCCAGTTTGCTGGGGGTCCTGACTCTGCCTTCAGAGCCTGGAATTACAGCCTGTCCCCAGGCCCATCTGGCATGTACATGGACTCTGATCATCTGAATTGCAGTCATCATCTTTATATTACAATCACCTTAACCATGGAACTGTGTGTTGCTGACCCCAAAATATGCCTAGCTTTTACTTCACTTATATATCCTCATTACTCATTTTGAGGGCCATGTTAGTTTATAGAACTCAGTTTTACAATCTACTTAATATGTTCTGATAGTTGGGACATTGATTGTCAGTCCCCAAAACGCTAGTCTAATACTCTGTGGAATTTTAATCTTGGTCTGGAGTGTACTTTTTGCTGTTACTCTGTTTATGGGTTTTATTCCCAGCACTACACCCTACTTTACAGTTATCTGTAACTCTAGTTTCAGGGGATCTGCTGCCCTCTTCTGACTTCCATGGGCACCAGTCATGCACATGGTACACACACACATTCAGTTAAAAGGTTAATATGAATAATTTTTTTTTTGAAGAGTCCCAATCTTAGGTCATCCTTGTGTCTTGTTGAGTGGATAGGAAGTAGGTAGACTGGGATATGTCCCTCAGACTCCAGGCTTCAGAGATCAATATTCAGATACAACCGGCACTGTCTTTTACAAGTACTGAAGTTATTTTCTTACAATGCAACAAGCTTAGTTTTCCAAATGATTAAAGAAAGTCTTTCTAATTTCTTGACTGATTAGAATTATGTGACAGCCTCCAATACACTGACCAGATTCTGGGTCCATGTACTCCATGGATACTCTGTACTGTGCTGTGTACTTGTGTATCACATTGGCATGTTTTAGTAACCCTCTCTCTGTTGGAAGCAGGAGTTGTTGTATAAACACAAATCTCTCAGTGTTTTCTACAGATTATATACAAGTCACTTCTCATAACTATTAATTTTTATTATAATTTAGAGATTACATTTAAAATCTCATTTCCTGTTATTATTTTCTCCTTTAAAACTGACAAATACCGCCTTATGTAACAAGGTCTTAAGACAGCCCTTTCCGCAGTAGCTGATGTATAATATATTTGTATTACAAGTTGGTCTTCCCTTTTACCCTACAAATATGTCCTTTTTATTATTGGTAACTGTTACTTTCTATTGAAAATGTGACTAAACAGTTGGTGTTAGTAGCCAACAAGTCATTTGGGTTCCTCAAAAATCTTGTCCTTGAGTAGGAAATTTCAATGTAATAAAATACGAAGTGAATTTATTATCAAAACATTTTATCTATGCATGGATATGTTGATATAGAAATAAATATATACATATATATGAAACATATATACATATATGTATATGTATAAAACACTCTCATACAGCTTTCTTAAGACTTACTAATAGGAAATGCTAAATGTATCATTTCTTGGGAATGGGATTTATGTAATTTGTCATTTTGACATCCATTGAAATATATTTTGATTAATATGATTAATGTTTTAAAAATAGACACAAAATAGTCAGGCGTCTGAAGTTACTCACTTGCCTCTTGCACTAGTTTTCACTCACAACCTGCAGTGCTGGTGTTTCAGTAAACCATGAGTGTTGTGTGATATTTTTCTCTTTTTGGTTTTTGAGGGTCCCACTCCTAAGTTCCCAATGAATTACACATTGAGACTTATTCTTAGTTATGAATGTCCAGCCTTAGCTTGTCTTGTTTTTTGCCAGCTTTTCTTAAATTATTCCATCTATCTTTTTGCCTCTTGGCTTTTACCTTTCTGTATTAATGTATACTCTTTCTTTCTTTCTTTCTTTCTTTCTTTCTTTCTTTCTTTCTTTCTTTTCTTTCTTCCTTAGTGTATTGCTATGTAGCTGAGTGGCTGGCCTCTGTACCCTCCTCTGCTTGTTCTTTCTCTTGCTCCTCATTCTCTACCACCTAGATTTCTCCTATGTATACTCTCTGCCTGCCAGCCCCTCCTATCCTTGCTTCTGCCTTCTTATTGGCCTTTCATCTCTTTTTTAGGACCCTTGGGTGTTTAAGACAGGCACAGTAACAAGCTTCACAGAGTTAAACAAGTGTAGCATAAACAAAAGTCACATACCTGAAAATAATATTCCCCAACCCATTAGTTTACCTCTGTTTTTTAAATTTAGAGCCACTGCATCTATATAATATCATGAATATTGTGTTTGCCTTCATTCCATCCAGCCTTACTGTGTCACTGATTTTCCAATATTTTAGAAAATTATTTGATGAAACAAAGCAGAGAAAATAAGTATTCATAGGATCATGATGTCTAGTGAACTTACATAGGATGTATCATCATCTGTGTATGAAATTCTGATATCAGAGGGTGACCTCACTTCTCGGCTTCAGTGCTTCAAGTTGAAGTATGACTGTTCTCCCTGTTAGAGCTTACTTTTGCTTATTTCCTTTTTTTTTTTTTTTTTTTGGATTTTCGAGACAGGGTTTCTCCATAGGCTTTTGGTTCCTATCCTGAAACTAGCTCTTGTAGACCAGGCAGGCCTGGAACTCACAGAGATCCGCCTGCCTCTGCCTCCTGAGTGCTGGGATTAAAGGCATGTGCCACCATCGCCCAGCCATTATTTCTCGAAGCTAGTTAATTTATTAAAACCAGGTTGCTAGTTTATCACTTTCTTGGAATAAAATAATAGTTTTGAGATTATTACCAGTCATTAGAATTATTAATACCAATACTTTCATATTTTTTATTATATTAAAAGTTTAGGACTAAAGTGACTGTGGGTTTAGCTGTACAAAATTAGAGGCAGGTGGTTAATCTTAAGCAGTCAGATCCATTTGCTAAATCAGGAGGAAGTGTTTCTGTAGGAAAGCAAGACAACTATAAAAGTCACAGACCTATACGACAACATTCATGAAAAGGCAGTGCACTTTGTATTTAGTTTTGGACAGTTTTGCAGATAACTAGATTTTAATAACTTTTGAAACTGACCTAGAAATACTTTGTTATAACAGAAGTACATGTTTAGTTAGATAAATACTGTCCTCTTCAAAAACATTCTTTTCTGAACTCTTTATTTGAGACTTTCTATTTCATTAGTTGATAAATGGTTATTGAAAAAATATTTAAGTTACTTTTCCTATTCATTCTATTCATCCTATTTATTCATCTGCAAATCTAAAGCAGGAATTTCCTAATTTAAATTTTTTAAGTTAATGCATTTTAAAAATATCTGGCAAATGTTTAGAAAATTTTTTAGCATTAGGTCTCAATTCAAACAACTGTCCATGCTTAAAATAGATTTTCTTATTACTTTTCTTGAAGGTTTTAGATGATCTGGGGGCAAGATACACTCTGCTGTTCTGATCTTTCTGGGTCTCTACTATAAATAAAATAATGAAGTAAAGAAAATGATTTAAAGTAAAACTGAAGTCTACTGTTTCATAATTATTATGAAGTATGACCACTAAATATACAGAAAATTTAAATATTTGTATATTTAAATTGTTAGATAAGAATTTGTTGAAATGCTGGGTAAGGTTATGTTAAAATGGTAAGATAGTTGCCCTTTTTTTTTTTGCTTTTTTCCAGACAGGGTTTCTCTGTGGTTTTGGAGCCTGTCCTGGAGCTAGCTCTTGTAGACCAGACTGGTCTCGAACTCACAGAGATCCACCTGCCTCTGCCTCCCAAATGCTGGGATTAAAGGCGTGCGCCACCACCGCCTGACTGCTTTTTTCTTCTGTCAGATTTTTGCCATACTTTAATGGCAAAAGTTATTGTGGATTTTTTTCAAATGCATTATAGAAATGTCAGGTTAAACACATAAAAGTATTGAGTACTTCTAAATGTATAAAAGACACTTACTAAATACAAGTATATAATATGCCCAAAAGTCTGTACTTTCTTTAGTATTTATTATAGCATAAGAAGCAGCCCAAACACAAAGTGTCAAGGTGCTAGGCAACTTTAAAAGTTAATATCAAATATAAAATAGGCTAAATAAATGGTACATTTTTACTGTCTTCTTCTAACTTTCATTCACTCAAATAACATGTCAAAAAATCTCTACAAGTATTGAGTTTATGTTTGCTGTTTTAAATTGTTGTTTCCCTAGCATTTAGGAATAGTTCTAGAACAAAATGGGAGCTTGATCAGTATTTGTTCAATCAGGAATGAAAAGAACCGATGATAGAGATGTGATTACGTCCCAGTTATATAGACGCAGGATATTTCCAGTGTAAATCACTTGTGTCCCTCACCATCTCTTCTAGTTTAGAATAAGAAAATAAAGGAATATTAAATACAGTATAATAATTAAGGTGCCTTAAACCACCAGACAGGAAGTAACAGCATAGAGCTGGTAAAGATGAGCTTCGACAAAGCATTAGTGTGCCCTTTATTCAGATGAACAACATACTGACTTGGGTGAGGAGTGTGACTCCATTGAGGTCTAAAGGAGATAGGAGTGGCTGCTTTACACAGATGTACGCTTGACGACACAGACTGTCCTGCACATGTGTGAATGACTTGGTAAGCTCGTTACTGGACTTCTTACAGTATTGTGGCTTTTGATTTTCGTTTATGCTGCAGAGCTTCTATTGAACTTTAATACATACATACTTGTTTTTGAGAATTCCAGCTATCTTAGAATACAAACCACTACAGGACACCAACAACTTTAACCATATTCAAAGTGTATGGATCTGATAGCTGAATAATTTCATCTCAGCCAGACCACATAGACTCATTTCTTTTTACCATTTCACTGTGATGCTGTGCAAATCCTTCTAAATTTTCTGAGTCATTGTACTTGTATTTATTATGCAGTGTTATTTTATGAGGTTTTTTTTTTCTTGCTAAATCCTTCTATACTTTTTTGTGTATAAGGAAATATTCCCCACTTCTGCATAAAACCAGAGGAATTCTTAATAGATCCTTTATTGAAGCTAGAATTGCTCTCTAGCTCTAGACCTCTGATTGAAACTGCTCCCTCCACATACATCCGATCTATTGGAAGATTTGTGTTTTCCATTTCTTATTCATTCATTCAGTGTCTTCTGCAGTACATAGCAATCTCCCTGTTGAGTTTCCATCAAGTCTCTTCCATTTGTTCTGCTAGGTCTCCTCAACTTTATCATTTCCCAAGAACTGCCAGCATCTCATGTTGTTCTGTCTAACATTAATGCTAACACAAGATCTTGGTCTCAAGTGCAATGATTAAACACTAAATACATAAAAATATGTTCTACAACATGATATTATCTTCAGTTTTAAACAGGTAAAATTTTATAAAGTATTTCAACACTAGGTTTTCAATCTTACTAAGTAATCTTATCTACAGTGGGAAAGCCTGCCTTCACTTTTTCTCTGCTTCCGTTCTCTTGTAAACATGACACCAACCTCTTGTGAAATGTCAAACTGGGAGACTCAGGCATTTGTTGGGATTATACATTTCTGCCACAATGTTCTAAAACCAAGTATTTATAAATATTATAGTGTCATGGGAGTAATAAGGGAAAACCAGTTATGATACACCTAAGTGTAGCTACCCTAATATACAATCTCATATAAAATATACTTTTCATAATACTGTGTTTATTGATTTCTAACATTATTTTAAAATACATTTTAATATTTTTATTTGCATCTCATCATGAAAATGTGTGTTTATTAACATCTTTTCATATTTCATATGTTCAGTTCTTTTTCATGGCTAAGTAATTACCTAAAATATATGAATATTGGATACTTTAAACAGTCAAACTTGGGGCAGAAGCGGTAGTTCATTCATGAAGAGCACTTGTTCTTACAGAAGACATGGATTCAATTTCTAGTACTCACTTATTGGTTCACAAGAATGTGTAACTATGGTTGCAGGGCATCCAGTGTCTTCTAATCCCTACTGGCACCAGGCATGCATGTGGTCATTCAAATCACTCATACACATAAATAAGCAAAAAAAGAAAAAATTGAAATTAAAAGTTACCCAAACTTACATTTTTTTTCTTTTTAACCTGTCATAACTGCAAAAAAAAATATCACTTTGTTATTTTTAGGAAACAGTTACGATTGTAAAACAGGGTATCTTCTTGCTATTTATAAAATAATTTTACCATTTTCTTTTACTGTCAGTTCTATGGAAATTCTGACCGTGTTTGTATGGAAACCATTTTGAATGTAAAACTATCTCTTGTTTCTCATCCTGACCCTCAAACATAAGTATATCTGCACAGCCTTTACTTGGCTGTTAAGGCTTTTGCCAGTTCAGGAAATAAGTAAGCATTTCAGTAAGCAGAGAAAAGGGCTAACATGTCACAGCAGATTTGACTGTTTTTATCTTTCTGCATAGTCTAACAGACTCTGGCTTTGACATCCTCCCGTCTCAGGCTCCCACATGTGCAGACTTCTGTGCCCTTCTAGACAGGCTGTTGTTTCTGTCTCTCCTAGCTGCAGTATTTTTTTCTTTCCAGTCTTCTTCAGAGCTTCCCTGCCTATGTGTCTTCCCATTTAATGACATCAGTACTTCTGGTATCTGAATTCTGGACCTGCATTTTCCTTCATCAGGGAATGGCTTAGGCTGTCTGTCTGTAATATTAATGTGGATGTTGTCTGCTTTATTCATTTTAGTGGCTAAGCTCTGTTAGGACGAAACTATCCTATTCTTACCTGCTAATTTTATATGATCTATCTAAGTTGTTACATTTTGATTGAATTTTACACATAAAACCAACAATACTTGATAAGCTAGGGTTTTCCTGCTTTCTTTGCTTTTTGGTCAGAAATACATAGCTGAAAATCAGAACACCTTGGAGCCTTTCAACTTATTCTTGTAGTAGTTAGAGAAGAGAAGGTTCGAGGCTATATTTGAAAGGTTTAATCTATGAATCCTATAAGTTAAGCAGATTTTCTTGAGTATAGTTTCTTTTTTATGTATTGATGTGAAGTCCATAATCATGATGATTCCTAAATTTTTATCATGTGGTTGTATTAAGAGGTTAGCTATGTGTACATACAGGTTTATCTGAAGAATGTCATAGTGATCCTAATGATCTGAAAATTATTAAACTGTTAAACTGTACTACTGGTCATCTAACATGGGCCATTTACATGCGGAAAATTTCTCTAGAAAACCTAGAAGTTTTTTCTGTTTTTCTTTGGTTATTGAGCTCATCAGTGTATGTGGAAGAGCAAACATGGTGTCCCATGACAATCATCATAGTATACCAAAAAGATTGCAAGTTTGAGATACAAGTAGAAATTCTGTATGAAAAACAAACCAACCAGTAATTCTCCCAAAATAAGAAAGAAGCAAATGATCTGTATTAGTATAAATAATATTAATGATTATTAACTACCCACAAATTAAATTAATTTTTGATACTGTATATTCTTGAGGTTGTTTAATATGCACAAGGAAATCATTTGTTCTATTTCTTTTCATTTGCTACAGAAACTGAGTTCCTGAGAGTACAAGTGTCTACTATAATTGATAGATCCAAGCCTTTGGCTTTTTAAAACTAAATTTCTTACATTATGCCTGCTGCTTCTGGCACTATCATTCAACCAGTTAAAAATGTATTCCATTATTCTATAGGAAGCCTTTTCCTTTAGATAGACTATCAAAGATTAATTCTAATACTTACTTTTTTTTTAATATGGCACATTGTCTCACTTCTACAGGATAGAAACCTACAAACTTTTTACCTTGGATGAAAGACTTGATTTGAAAATCTACGTTAACAATCCTAACTGGCCTGTCAGTGTTTGCTACACCAAGTTCATTACAACTTTATGTAAGTAATTCCCTGTTAGAATACTTTTCCATTTAGGCCTTGGATAAATGGGTCCCTTAGTCAGGTCAATTTTGTTTTTTAATGTTAATCCCTCAAGAAGTCTTCATGAAGACTTCCAGGAACTCATTCTCATATGTATCCACAAAGTATTTTCTAACCACCTTTAGTGACAAGACCTCATAATGTATTTCCAAACAGTATGCATTGATATTTTGAAATTCTAATGGTTTTCCCATTAGACATGTTAACATAAGATATGATGAGAGTACTTTGAAAAGATAAATTTATAAATATGTAAGCATTTGGAAAGAACAAGGATGGTAACTCGATATGAAAGTAGCTAACAAGCCACAAACCAGGCACAGTGTTGCAGTCAGTTGGCATTGGGTGTTCCTCACCAGGAGTGACCTGACCAAGGTTCTGAAGGTCCTGAGCTAGCAATGTGGTTCAGATTGCAAAAGGTCAGATTCCAAAAACAGAGCTTTCCCCACTGTCCCAGATGCCTCATAATCCCAGAATGTTAAAGGTCAGCTGAATCATCTTAAAGTATTGGAATCTAGTGAAGACTAAATCATCACTGAATAAACTTTTGGTAATTGCTGATCACTGAGTACCTTTTAAATGGTAGCAGGATATGCTTAATCACTTGAGCAGGATAAAGAATGTTGTTTGGGTCAGGTGGTGGTGGCTCAGGCTTTTAATCCCAGCCCTCAGGAGGCTGAGGCAGGCAGATCTCCTAGTTCCAGGCCAACCTGGTCTACAAAGCTGACTCCAGGACAATATACATTACTTGAATATAAATTATATATTATAAAATACATATATGTGGAGGCCCATAAATGTGAGCCTATTTCCACTTTGACCAGAGAGTGGGAATTTTCTTCTGTTTCTTCAAGGTTATTGTCTGTTTTGACCTCAAACAAAGGTTCCACCTAGATTTAGATCAGAGAGTTCTGCTCTCTCAAGGTTTTTGTAAACAGGTGTGGCTGGTATCCAGTTCTCTTATTTCAGGAATAGAGAAGTAGATTTTTTTTTTTTTAACCCCAAAGGAAAGTCTTAGGATCCAACTGAGTTCATACTCCCTTAGGGAGATAACAATGGATTCCACAGTTTAATTAAGAATGTAGCCCACAACCTTCAATTGGTCTGTTCACTTCCTTGTATCATGTTAATGAATTTTTTCAATCTTACTCCTACCTTTTGTGGTCAGGGCTGTTTATTGTAAGCAAATGACAATAAAATGCAGGTGATTTCAGTACTCACTGGAACTCCCTCCGGGTACTACCCTATATTTTCTGTTTTGTTATTTTCACTCCTGTCTTCGTGCCTTTTACTATTCTTCCAATTCCCGTACCTCTACCCTAATAAGTGGTATTTTTGTTGAAATTGATCTCTGACGCACATATATGCACATTACCTCTTTTTAAATTATTTCTGTAAGTTAGTTTTGGTAGGTGTTCATCTTACTGTCATTAGCAGATTTGGAAAAAGCACTTTTTGTGAAGAAGTTGTGTCAGACGTCCAGGGTTTGAATGTTAAATGTACTTGAGATTCGTTGGATTATAAATCTATCTGAAACTATTTTATATGTGAAGAGGGAAAAAACTGAGATACCCTTTTCTTAAAAGAGAATAGAAAAGAAAAAACTAATGAAAATACTGTTACGAGTTTAAAAAGTACTATTATCAATTTTTAATTACCCATGGTCAGATCAATTAGCCTGATATAATCAGTTTAACATTTATACTTTTTCCATTTTCATTAATAGGCTTTTGACACTTTAAAAGTGAATTACAGAAGAACTGATAAGGGAAAGGAAATGACATGGAAAAAAGCTTCAGATTTCAGTTTTTTTCTTTTTTTGTTTTTTTTATTATTAATTATTTATTAAAGATTTCTGCCTCCTCCCCACCACTGCCTCCCTTTTCCCTCCCCCTCTCCCTGTCAAGTCCCTCTCCCTAGTCAGCCCAAAGAGCAATCAGGGTTCCCTGCCCTGTGGGAAGTCCAAGGTCTAGTAAGGTGAGCATCCAAACTGCCTAGGCTCCCACAAAGAAGGCACTTTAATTAGCACTACAAGCTTTGGATGCCACAATTCATAACATTTAAAAATGGGCATTATATAACCTTTGATGGAAATGTTAATTACTTAGATTTAAAAGTACTTATGATAAACATGTATTGGAATGCCATGCTTAGCCATATAAATATGTACAATTGTTGTGGATGAATCAAAAATTATGTTTTAAAGAATTTAAATTTTTAATGACCCCGATTTAGTCATTATATACTGTCTATATCTATTAAGATATAATAATATACTCTATAAATGTTCATAATTTATATAACAAGTCATGGAATTTCTGTTTCTAACAAAGTGAAAGAAAGAATAAAATAGTAAAAGACCATTTTTAGCTCTTCTTCCTTTAAAGAAAATTCCCCAACACTGGAAAATTGGGGAGTTTTAAGTATAGCCCATTTGTTTGCTTATTCATTGGGTTATTTTAGTTTTCTCTTTGTCTTTTATTTTTGAGGTTATATTTACATCATTTCCTTTTCTTCCCTCTAAATCTTCCCTATACCCCTTGTTGGTTTCCAAAATTCATGGCCTCCTTTTTTTCATTAATTGTTGTTATACAATATGTGTATATTTATATATACATATGTAGTCCTAAATAGAACCTGTTTGGTCTGTATGATGTTACTTATATGAATGTTTAAAGAGCTGACCATTGGCATTAGATGACCAATTGATGTGCTCTTCCCTGTGAAAACTGTTTCTTCTGTTCTCAGCAATCTGTAGTTGCTACAGTTCTTTATGTAGGCTTGAGGCCTCATGGAGTTCCCCTGTCCACTCTGGCATGTCTGTTGTTACCCTTGTTCAGCTTGTGTTTAGGGAGTCATGCTGACTCTTGATGAACAGATATTACCAGATATTCTGATATTACCAGGAAATACAATGACACAACATACTCCCTGATCTTCTCCATCTTAAGTCTTTTCAACTGCTCTTCAGCAATGTTCCTTGAATCTTAAGTATAGAAGTTATTTTTTTAGATATATCCTTTGGTCCTGGGATCCACAACTTTACATTTTGATTGGTTGTGGTTTTCTGTGTAGGCAGGGTTTTTTGTCCCACCAGCCCATTCCCAAATTGCCACACAGAAACTTAATATTAATTATAAATGCTTCACCTACAACTTAGGCTTGTTACTAAGTAGCTCTTACAAGTTAAATTAACCCATTTTTCTTATCTACACCTGGCCACATGGCAGAAAATTTTATCAGCATGGCATGATCATCTTTTATCTGCATTTCCTGGCGACTCCACCCTCATCTCCCCACACTCTCATTTTGTCTCAAAGTCCTGCATGACCTTTTCCTGCCTAACTATTGGCCAGTAAGCTTGTTATTAACCAATGAGAATAACATATATTTACAGTATACAAAAAGATTGTTCCACAGCAATTCAGCATTGGTTTCTGTTGCAAAGAGAAGTTTCTCTGATGAGGAGTGAGACTGTATTTACCTGTGCTTATAAGGACAGACATTTTTCATGTACCTAGGGATTATGCTGGTTTAGTAAAGTGGAGGTTATATGATCTCCTCCAAGAAGCTTACATGGCATCTTCTGGTACCATCAAGGTACCATGGAAGATGGTCCTCAGAGAGGAGACACTCACTTTCATCCAAGGGGCCTTTGAAATTCATGCTGTCTTAGGGTCTGGTGGGCAACCTAGAGCTATAACAATAGTCTGTAATTTATGGGGAGTCTTTCGCAGATCTGGAATAAAAAGGGGCTTTTCATGTATGGTGTTGAGGTTTTTGTTAGGTTGTCTTTCGCTCTTGGATGGAGCATTGTCAGATCATATGAGAAAATTTCATGTAAACTACATATAAATTTACAGGTATTATAGGTTCCTCCCCTTAGGTAAATAGTTAATGACATGATTTCTTAGGACTTTTTCAAAGACCCTAACTGTTATTATATCCTCTCTGTCCTTTATTTCCCTCCTACCTCAATTATTAGAGCTCCCTCTCCGCTTTTCCCATTATGCTCATCAGATCACTTGTACAGAGATATTCCCGCTTTTATTGCTCCTCCACTTCCTGCCCTGGCAATTGTCCGTTTGTACTTTCCCCCTTTTTATACTTACTCCACAATATGTGCTCACATCTGAAGATTTGTAGCTAGGAGATTCAGCTGAAGGAGAACATGTCTTTCTGGGTTTCATTTACGTCACTCAATGTGATCTTTTCTACTTCCTTCCATCTATCTATTAATGTTCCTGATCCATTCATTGGTTGAAGGGCATTTAGATTATTTTCATTTCCTAACCATTGTGAGTAGAGCCCCAGGGAAAATGACTGAGCAAATATCTGTGGAATAAGGTGCAGAGTCCTTTGAATATATGCCAAGCAATGGTATAGCTGAGCATTATGGTAGATTTATTTTCAGCTTTTTGGAATTCTTCGCATTGATTCCCACAGTGACTACACCAGTTTACAGTCTCACCAACGGTGACTGCGGGTTCCCTTTCCCCATCCCTCCAGCATTTGTTGCTTGGTTGGTTGATTACCTACCATTCTGAATGGGACAAGAGGAAATCTCAATATTGCTTTGATTTGCATTTTGCTAAGTACTAGAGACAATAAACTTTTTTTAAAGAGGTATTTCTTAGCAGTTTTCTGTTCAGGTCATCACCCTAGTTTTAATTGGTCATATATAACTCTCCAATATATATGAGATCTTTATATATTCTGGAACTTAATCCTTTATCAGATATATGGCTGGCAAAGGTTCTCTCCCATCGGTGGTCTTTCTTTTTACTTGAGTGATTGTTTCTTTAGTTGTGCAAAAGCTTTTTACTTTTATGGTGTTCTATGTGTCAAATGTTAATCTTAATTCTTGAGCAAATGGAGACCTGTTGAGAAAATTATACACCTATATCATGTTGGATGCTGCCTGTATTTTATTTTAGAAATGTCAGTGTTTCATGTTTCACATTTTGAGATTTGACCCATTTGGAGTTAGTTTTTATGCAAAGTGATAGATGTGAGTTCAGTTTTATTTTTCTGCTTGTGGACATCCAGTTCTCCTCCATTTTCTGAAGATGCCTTCTTTTCTCCAGTATTTGTTTTTTGCATCTTTGTCAAATAGTAAAGTATGAAGACTTCTGTTTTGTTCCATGACTCTATGTGTTTGTTTTTGTGCCAACATGTATTTGGCTCTATAATATATCTTAATATCTGAAATGGCAATCTCTCCAGCATTGTTTTGTTGGTGGTGGTCAGTAATGTTTTGATTTATTTAAATTTTTTTTTGCAATTCCATATAAATTTTAGGATAACTTTTTTATTTCTGTGAGGAATTTGATGGGAATTTTGATTAACATTGTATTATATCTGTAAATAACTTTTAGAAAAATGATTGTTTCATAATATTAATTCTCCAAATCAATGAATATGGGATATCTTTCCATTTTCTACTGTCTTTCTCTTCTTTTTTCTTCAGAGGTCTAATGTTTTCCTTGTAAAGCTCTATATAATCCTTGTTTATTCCTCGATATTTTATTAACTTGAAGAAATATCCATTGATATTACTGACAGTTGGAGAATCAGTAATTTCTGAACAAATCAAGAATAAAAAATTAGTCTAAATTATTTGTGTATGTTGACATTGCTTACTTGATTCCAGTATTTGGATAGGAGGGGAACACTGTAAGAGTGGTCCAGAGACTTCTAATTTTAAAAGATGAAAAGGATTTTTGAAGGAATTACCTGATAGATGACAGCAAGGAGGATAGGGAGATAGTAGCCTGAAAAACTAACAAAAGAAAACAACAACAAAAAAGTTTTGTACTCCATGACAGACTTTTTTTAAGAAAGACCAATCGAAGTAGTTACAGTTATTAGTAAGAGAACGCCATAACTCAAAGTGTTCTTTTCATCCTTCAATTGCACGTAATTCATCTGAATAAATAAGTTCTCATCTGTCGAAAACCCTTGACAAGGAGAAAATGATTTACACTCTGGTTATTTGTTATAACGAAACCAGTATTTTATATTATTCAGTATTAAAGACTGAAAGTAAAAACTTAGTTGGAGAAAGTAATACTGGAGAATTTTGTCAGATGTTCCTGTTTGTCCCAAAAGAAATTATTATCAGTGTTATGGAGGAAACCCATACCAGTTCATTTGTGAGCCCATACAGTCTTGAAGCAGAGCAGGCATATGGGTTACTTACCATAACTGGTTTATATAAATCATGAGACTTGTGTCCTCTATGAGTCATGAGGGCCTAAAGACTAAGGAAATGGGGAAAACAACTATGTCTATTTTTATGACTAGAAATTCATCAGCTCTGATGGTGTTGATAATTTTAGGTGATCTGAACTAGGAAAATCTTGATTAGGTGGGCGGTAATGTCAGTACATATTTTCAGCACTGTGTATCTAATCTTACTATTTTTCGGTATTCGCTAGCCCCAGTGTTTCAGCTTTTACCTCCAGTCTGTGTATCTTGCAGCAGAGGAGAAAAAATAAATTTGCTCACACAGCTAACCATTTGTCTAACTAACATCCACTAATCACTGTTTAGTACTGGTTATACCAAGGTTAGGTTCATTGCCTGAAGAAGTTTTTCAACTTATTAGGCCAGAAAATGTTTAAAAAATAAAATTTAACAGTAAATTAAATAAAACATAATAGGACCTTCCTCTCCCTTCCTTATCAATGAATGTGACATTTATAATGTATTCAAAAACATTTCAACAAAGTAAAGTTGTTGCCCATGTGAAAGTTGATTCTACAGGGAGAAGGATGAGTGTCTCTTGCTGAGTGATGCTTCCAGCAAAGGGTGCTTTACCTTTATGTTGATGGAAGGGCTGGGAGCATTAGACCAGTTCTAGCTATGTTAACCCAGGCTGTTCTTGAATTCCATATTTCTCTAGCCTCAGTATTTTATGTCCTGGGGTTACAGGCATGCACCATCTTACACATTACTACATAATGTTCTTAAAACAAGAAAAACAAAGAGCCAAGTATTAGCTAAAATTAGATCGCCTTCTCTTGCTTCTCTATCTCTATTATTATAAAAATACTCAGATTTTCCAGCTCCAAATATGTACATATATACCTAAGATATCGAAGTCCCAAACTCGCCTGTATCAAAACCCTTATTGCTGTTCGCCACTGCTACATGTCAAATTCCCTTAAATTAATGGAATATAAAAGCTACTTAATATACTTATAAATTCTGGAAGAAGAATTCTGTCAGGACAGCTTGTCTCAGTTGCATCATGCTTGAAGCCTCAAATAGAAAACTAGTGTGTTATCAGGTTCAGTGTTTCTGGTTTTATGTTGAAGTCTTGGATCCATTTGGAATAAGGTATTGGGCAGGGTGATAAATATGGGTTTATTGCATTCTTCTACATACAAACGTCTAGTTTGATTAGCACCATTTGTTAAAAATTCTGTCTTTTACCTAGTGTGTACTTCTGGCTTTTTATCAAAATTCAGGTGCCCATAGTATGTGGATTTGTGTCTAGGTCTTCAGTTTGATTCTATTGATTAATGTGTCTGTTTTTAGACCAATGTTATGCTGGCTTTATTACTATAGTTTTGTGGTGAAGCTTGAAATCAGAAATGGTAAGACTTCCATCAATTCTTATATTGTTCAGAATTGTTAATTTGGGTATTCTTTCTTTACCCTTTAGTTAATTTTGATAAGGATTTGTCAATAATACTGATTTTCTCAAAGAACCAACTATTTCATTGAGTCTTTTAAAATCTTTTTGTTTCTGTTTTATTGATTTCAGCCCCAAATTTGATAGTTTTTTTTTACTCTCTACTCCTTTTAGGTGTGATTTATTCTGTTTGTTTTTGAGCATTTAGATGTGCTGTTAAATTTCTAATATGAGGTGGCTTCTGTTTTTTTTTTTTAATAGGTTCTTGGTGCTATATTCTTGCTTCTAAAACTGCGTTAATTGTGTTTCATGATTTGGGGTATGTTGTATATTCATTTTCATTCAGTTTTAGAAAGTCTTAGTTTCTTTACTTTTGTCTTGACACATTTTTTTTTCATTCAGTAGACTGTGGACCGATATGTTATTTAAGCTATAGTAGTATTTTTTTTTTTTTACAAACTGGCTGCCCTTGTATTTGAGGCTTAATAATTGTTAAGAACTAAAATGTCCTCTTAGTGGATTGTTTCCTTCGATGAGTATGCAATGTCCTTCCATATCTCTTTTGAATAGTTATGGTTTGAATTTATTTGCTTGAAATTAAATGGCTACATCATTTAGCTTTTTAGGTCCATTGTTTGAAATTTTTTTCAGCCTTTAACACTGAAGTAATATCTATCTTTGATGTTGATATGAGTTTCTTGGATGTAGCAGAAGGATGGGTCCTTCTTTTCACATCCATTCTGTTATTCTGTATCTGTTTATTGGAGAATTGAAACCACTGATATTGAGAAGTATCAATTGTCAATGACTATAGATTCCTAATATTTTTGTTGGTACTGTTGGTGTTGCTGCTATTCCTGGTGGTGGTGGTGGTGGTGATGGTTGTGAGCTTCCCTTCTTTTGAGTTTTCTGGTTTGAGATTATTTATTCCATGTATTTTCATGCTTGTAGTTAAGTTCTTAAATTGGAGGTTTTCTTCCAGCACAGTTGTTCTCAACTTCTGGTTGCCAACACCTTTGGTGTCCAATGACTCTTTTACAGGGGTGGCATAACACCATCATACATATCAAACATTTACATTAGAACTCATAACAGTAGCAAAATTATACTTAGGAAGTAGCCATGAAAATAATCTTATTTTTGAGAATTACCACAGCATAAAGCACTGTATTAAAGGGTCACAGCATTAGGAAGATTGAGAACCACTGTTCTAGCACCTTTTGTAGGTCTGGATTTGTGATTAAATAGTGCTCAAATTTGGTTTTATTATTGAATATCTTGTTTTCTCCATCTATGTTGGTTGAAAGTTTTGGTGGTAATAGTATTTGGACTAATATCTGTGTTCTCAGAGTCTACAGGACATCTGTCTCACCTCTTCTGACTTTTATGGTCTCCATTGAGAAGTCAGGTATAATTCTAAGAGTTCTGCCTTTGTGTCTTACTTGGTCTTTTTCCATTTTAACTTTTAATATTCTTCCTTTGTTTTGTATGTTTAGTGTTTTGATTATTCTGTGATACACGGTCTTTCTTTTCTAGTCTAATCTATTTGATATTCTATTTTCTTGTTGGGCCTTCATAGGTATCTCCTTCTTTTTATTAGGAAAGTTTTCCTCTAAGATTTTGTTGGAAATATTTAAATATTTTCTGAGCCTTTGAGCTAGTATTCTCCTTCTGTTCCTATTTTTTTTTTTTGTTTGTTTGGTTTTCTTTTTCTTTCTTTTTTTCGAGGCAGGGTTTCTCTGTGTATNGATTTTGTTGGAAATATTTAAATATTTTCTGAGCCTTTGAGCTAGTATTCTCCTTCTGTTCCTATTTTTTTTGTTTGTTTGGTTTTCTTTTTCTTTCTTTTTTTCAAGGCAGGGTTTCTCTGTGTATCCCTGGCTGTGCTGGAACTCACTCTGTAGACCAGACTGGCCTCAAACTTTATTCCTATTCTTTTTTTATGTTATAAACCTGCTTTATTTAGCTTTATTGCAAGAAAGCAAAGAACAGAGAAACATTACATGAGCACAAACTCCATATATCACAGGACTGTTGGCTTGTGCTATCGCAGCTACTGCCAGGGAGGCTCACAACATTGAAGTTGGGGTTTTCTCAGGCCACTGGAAACTAAAGGGAAGCAACCATTTACCTGTTTATTTGAGTAGGACCCAACAATGGTTTCCAGGATGAAAGGGACAGAGAGCCCCTTTCTCAGGCAGCCTCAGAGACAGAGCCCAGGAGGCAGGAACATAGCAGTCTAACTATAACTTGCTGCACCAAATGTAGTGACTGAGGATGTGAGATCAGAAGATGACAATCAGAGGAGGAGTGGTGGGGACCCAGTGGGTGGGGGGCAGAGAGGAGCAACAAGGACTCAGCTCCTCAGCCCTAACCAGAGAGCAGAGGTAGGAAGCCAGCAAGGACAGCACCTGAGCACAGGGCTCTACCACCAGAGAATCTGGGGATCCAGGGACAAGGTCTGGTGGCTGTGACTTCAATGCTGGTAGCTCTTCCTCCTGGAGGAGGTGGTGGTGTACATGATGGTGGAAGAGCTGCCACCAGAGGAGCTGAGGCACCCCTGATGACTCTGCCACCTCCAAAGCTATGGCTACTGCTGTAGGAGTAGCTGTTGTCTCTTTTCAGGCCCAAGCTGCTGCTGGCACCGCAAGCACTGCTATAGCCGCTGGACATGGTGGACTGCACCACAGAGATGTTGACTGGTCCAGCGCCTTTACCAATCAGCCTGCACTCCTCTTTTTCCAGCAGCTTCCTGTAGGTGGCAATTTCTACACCAGGGTCCAGCTTGACATTCATGAGCTCCTGGTACTCCTTCAGCAACCTGGCCATGTCCTGTCTGGCCTTCTCCAGAGCATCCTCCAGCCCTTTCAGCTTGTCCCTGGCATCCTTGAGGGCCATGTCCTGATGCTGCTCAGCTTCAGCAATGGCAGCCTATGCTCTTGATGTGGTCAATCTCAGATCTCAGCCTCTGGATCATGCTGTTGATCTCAGTGATCTGCTGCTTGTTGCACAGGTTGTCCTCATGTCTTCCTGCTGTGACCTGCAGCTCCTCGTATTTTGTCGATACCAAGACTCAGCCTCAGCCCAGATCCTCTGAACAATCTCCTGATTTTGGGCCTTGACCTCAGAAGTGATGCTGTCCAGGTACAGGCTGCAGTTGTTGTCCATGGTGAAGACCACAGATGTGTCTGAGATGTGAGTTTGCATCTGAGACAGTTCTGCATCATATAGAACTTTCAGGAAGTTGATCTCATCTGTCAGACTGTCTGTCTTGGTTTGCAGTTCAACCTTATTCATGTAAGCAGCATCTACATCCTTCTTCTGGGTCACAACTTCATTCTTTGCTGCCTGTGCACTTACTGATTGTAGTTCTCCACTGTCTCCTGCATTCTCCTCAGCTCTGAGTCCAGGCTAACCCTCTCCCCAGTGATGCTGTCCAGCTGCCTCCTGAGGTTGCTGATGTACTGCTCAAACAAAGGCTCCAGCTTCTACTTCTCAGTCTTGGGGCCCTGCTTCTGCAGCAGGCTCTACTTGGTTTCCAGGACCTTGTTCTGTTGCTCCAGGAACCACACCCAGAGGCACCAAATGTGAGAAGTTAAGAGTTTAATTCTTCTCTGATCTTGTCACTACTGTGACTTCTGTCTCAGGCTGTCTGCCTAAACCCATTCAATGTAGTCCCTGGCCCTGGATCTTACAATCCAGTGCGGAGCTCCCGCCGAGCTCCCAACATCATCCCTCTAGGGAAGGCAGGGCTCTCAGGCAGGGCGCAGGCAGCCTAGCAGTGGCACGCTGGTGTGTTGTCTCATTTAGCATGGCTACGATGGCTTCAAACTTCCATGTAGAGACCTCTGCCTCAGTTCAGTCCTTTGTGATGTGAGGCCTGAGCTCATCTCAGTGCACTGGAATCAGACACCCTGATGGGGCAACCTATTAGGAGAGGAACTCTGACCCTGATTGCCAGCTGATAGTCTAACCAGAGAAGGGACAAAGCCAGGACAGAGTCTCCTAGTGACAATGGCAGTATTTGAGCAAAGCGTAGAGCATCTTCCCTCCACTGTCTTTGGTATTCACTCCAGAGCCTACTCCTGTTTAGGCTGTTTAGTGATGGAGCTGGCTTTGGTGGTGGCTGGGGGGGTGCTGTTTCCCATGTGCCCCCCGCAGGAGGCATCCAAGAGGTCACCATCAACCAGAGCCTCCTCACCTCTCTAACCTGCAAATCAACCCCTCCATCCAGCAGGTGAGGACTGAGGAGCATGAGCAGATCAAGACCCTCAACAAGTTTGCCTTCCATTCCTCTTTTCATGTTTGGTCTTTTCATACCGTCCAGATTTCCTGGCTGTTTCGTGTCAGGAGATTTTTAGATTTGACATTTACTTTGACTGATGTATCCTTCATTTTTTTTAATCATATCTTCAACACCCGAGATTCTTCCATCTCTTGTATTCTATTGGCAATGCTTGCCTCTATAGTTGGTTTGAATTCCTGAAATTTTCATTTCCAGAGTTCCCTCAATTTGAGTTTTCTTTGTTATCTCTGTTTCCATTTCAGGTCTTGAACACGTTCATTCATTTCCTGGCACTATTTTTTTTTTGTATCTTCCTATATCTTTCAAAGGAATTTATTCATTTTCTCACTTTTTAAAATGTTTTCCTGATTTTCTTTAAGGAATTTATTTATTTCCTCCTTAAGGACATTTATCATCTTCAAACAGGCTTTTTTAAGGTCTTTTTCTTGGGCTTCAGTTTTGTTGGAATATTCAGGGCCTGCTGTGATAGTGTTATTGGGCTCCAGTGGACGCAGTGTCCTGAATGTTACTGGTTGTTTTAGGATGGCATCTTGGCATCTATTTCCTTGGCCTGCTCAGCTGGTTTTTACATGTATTTTTATCAGTTGTGCAAATGTTTGTTTACTAGCAGTTACGTATTATTGATAGCATATCACTTAACATTTTGAAGTAGTAATTATCCAGCTAATACTAAAAGCTCTAATTTTACATCATGATAACATAATGAAACCCAAAAAAACATGTAAGTGAGGAATTAAATACCTGATGTGGACTTTTATTCAGGCTATACCATTTTTTTTAAACAGGAGTAATAACAACAATCCAAACTGAAAAGTTGGAAAAGGGTATAAATAATTGCCTTTCCAAAGCAGGTATTTGTTAATTTAAGTGTGTGTGGGTCTCTGTATGTGTATGCACACATGCAAGTGGACCAAGAGGAAGGGCAGTGTATGGGATTCCCTGAATCTCACATTGTACATGGTTGTGAGCTGGGAAACAAACTCTATTCCTAACAGTTGAGCCATCTTTTCAGCGCCTTTAAAGAAGTTTTGAAACAACACAGCACAGTAAGAGATGCTCAACATTGTTAGGGGAATGCCAATTAAAACTGTAACATAATTTCACATTCACTAAGCTGTTTATAATTAAAAGATACTAACAATTGTTCAGGAAATCATAGAGCAACTGGAATCTTGAGCTGTTGGATATGTAGCATCTTTTGAAAATTCCTTGAATTATTAAATATAATGTTATTTAGTAATTCTACTCCTGAGTAATTATCTATGAGAAAGCCGAACAATTGTTCACACAGACAGACAGACAGACACAAGGCACACACACAACCTTTACATAACATTTATAGAAGCATTACTCAATAATGATGATGATGATGATATTAATGGCAAAAACTCAAATTTCCTTTAGTTGAAGGATGAGCCAAATGTTATGTTTGCAAACTTGGAATATTGTCTGTGAAAGGAATTAAAACACATATTAAAACGCAGATCAGCCAAGAAAAGATGCCTGGAAGGAGTCAAACCTGAAAGACCACATATTGTGCAATTAAAAAAAAATATGTATACACACACACACAAGTGTTTTGTCTGCAGGTATTCAGTGCACATAAAGGTCAAGAGAGGGTATTGGATCCTGGGAAACTGGAGTTACAGATGGTTGTGGGCTACCATGTGGGTGCAGGAAACTGAACCTGGGTCCTCTGGAAGAGCAGTAGCAAGTGCTTGTAACTGCTGAGCCATCTCCCAAGCACTGTTATTATATAATTCTTAATGAGATACCTATCTAGGCAAATATTTACGCAAACACAATAGCTTTTGGGAGCAGGTTGGGTTATGGAGTAATGAGGAGTGACTCGTAATGGGTGCAGGAAGGGGTGTTATTTCTTAAGGTTCTTTTTATTTTATGTGTGTGCCTACTTGGCTGTTTGTTCACCGTATGTGTACGGGTGCTCGCAGAGGCTAGAAAGAAGGCTTCAGGTCCCCTGGTTCAGGAATTAGGGGGTGTTGTGAGCCACTGTTGTGGATGCTGAAATCCACACTCGTGTCCTTTGCAAGAGCACCAAATACTTTTAACCAGTGAGCCATATTTCCAGCCTCTTGACACAGTTTCTTTTTTCACTTTTTATTTAAATTAATACATTTTAAATTTTTGGTTAGGTAAATAACAAAGTATGGGCTACACTTGAATTAAGGTTTTAAAAGTAGTTTAAACTTCATCTTAATAATATAGAAGATGAAGGTGTTGTATGTTGCTTTTAGGGTAAAATTTCTCAGGACTGGTCAGCACAGTTTTTGTCCACTAAAAAAAATCAAAATTCTTGTGGAGACTCAAATATACTGTAGACATGAAAGTTTAGTTTCAGTTTCATTTTTATCTGCTACTCCAGAAAGATTACAAACTCCCAAAGAAACCATATAATAGTGAGAATAAGGGCAGCTTTTTATGTGTCAAAGCAATCTGGTCTAATAGAGCATAGTATGTTCCGATCTTCAAACATTCAACACACCACTGAGGTTGAGGGTGGGTTATGGAACTCGGGCCTGCTAAGATTTTTGAACCCAGATTGAAACCTTTTTCTTTTTCAAATTCAGCAAAAGAGACTGGCAATCCAGAGTAGAATATAATGAGAAACAGGTTTAAATAATAGTTTCAACTCAATGACAAAATACATAATGAGAACAAACATTGAAAACTGTAATTTTTTTAAATAAAATTAAAAAATTTTTAAAAGGAACATTTAAAACTAATTTTAATAAGTACTAAAAAACCATGAATTGCAAAGAGGTTCATGTCATCTTTCTTTGTGCTTATATTATTTTACAGTATGTTAAAGCTTTGTGACAACATTCCCTTTGCAACAAGTTGAATAAATTTGGCACAAAGTGTAGTGAGGTTCAGTCTGAAGATCAGAAAAGCAAAGCTGCCAGCCTCTTCCTCAGACTGAAATGGGAATTCCTGCGTCCATGAATCCTCAGATTGAGAGTGAGCTGTCTCCTCCTGTTTTATATTCCTCTCTAGTGCTAGGATTAAGATGTGCACCACCACTGCCCAGCCTCCATGACTAACTAGGGAGGATGCTGAGATTAAAGGTGTGTGCCACCACTGTCTTGCCTATATGGCTGACCAGTATGGCTGCTTTGCACTCTGATATTCAGGCAAGCTATATTTATTAAAACACAAATAATATATCACTATAACAAATAAGCATTTTAGGAAAATATTTTTAGAAAAGTTGGTGGACGTTATAGTTTTCTAAAGAAAGAATATTTTAGTATAATTTTTAAATGAAGAATAAAAATGCAATTTGGAGAAGTATTAATTTATTTTTGATCGATTATATTTTGGTTTTTTATAAATAAATTCATTTTTTAAGGAATATTTTCTCTTAAAAGACATTTTATTTTCTAAGCTTTAAAACTTTGGCAAACACCTCTCCTGGCTTTTCTCCAAATTCACCTGTTAAAGCTCTAGTTGGCAACATGAACCTTGGAGTTTGGGGCCTAAAAATGAGGCAGACTAAAGCCTCATGCACTGCTGGCTTTTTTCAGAGCATCACACAGTTTATACACTGAGGGTTAAGAGGAGTCATGTTAGCAAAGGACAGTCACTCTTGTCCTGTTCTCTTGGAGTCTCCTCGCACAACTGCATTCACAGATCATGTTCTGACAGTTGCCCAAGCTTTCTACTTAGAGAACCAGACTGAATAAGCAAAGCAATATATTTGCTTGGAGGAACCAGACTGGTTAAAATATTCCATAACTCATAAGGCTGCTTTTCTATCGGCCACTTTATCAGTGTTAATCAATCTCTTTGCATCCTTGAGAATAGCTTTGATTATAAATTGAGGGAATGAAGATTGATATTAATGCTTTAGTTCTTGTTATTTTTAGACAAAGTTGTGAGAAGGTTTACAATGGAATTATTTGGAGGCAACTAGGAGAACTTCAGTGTTAGCATGTCAGATTTTCTTATGTTATGGGACAACATTGCATGTGACTTACTGTCGTATTGGTTAAAAAGTTTAGACTTAACTTACGTTATTTTAATAGATAAAAAGTTGTACAAGCAGATATTTGAATACAGTTCCTAATCCAGAAATAAAGTAGTATAACAGTAAAGAACAAAGAGAGTAGTTACCTTCAGGCTCTTTGTTATGTCAATTCTCCTTATCCCTCTCTTCAAGTACTAATTTTGACTTTCAATATGTTTTTCTAACTATCCAGTGCAAAAATTATATGTGATAAGGATATTTATAAAATTATATGTGATATTTGTAAACATATTTTGGTAGGAAATAGCATTATAAAATGAGAAACACAAATGATAGTTAATATCCATAAATAAACTAATTATTAAGGAAAATTAAAATCATTCTTTGCTTTAGGAAGATAAGAGAAATATATGACATTAATAATGAATATCTTCTCCAAAAAAGGTGAATTTTTGATTTGAGGCTATCTAGTTACTTAGAACATAAACTAATTCATTTTCTTAAAAATTACATGCATAATATTTTTATTTTTTATGTTTGGTTAATGAAACCAGCAGTTCTTAATAGGCCTGCTTATTTTTTCCTCGAGTTAGAAAAGTATGCTAAGCTGGGCTGTGTTGGCACATAACTTTAACCTTCATGAGGCAGAGGCAGGCAGATCTCTGAGTTCGAGGCCAGCTTGATCTACAGAGTGAGTTCCAAGGCACCCAGAGCTACACAGAAAATCCTTGTCTTAAACAACAGAACGCAACAAAAAACAAACATAAACAAAACAAAAAGCATGTTATCTTGAACTAAAAACATTAGATAAATGGACCATAATTATGTTTGAGGGTATGAAAATAGTCTTTGTAAGCTATTTAGTGAAACAAAAAGTTCATTCTGAGCAGTTTGCATTATTTTGAAGATGATAATTTTATTTTGATTTTCACTATTACTTTATTATAATATACATGACATAAAGTATGAGACACCTTTAATTGTGCATGATCAAAATTGATTAAAGATAGCTAGAGTAAGATGGCAATGGAGACAGGTAGATTTAATGAGAGCCAAGAATACTCAGGTTTTTCGTCCTGCCAAGGACTCTTTTTTTCTATCTTTCACCTCTGTCCTAGCAATTTATCACATGTGTAGTACAAAATATGCAGTGGTGAAATGCTTATAAAGGTATTAAAAGCTGAGGAATTTGAACTTTGTTGTAAAATGCTTCTCAGAAAGATATTATAATCCAAGTGAGACAGAGGACTGTCATAAATTTTTTTTAAAGGGAACAAATTCAAAGCAATACAAATACGTATTCAGCATTGTTTAAGGCCTGGCTACTAACTTAAAATTGCAAGATCAGAAATGATTCTTACCTGTCTGTTGCTATTATAGTTCTTTGTTAGCCAAAAATCTACAACAAACATCAAGGTAATTTGTGGGATGAATAATTGGAGTGTATTTTGTATAAGCTTATTCTGCATTGAGTATGTGATACCCATTTAGAATTGTTCATCAGATAAGCTGAAGTGGGCCGCTTCTAATTATATATAAGAAAATAAACCAAGAAACATGTTTAATAGATTTTTTGACCTTTTAAAATAGACAAGTTTTAAAGGGAGGCATATATACACATGATTACGATGTGGAATATGCACACACACACACACACACACACACACACAGTGCTGGTGGTGAGAGAGAATCTGACGGCAGTGATCTGATAGAACCTCAGTAAGCAGGAAGTCTGACGAGATGGATCACATGAGCCCAATGAGCTGTTACTACCCAGTGAGTGTAGTTTTAAAACATCTAGCATTTGTTTAAAGATCTTTAATACTCAGATGAATAGATTTGTGCCACAAAACATTTATATATAAAAGATAGCCAGATTGTGGAGGTGGCTCATGCCTTTAATGCCCTCACTTGGGATTCAGAGGCAGGAGGATCTCTGAACCTGATGCGTCTACACAGTGGGTTCCAGGGCAGCTATGCCTAAACAGAGAAACCTGTCTCAAAAAAATAAAATAAAATATAACCAAAATGCCATCTGCCCAGCCCACTAATTTCTTCCCTAAAATGTTCATGTGAAATTTTTTTTTCATTTTCCAAATTATTTTTCTTTCATATGGAATCATCATTATTATATTCTGTCCATTATAAGACATAAAAATTTTCCCATTTAATATTTTTGAAAGGGTTGGTTTCTTATAATTGGAAAGTATGTTGCATTTAATGGAATTTACCTCAAAAGAAATTGGTATTCAAGTGACCTTTGAAAATCAAAGAAAAATGTAGAAATGAATGAAAGATACATATACACAAGCACGCAGAGAGAGAGAGAGAGAGAGAGAGAGAGAGAGAGAGAGAGAGAGAGAGAGAGAGAGAGAGAGAGAGATTTGTAAAGGGAAATTATACTGCAGTCAGTGTTCATGGGTTCTATATCAGGGAATCCAGTCAATCACTGAATTGAAACAGTTAAGGGTAAAAGTATGCTCTGGACATGGCCCAGCCCTGCCGACCCCAGCCACCATTATTTACTAATCAGTGTAGTATGACAACTACTATAGATGTTATACATTGTACTAGATACCATTAACCTCTAGAGCTGACTGAAAGTGTATAGAGGTTGTACATAGGTTATATGTAAATATTATAAGAAAATTGGACTACTCCGGTTTGGTGTGTATACAAGGATCTCGGGATAATTCCCAAACAATAATGAGAATTTATTTAAATAAATATGATGAATTAGATATACATATGTCTAAATATATGTACAAATATAAATTATATTTAAGCCTAAAACCTTGAATAAAATTGAATCAGAAATATACATGCATACTATTTAAAACAAACTTTAAAACATTTTTTAAAATATAAACAGTTACAGATAAAATGTATTATATCAATTCTGAGACATACTTTTCCACATTTTAATCTCTTGAATACAGATTATATTTGATTCTGGTAACATTTTGGACTCACTCAATGAAAGCGTACTTACGTCCTTGCCTTTGTTGCACATTACTCTGTGAGTCTTCCCTTTTATTTCTTTTTAACTCCATCACTTCACAATGGCTCTTCTAAGTATTTAGAAGTCCACTGAGTGCTGGAGATATAGCTCAGTGGTTAAGGTTATATTCTGTTGTTGCAAATGGCAACATGGTACAAGACATGCATGCAGACACACTTACACACATAAAAATAAAGGCTTAAAATTTAAAAATAAATAAGTTATTGAGATATGTAGATTTTAGGAAATGGCAAATGTTTGTGTAGCTAAGTTTTTGTAAATTCATTGCAATCATGGGTTTTTATTAAGAGTTGAAATTTTTTAACTATTATAATCCCAGTTTATGAGTTAAGAGTTTTATTCTTGTTAAGTTTGGGTTTGTTATGTTGTTTTTTTTTTCATGATTCTTTTGATTGACTCTCCATAGTATAACTTCAATCATGTTTCCTAAATGAAAATGTGTAATATATAATTCCTATAATAACTGTTTTTCTGGAAATATCCTAATCTTCTAATTTTTTTTTACTTTCTGTTTCTGACGGAAGTATCCTAATGTCCTAATTTTTTAACTTTCTGTTTCTGACTTCAAAGTTAGAATTTGATAACATCTAGAGATTTTGTTTTGTTTTCAAGACAGGAAATACCTCTTAATCATATTTATGTTTCTATATTTAGATATACTGTGACAGGTAATGAATGTTCTGTAAATGTTCTGTAAAGATTGGCTGATTGATTGATTGATTGATTGGTGTTTATGTGGTACTGTACTTGAATCAAGGCTTTATACATGCTAGGCAAACCTGTACCACATTTTTAGGTCTCGCATATGTTAGGCAACCATGTACCAGAGAGCTTTACACCAATCACTATCCAAAACTGTTTAATGAAAGAGTTATGGGGCAGCCTTATCTCTTTCATATTTCTATTAGAACTCCTTTACCCACAGTCTACCTTGTGTGTCTTGTCCTTTGTATTGCCATCTGAAAAGAAATCTAGCAATAAGGGTTATACTTAGGGTAGATTGTAAAGTTATTCTATCTTGTGGCTGTCCCATACTATAAAAGGGAATCTATGTGTTACTAATATGTTAATTATGACAGTTTTTATTTGGGGGGGGCGCTTGAGACAGGGTTTCTCTGTGTAACAGCCCTGGCTGGCCTGGAACAAGTTCTTGTAGACCAGGCTGGTCTTGAACTTACAAACATCTACCTTCTCTGCTGGGATTAAAGGTATATGTCACCACTGCCCAACCTGTTTCATTTTATAATGTTTTTACATTTGTTGTATTCAGGATAGAGAGCAACTTGCAGGAGTTGTTTCTATTCTAACTTTATTCAGGCCATCATGAGCAGCTGGCATCTGTACCAGAGAACCATCTCTTTAGCCCTTCTTTGCCACTTTTGTAGTTGTTAATATCCAGTCTCGTTCTAATCACTGCCTCTCTGTGCCTGCCACCCAACTAGCCACCCAATATTTATTGACAAAGGGGAATATAGAAAGGATGAAAAAGCAGTTTTTTATCACTTGTCTATCCGACAGTTGCTGAGATTTTGTTGTTTGCTTTCTATTACTGTTATTTTTTTAATGATATGAGGAACTTACTAGGCAATAGTATTCATGTTACAATAGCCAACTAATTACCAGAAAATAGGAAAATCACTAGAAATGTTTTGAGAAACAAAAGGCATGGTTCTTTGAGTCCTATTAAAATAATGGCAAGTAATGTTCGCTAACAGAGGGCATTGCAGTCATAGTACATTCAGTGCATTTAATAGCCTCCAAAAATCTATTTTTTATAGGAATGAATTTGAATTTTCAAGAAGATTTACAGTATTCTGTTCTCTTAAGAAAATAGCATTATTCTGTGCATTTAGAAAGGTAGCCTTAATTATTAGATAGCAGGCAGGCCAATTCCTTATCTGGAAAAGAATGCTCTACTCCGAGTTTCCTAATACCTTGGTGGTTTCAGATGTGCCTGTCTTTGCAGCATGATGGCCTCATCACCTCAGGCAGTGAGAGCTTTGCTCTTTGTCTACTTGTTCTTAAAGACTACTGTGCTCATAGCCCACAGATAGATGCTTTTCACACACGACCTTTGCTTCATTTTTTAGAGTTCAAAATTTTGGTGCCAAACTTGCTATAATTTCAACCATATGATCTCTTCAAGAGAAATGAGAAATGGAAGTTAAATGAGAATAATTATGCTAAGTGGCTAAAAATAAATATGATAATTTGTCGAGCACAATGTCTGGCACATGAAAATGCTCAAATATTCAAAACTATTACTAGTGAATTTAAAAAAAGAATGTTTTGTAACTAAGAGTGTGTTTGAAAGCTGGGCTATGGCAGTTCGTGGCTTTCATCCCATAACTCAGGACTCAGAGGCAGGTGGGTTTCCATGAGTCCGAGGCTAACCTGGTCCTCTGAGTCCCAGGACAGTCAGGGCTGCACAGTGAAACTGTGTCTCAGAAAATAAGATAAAATAAAATAAAATAATATTTTTGCTATTTCTGCTGCATGGTTTTATTTTTCTAGAAATCTAAAATCTTTATTCAAAAATTGGAACAGTAATAAAATATGCATAAAGATCTATGTTGTCATCTGTTGCTTTTATCACCTACTAAAACAGAAATCTCCAAGTTTTCAATAAAAATTAATTTTCAGTGAACTATATCCATATGACAATTTAAAAATATACAGATGATCTTCTTTTTAATGTTGAATGATAATAAAACTCAAATTATGTTGCTTAAATAGGAATACTCTTACTTTTTTTTTATTTGTATAACATAAAAATAGCTGGCTGCTTTGTTTGGGAATGACTAATCGTAAGATGCTTCTTAAGGAAATCTGCCAGGAAGTTTACATGAATAAAAGTAATATTTCAGTTGTAATCATAGTCTAACTTAGTTCACTCAGGGTGGAGTGGTAATTTTTTAAATCAGTTATCCACGCATTATTTGTTAGCATTTGCATGTTTATTTATTAGGCATTATTTGTCAGCTAAGAATTGAAATGATCTGTTCTGGAGCAAAAGCTTGTACTGCAGCTGCATGTTCGCTTTCTTTACAGGTCCGTTAGTCATGCAGAAAGACAAGGAAGGCAGTGACACAACCTGTGAAGCATATCACAGTGGCGTGACTTAACACGTTTTCTATTCAAATTCTATGCCTGATACCTAGCGTAATTTGTGGCCTATATTTAATGGCTTGGTTTTCACTAGACAATGTGGGTTCTGATAGTACTGTTCTAGAATGCCGCTTTAAAAAAAAAGGTTCATAATTGGTATCTCTAGATATATAATTTGTTGGGATTATAACATCACTTCTAAGGAAACAACTTGAATAACAATTTAAATTTTATAGTCTATTTAAAGAATATATATATATATTAGAATAATCATTTTGTATTTTTCTTATGGCTGTTATCTGTCACTTAGCTGATTTCGAGGGACCTAGCTGTACATTTTATCTTATTATCTTAATAAGTTACAAATTAGACTGTACCAAATAAATTATTTTTAGTTAAATATGGAGCTGTGAATTTGGGGGATAAATTTTCTGACGCTGTGTCTCTGCCCTCAATTTGTTTGCTTTTTCATTTTTAAAAATTATTCTTCTTGACAAATATAGAAAAGAGTACTTTTAAATAAATCATGCTGTTTTCTGGAGAAAAGATTTTTAAACTAAAAATTACAGTCTGTATTCCATTAGAAATCTTTATATGCAGATTAAAATTGGTGAGGACAGGTGCCCAGTTTACTTATAAGTGGTCTATATCAAGATGGCAATTTTAAAATGTAAAGATGATGTTCTTTTAAACGTTCAGTAAGCATAAAAATCAAATTATATTGCTTACACAGGAATACTCATGCATTATTTTTCATTGTGTAACATAAAATTGGCTAACTGCTTTGCTCACAAAAATGATAGGATATGACTGAGATGAGCTGATTCTTAAGGAAACATATGAGAAAGGTATACATGGATAAAAGTGATATTTCAGTTGTAATCATCGTTCATTGAGGGTAGGTGGATCTGATAACCGTCCCCAAAAGAGATTTTTTCTGCTAACCTCAACATACCTCCAGCCTGTTAAATTCAGCTTTGTTTATGAGTGATCACTTCAATCTTTATAATATTGTATATCTTTATAGATTATTAGATGTGTAGGTAGAGACAAGTATATAGGTAAATAGAAAACATACAGTTACATACATTTATTAAATTACTTTTCTTAAAATACAATAATTAATACTTCTTTATATGTTAATATGTACGTGTGTGTGTGTGTGTGTGTGTGTGTGTGTATGTAGTGGTATTTTGTTTGTGCTCTAACAAAGCTTGTCTGGAGATCGTAGTTAGGAGCAAGCCACTAGTTAGCCATAGAGCTCAGGCAGTGGTGGCAGGCATCTTTAATCCCAGCACTAAGAGGTAGAGACAGGCAGAGATAAGACTGGGCAGAGAGAAATATAAGGCAGGAGGAGACAGGAACTCAGCCCATTCAGTTGAGTATTCCTGGAGATAGGATCTTGCCCCCTTCTGTCTGAGAATTCGGTAGAGGTAATAAGTCTCTCTAGTGGCTGACTCCTTTACTTCTCTGATCTCTCAGCATTTACTCCAATATCTGACTCTGGGTTTTTCTTATTAAGACCAATTAGAATGCATGCAACATGTGAGTGTTCACATTTATGCGGGTGCATGTGTGCACGTGCAGGTCCAAAGTTGATGTTGAGTATCTTTCTTGATCGTTCTCTACTTTTTACTTGCTGAGACAGGATCTATCAATGAACTGAGAGCTTACTGGTTCCAACTAATCTAACTAGCCAGTTTGTATCAGGGTCCCGTCTCTTCCTCCAGGTAGCTGTCCCTTTGCATGGGACCTGGGGATGCAAACGGCAATCCTCATATGTGTGTACCAAGTCTTAATACACTGAGGCTTCATTTCAGCCCCAGTATATTTTAAAGTGGGTGTTTAAAATAAAATAAAGCCTACGAGTTTATTTTTTATCTTAAACTCTCCATATTTAAATACATCTTCTTTTTCTTTATACCTTGTTAATATGGAATCTTGGTGCTATTTGTTCTGATATTCACTATCTAATTCATTATCTAATACATATTTTGCCTCAATTCTATGGGAAGCAGAAACACCTCCTTCTCTAGTGTGCTCACTGGCCACTACTGAGTGCAATGTTAAGAATTCTTCAGTTCTCTGTCCAGTTTTCTCAAATGAGACCATCAGGAGGCTTTTGCTTTCCTGTGCCCACTTGTAACTCCTCGCTTTTCAGTTCTTTTGGTTCCAGGGTTTTTTTTTTTTTCTTACAATGTCTTTTCTGTCTTAGGAATCTTTACATAGTCATTTTATTAGAAATACTGTACCCTAGCTAACACTCTTCCAATTAGGGGTTGTTTTTTTTTTTTTGGAAGCGGTTGAGATTGTAATACAATATGAACATTTCTTTCTTCCCTTTTCTCCTTTTATGCCCTCTCATATACTACCCATTCTCCATCAAATTCATGACCTCTTTTTTCCACTAATAGATATTGCTTGTATATGTGTGTGTATGTGTATACACACACACATATATTTCTAAATACCCCCTGTTCTGTTTGTATAATGTTACTTGTATGCATGTTTTCAGGCAGGCCTCCTGTTTGGGCCTGCACAAACACTTGCTGTCCTCTTCCCTGGGAGGACTTCCTCTCCCACTGTCAGCATTTCTTTATTGCCTACTGTTCCTTCTGTAGGATTGAGGCCTCCTGGGCTTGGTCCCATTCACTCTGCTATGTTTATTGTTGTCTTTGTTCAGTTCTTGCTTGGGGAAGTCATGTTGGGGAGACTTTATGGGTATAGTTTCTGGCATGACTAGTAGTCACCATCCCACAACACATTCCCTGATGCTCTGATAATCTTTCTGCCTTCTCTTCTGCAGTGATCCTGAGCCTCAGATAAGGGTGTGCATTGCAGATGCTCCGTTGAGACTGGGCTCCATAATATTTTGATGGATTGTGGTCTCCATCTGTTACAAAGATAAATTTCTTTGATGAGGGGTGAAAACTACACTTATCTATGGACATATGGACTAATGTCTATAGATTTGTTCTTAAGGATTACACTGGCCTAGTCAATGAGAGGTTGTAGATTCTCTCCAATAACCATAACATCATTAGCACTGAGTAGTTAGCTAGTTTTCCAATACCAGGAATGATTTCCCTGTTCTTGAGGGACTCTTACATCCAGTTAGAGAAGTGTTCATGTCACTACTCCATTCTTGGGGTTATCATACCATGCTGGTCATAGATGCGGTCATAAAATCTGTAACTGAAAGCACCCTAGGGTAGAAAATGGTTTGTGTTAGCTTTTACTTCTAAGTCATCATCCATAAGTGTTTGATTGCACAAATGTATGAACACCGAGTTGATACCTGTTGCCCACAGGGTTCAGAAAAGGACAATAGAGTCTCTGCGGCCGAGTTACAGACATTTGGGTGCTGTGAAGTGAACCCTGGGCTTCTACCACAGCAGCAAGTACTGTTAACTGCTGGGTCATCTCT